>NC_139233.1:0-600000 GCF_977018435.1 Lepisma saccharinum | reverse complement strand
TTACAAGCATATGAAACCGCAAGACCACGCCCTTTGACGTCAGGAACTTCTCCCGGTGTTAACAGGAAGTTAAATATCGTGAACTTACAAGCACGCACAAAATTAGGTTTTAAGTTCCTGATTTAGAAACTTTGCTCTTCCGCCAGAAGGCAGATTATGTTCATGTTTTTTCCCTAATAAGGCCACGAGTATTATAATGGGATTAAAACTTTAGACGCTAACGCAGGATCCATGCAACGAAGGCTAAAGAACATGAGCTTAATATTACAACATAAAGATAACAAGGGACCACTTCTCTCTTCATCCCCTTCGCAGAAAAAAAGGAAATAGTGTGCTCGACTCTGTCCTCGGATAAAATCGAAATCGAAAAAGCAACCTATATATTTCCTACGTTGCAACTATAAACCCACAAGACTTCAATGTTAGTATCTGTAACTTGCGAACTAGAAATCTTATATTCTCTAAGGTTCCAAAACCCTCCAAATGCAGGCGGTAACCATTATGGAGGATGATTGATTGACTGACTGGTTTTACTTCGCTTTACCGTCACTTTTGACTAATCGCGAAGATCAAAACGAATGATAAGATGAAACTGGTGAAAGGACAAAGACTAAACGGAACACCGGCCTTACAGTGGAGGGGTTTATACTGGCCGTGAGTCCAGACGCCAGAGCCTCGTTAGTCTGCAAAATGCAGTCCGTGGTGTACTACGTGGAAGAGGATATTATTTAGGTCGCCTCGAAAAAGGGCAGGAAAGCACGCAAAATAAAAAATACAAGCAACTCTCCATCCTTAGGGTCCCGCACGGACCAATGCCTTCTTGCAACAAGGCCTGAGCAGTCTCCAAATCATCAGTTGTAGGTCATGGATGACAAAAGCAGAAAAGAGGACAAGAAGATTCAAAAACAATTTGAAAAAAGTTAATAAATCAGGAATATCAGGTTGAACACTCCAAATATATTTGGATTACATTACATTTTGTTACGTAATGAAAATAAACTGCGCTGACCCCTCCAAACAGGATTTATGGATTTATGGAGTAAACTAATGTACTGCAAACTATATCTATTTTCTTTATATTTCGTTTATTTTACGTCCATTTTCTGTCTCTTGGGTTATTCACAACGATGATGACGAATGATGAATCGGTGAAATGAACGATGAGACACACGGTGATACTTCCGTGCCTCCATCGGAGCTCGAACCTGGGACTTCTGGGTTGGTTACGCTGCCCATTACGTTACGGAGGCTTAAATTATCATCATTTGTCAGTCAGTTTCAAGTCTGTAAGCTGTGGAAATGTCACTTTTTGATTGGTGCTCGTGCAGGATATAGCGTTTACACCACAACCACAACCTCAATTTGTAGCTTTCCTGGCGACGTGATTCGAACAAGTGTTCTCGGGTTTGTTCGAACCTCAATTTGTTAATCATTACCTTCACTACAAAATAACAGTTTGAATCTTCGATTATACAAGGCGTGGGAATATTTATTTCCAAGTGCACGTTATGATTTGTTCTCGTGAAACTATCCCTGTATAGAGTGGGAGCATGCC
Organism: Lepisma saccharinum; assembly: GCF_977018435.1. NCBI lineage: Eukaryota > Metazoa > Arthropoda > Insecta > Zygentoma > Lepismatidae > Lepisma > Lepisma saccharinum. The sequence goes on along the minus strand of NC_139233.1, from coordinate 598,445 downwards.
GTATGTTAAGAGGGACGTTAATCAATACTAACCTGACAGCCCACGCCAACAATGGACAAGTCACCTGCTGCGAAATCAGTATTTATGGAGAATCCCCCTGATGTGTTTGGGGAGCAGCAGGAAGAGAGTCCCCCGTGTTGAGGTTTCCCCAACCTCCAAAGCCCATCAGCTGCAAAAGAGGCATGGTCAAATTCTCTGAATTTCCAGAAAACAAATGCGAATCCCTCCCGCAAATTACGTGGTTTCGTGCAATGCTTGATCCTCTCCACAGGGTGTGCATAAAGTCTGGAAACATAGAAATATGTATGTGTGTGTGTATGCATAGATAATGCATAATTTGCATTCATGTCCAGATATTATTAGAATGATTAAATCAAGACGACTCAGGTGGGCGGCCATGTGGCACGAATGGGAGAGGAAAGAGGAGTTATTGTTGTTGTTGGGAAACTTGATGGTAAGAGACCAGTAGAAAGGCCAAGATGAAGATGGAGAGATAACGTTGAGATGGACCTACAGGAAATCGGTAAGGATGGAAAAGATTGGATTGCTTGCCCCGAAAGAGACAGATGAAGGCTTGTGTTGCTGCAGCCATAAACCTTCGGATTTAAGCAGGCTAGGGAGTTAGTTAGTGTATATGTAGTTAGAAAATTATTAAACGGCAATTTCCATAACTGAGTTGGGAGACGTGGCCTCGTAAAATGGGCCCCTTCAATCTAAATGGTTGTAACCATCATATTCGTTTCTCACAAACCCATACGTACGACGCAACACAATCCCTGCTGCACGTCCAGGCGCCAGAGCCTCGTTACTCTACAAGAATTCAGTCGAGGGTGTGCTACGCATTGAAGAGGGGCCTTTCCAAAGTGCCACCCACCCCCTTGAACTCCAGGGAAATAACATGAAGTTGAACTGAATATAAACATTTTGAAACCAATATTGTTCTTAGAAAACTGAAAGGATCTCAAGTTCATAGTTTTTTCTCGTGCACATCTGCGACTGACACTTCACGACTCAATAAACTGCAATCTGAAGTCAAACATCTGAAAGATTTTCCTCCCAATAGAAGAGCATATGCTTCACTAACGACGCGAAATAATCGTCCTTTTCTCCCAAAGCGGAGTTCCAGAAGAAGAAATGTGCAATTTCCTTGTACGTGAATTTCCAGAGGGGAGGACGAATGGAAGATATCTGGATTGCGAAGCCCCTTCAATATGTGTGGGAAAATGGTTTACTTTTGACGGCATCATGGCAGAGGGAAATTTTAGTCCGCTTATTTCTAAGCGCCAAAACAGTTCCTCTATTCACGTCAGTGTTGCAAACTTCAATTTCATGGAAATATGTTATACAATTACGATTATTCAGGAAGGCAGATATAAAGAAAGGCAAAGAGTCTGTCTCCCACATTAGACAATTACAATTATGGCAGACTGTTCAAATTTAATTACTCCAATAAGTATAAAAATCGCAACTTTCCGATGTATCAAATGCGGAATAATGGGGCGCACATAACCTCCTCCCCAACAAGACCCACATATCCTTGACAACAAAGGTAAACAATGATTTCTAACAACTTTTTCATAACAATATAAGAGTAACACGTACAAATTTTAAGCCAACAAATACAGGCTTGATAGGAATCGAACCGGATACATCTCATGTGTGCGCAAAATTATACTTTATATACTTATTTTATTACAAGTAATGGAACGAATGTAGAATATAGAGAATGTCTCTAATTACGTTAATATTTGGTATACTAACTAAATTTGGCCTTCTAATCACGAATCTGTTGTTAAAATGCCGCGGACACGTCCGGAAATCATGAAAAAAGATGAAGTTGATTTTTTTTATTTTTTAAAAAAAGCTTTTTTGCAGTTTTACGAACAAAGTTTTAATTATGCTTGCCTAACGTAACCTAACCTAATCTTGCCGGAAATGGTTCGTGGCTATCCGTGTATGGTTTTTGGGGCTATCCGTTAATGGTTCGTGGGGCTACCCGTGAATTTTTACACGCGTCTGCGGCATTTTAACAACAGATACGTGATTAGAAGGCCAAATTTAGTTAGTATACCAAATATTAACGTAATTAGAGATATTGTTTATATTCTTCATTCATACCCAAGTAATAATCACTGATGGTATGTACTTTGTTCGCAAGAATTATAAGGAAGAGACTAGGCATCTTGAACATCACCAGTGTTTCAAATCAGAACGTAACTGTAAAAGTACTTTTCAAGTACCAATAACTGTAACTCCGTTACTTCTGAAGCAAGTAATTTTAACTGTAGCTCAGTTAATTTTGAAAAGAAAATTTCTGAGCAACACTGCTGGGATGTGTGTTTTGCGTGTGATACTAATACGTTATCAAGATCAAATAATGTAGTGCTACAATAATTACCTAACGCAACAGACGTGCACCCATGTTTTCCTTCATAAAATCCTTACTAATGACAATTAATCCCCATTTGCCCCGTCACAGTTGGAATTCTACGCCTCAAGCAAAACACGGACTGGAAAGCAACTGGTCGAACTCCAAATCTCGAACGCTGAAGAAACATTGCAATTACAACATCGCTAATTTCGAGCGTACGTAAAACTTTTAAAATTTAAAAGAGTGTGGACGTATTTTGAGACATAACTAATATTAAAATCTCATCCAGTGATTTCTAATTAAGATTTCTAAGGTCACTGAACTAAGCAATATAAAAATTAACAAAATATGGTAGCAAGTCTATCCCAGTAACACATTTTTTTTCATTCCTAACGCAGAATACTAGGATTAATATTCAATATCCAAATGATCAGAAGATTCACCTTATAATCAACACTTAGCTCAGTGCTATAATCTTTTAGTTAAATAAAATAATTCTTTTAGAAACTGCAAAATACTTTTTTAAGCTCCATTGTTACACATTAATACTCTGTACAATGTTATACACATATAGAATTTCATTTGTTAAATCTACAAGAATTACGAAGAAATAAAAGAAAAATAACTTAATTGGCAGTTTCAGTCCATAATTGTGTTTCATAGCACAACACAGTGTTTGAATATAAAAATAAGATACATATAAACTACGCATATGAAATTATCTGATAGGATTGGGCTCGTCTCAATTTTCTACCACTTAAATGTTGAAAAGGACACTATTGAAATATATAAAGTAACATTTACAATACTTCACGACCATGAGGATTAATGGCCATTAGACTGAAGTGACAAGATAGCAGGAATATCCATGCCCAAGACAGGACTCGAACCTGTATACAGGGTGGCTACAAACAAGCAGAAATGAAATTCCCTGACTTTTCCAGGTTTTCCAGGACAAAATTTACATTTTTCCCTGACAATTACAAACTAAACTAAATCGATGTTTTTGCAAATGGAAATAATAAACTCATACAGATCCACGTATGGTTTTGTTAAGTACCAATATTATCTTCTATGAAATTGACTTAATTTCTCTATTCTCTATGATTTGAATTCAAACTGCAAAATAGTGAATTTGGAAAATTATTACAATTGACAAGCTAGGGAAGGATTACGGAATTTTGTCATACGCAGTAAGTTTAAAATAAAATACTTGATTATTTTTAAAGTTACGACTAAATGAGATAAGAGTGAAGAGTGATTGATTAAGAAATACAATTTGTAATTTATCAGTCTCCTTATACATTATCGGTATTATATGTTGATATTTCCACTGAGGTCTGGAACCCTCTACTTGCAAGAACCATGAGTGCGGACTCATTTTTCAATGCATAAAGCTACTTCTCTCTTCTCTGTAAAGCAAAAGGTAAAAAGGTAAAGTGTTCCCCTGTGCATAGCACCACGCCATGAAGGCGTATAGGGGGTGTGTGGGTAACGCCCCACACTTTCTTGATCCGGTCGTGAGTGGGGGTGATGTGATCAGCATCACGCCCCTGACCGCCTTTACCCCCCAGGGTATCCCCCAGGTACCCATGTTATTCGACGCACAACTTAACTCTTGCATATAAGTGAAACAATTGAATCGAACAAAATAAAGTGTCATATTTCCTTACATTATAAATGGGATTTCTGCTTCAGTACAGTATATCCAAGTGAAGTACTGTGAAACAGACAACATGCAGTTATACCATTAATTCTGACGAAAAGGGTATGTAGGTATTAGAAATTTAACGCAAGCAATTTATAGAATTGCATTGTATAGGTACCTGATTTAGCTAACCACACATTAAAACAGGAACACTCTAATAATAAAAGCTTCTGAAAGTTCATATACGAAAGGCATCCTGAAAAAAGCTTCAATGGTGCCTGTACGCTGCACTAGTGATCGGAGAGCGACACACACACATGCAGGCAGAAAGAAGTGGCATGTAGCTGTAATCTGGTACAGTTGCAACGCAGCCGTTTTAGGATAGTTCTAGGTTAAACATTGCAGCTCTCATACAGTCTCCCACCGACTGCGATGTAGCCTACATTGCACGCTCAGAATTTGACACAGAGCCACCAGCAATCGTGAGAGATGTGCAGATCTTTTTTTGACTTGTTAGTGTTACGTTTCCCAAAATTCGCTTTTCTGTTTTAGAACATTTATCTGCCAAATATACCGAAACTTAATACTCCATTGTGCTTTTAAACTATTATTTTAAATTGTAGGTCACATGGTCTACGTATTTTCGTGACAGTTTGATATGTTGGATTTTTGAGGAAGTAAAAGTAAAGTGCTCCCCTGCTCTTTGCCATGAAGGTGTATAGGGGTGTGGAGTTAAGGCCTCACAATTTCTTGAACACGGCTGAAGGTGGGGATGATATGATCAGCACCACGCTCCTGGCTACCTTTATCCCTCAAAGTTTCCTCAAAGTACCAGCTTCATATGATGCTGGGTGGGTGCCGGAGCAGTTTGAATAGGTGGAAAACATCCCGGTTCTCCCCCGCAGGGGATCGACCCCGGGTCTCTCGCATAGTAGTCAGACGCCTTAACGACTGAGCTCCATTATTACTCGCTCGACAGATGCCGATGGTGCGCGCTTAGCTTAGTAATTCAAAACATATCTCGTGCGACAAATACGAAGATGTGGCTCCCGTGTGACGGTAGATACGAACTCTATCTCCTGTTAGAACCCTGCCACTTTGCTCTCTGATGCAAATGTTTTTTAATAAAGTTTAAAAAATCGTGGGCTGTCGGAATTATTCCATGTACGTATAACTCTATAGTTTACTCTTGAGTAAATGGTTGCAAAACTTGCATGTTCTGTATACACAAACATGGCCTAGAAAAGACAAGAATTTTCGATTTCATGGAATTTTTCGTTGTATTAGGACATTTATTTTTAAAAAAATCGCTAAAAACGCCAACAATTCGCATTTTATGCCAAATTCGCATTATTTCGATATTTCGAACGGGCGAGAAATGTGTCCAGACATCACTGCACATTCTTAAACATAACTAATCGGAAATTACTTTCTGGCCACCCCTCGTATAAATCAGTAGATGGAAAGTGAAAATTTAGCAGGGCTGGCAGAGAAAAGTTCATTCTTGAAGAAAGTGAATTGCTTTTATGATTGAATGATTCGAGTATATATGATAGTAAAATATTTACGTATTTATTATTAGTATTTTATTTCATAATATTGGACAATAACCTTACTCAGTGAGAGATTAATGACCATCTCTCACGAGTTTAAACAGACAGGACAGAGAGTGGCGTTAATTTCATTGCAATACTAGTGGGGAGTATGCACTTGCCTGTTATGCACTTGCCTGTTATAAAGTTCACCAATGCAGATTTATGTTTCACTTTTTCGTGATAGTATTCAATATATATCCCGTTTGGTTGGATTCTTCTTGATATCTAAGAATAGTGCAATGTCATTGTAAACGTATGTTAACTTGTGCGAAACCAGTAATACATCAGGATGATGAAAGAAAACCTTCGCAAGCACTGCTACATTAAATAAGGTGAAGTGAGCCAGAAGAGTAATGAAATTCCAGCAGCATATTTGCAATGTCTAAAACTCTTCTTGTTTATGCATGCGATTTTTGTTGGATGTTGCAGTCCATGCAATTTCTGTCGCATGTTGTAGTGAGATACTTTGTCGGGTGGCGATATTCAACAAAAATCGTATGTATCAATGGAGCCTATTTGTTTCCATGTTCCTTCAGTTTGCCCAACAAAATGCCTTACTACGACGTCCGACGAGTATCGGACGGCGCCACCCGCTCTTATCCCCTCCATCTGTTGACAAGTCCCCTTACTACTGCCATACGGACAAGAAAAAATTATAATTCAATGCATTTTCAACGTAATATTTAGAGGCTTAACCTTTACTCCCCCGATGATACCATATGGTATCATCAGAGTAAGGTCGTACTGGCCCGATGATACCATATGGTATCATGGTGCTGATTACGGAATGAATGTGCTTTTCGGACCTTCATACTCTTATGTTTGGGTGGAAACTCTGACACAGGTCTGGAGCAAGTCTGGGAAATTCATATTGATGATCAACCTATCCCCCTCTCCGCAACATATCCATGCCACATTTCCGAACCGAGTTTCACATTTTGGCGCATTATTCAACTTGTATGGCACCCTGGAACATAAAACATGTTTCAATCTCTTTGGAGAGAATACAAAGGTTTGCGCCTTCTCCCCAAACTAGCGGGTGAAGAGGGGGCAAACTCCAGATTTTTATGTTTTCTTTTCATTGAAATTCGGTGGTCACGTCCCCACAACCCCTTCCTCGGTTCGGAGTTCTGAATTGTACACGGTTGCAGGCTATGATGTCTTAGCTGCAAAACAAAACTTATCCGAAGTAGATTGCTCCCATAGTGCCCGAGTTATAACAATTTTCCTTCAAAAAAAGCAAATTACCTATTTTTCGTAAAAAACAAATAATCACATTTTGACTTATTATTCAACTTGTATGGCACCCAAGAACATGAAACATGTTTCATTCTCTTGAGACATGTCCATTCTTTGAAAATAATACTAAATTCGCGCCCTCTCCCCAAAATACCGGGGGGAAAAGGGACAAACTACAGATTTTTACGTTTTTTCCATTGAAAATTCGGGGGTTGTGTTCCCAAGCCCCCTTCCTCGGTCCGGCGTTCTGAATTGTACACGGCTACATGCTCTGATGTGTTAGCTGCAAAACAAAACTTATGTGAAGTAGAATGCTCCCATAGTGCCGGAGTTATAACAATTTTCCTCCAAAAATGCAAATGACCTATTTTTCGTAAAAAAAAAAAAAATTAAAAAATCACATTTTGGCTTATTATTCAACTTGTATGGCACCCAAGAACATGAAACATGTTACGTTCTCTTGAGAAATGTTCATTCTTTGAAAATAATACTAAAGTTCGCGCCTCCTTCCCAAAATAGTGGCAGAAGAGGGGGGCAAACTCCAGATTTTTATGTTTTTTTCATTGAAATTCGGGGGTCGCGAACCCCAAACCGCGCTTCCTCGGTTCGGCGTTCTGAATTGTACACGGTTGAATGTTCTTATGTTTTAACTGCAAAACAAACCTGATCCGAGGTAAATTGCTCCCTTACTGTCCGAGTTATAACAATTTTCCTCCAAAAATGCAAATTAATTATTTTTCGTAAAAAAAATAATAAAAATAAAATCACATTATGGCTTATTATTCAACTTGTATGGCACCCAAGAACATGAAACATGTTTCATTCTCTTGAGAAATGTCCATTCTTTGAAAATAATACTAAAGTTTTCACCCTCTCCCCAAAATAGCGGGATAAGAGGGGGCAAACACCTGATTTTTTGTTTTTCGCATTGAAATTCGGGGGACTTCCCCCCCAAGCCCCCTTTCCTCTGTCCGGTGTTCTGAATTGTACACGGTTGCATGCGCTGATGTTTTAGCTGCAAAACAAAAGTTATCTGAAGTAGATTGCTCCCATAGTGCCCGAGTTATAACAATTTTCCTTCAAAGAGTGTTCGAATTTAAAATTCCCGCCGAGAAGCCCGGGCGAGAGAAATTTCTCTCTCTCTCCTTCTGCCATCACTGGTTTCTGGCGCCGTGGTTGTGTTGCGCATACAAGGGGCCTAAAAGTTGCGGCCGAAACTTACGAACGAGATTTCCTGTTCCCGTGCAGAGTTCCGTAACGATATCTTTAAATAAATAAATTTTAAAAAAAATCGATGAAGACGAAATTCCCTGACATTTCCCTGACTTTTTTTGACACCTCAAATTCCCTGACTTTTCCCGATTTTCCAGGTTTTCCAGGTCTGTCGCCACCCTGTGTATAGTGTGTTGCCTACTTTGGTGCGCAGAACCGTGAGTATTTTTATTGACTTATCTTTGTTAATCTTACAATTTTATTTTGATATTTCTACTTTTCATCTATTCATTGTTGACGATTTCAGCGTAAAAATGACCATTTGTGCTGTCTGTATCTGAAATTTTCTCAATACATAAATAAATAAAATAAATCTCAAACTTTAACGATTGGGAAGACACAATGTTCACGAATGTCGACTTCACTCGAAAGAAAGATCAAGGCTCAAGACCCACACCGTAGGCTCTCTTTCCAGAAAAACGAGATCCGCAATTCGTCGACGTGGGGACTCCATGCTCCGTGTACGTCGCAACCGACTCCGTACCTTTCGACGGAGTGGATGCAATACGTGTATGGAAATCTTCGGATCCCCCCAGCCTCTTCATGTTGCAACAACATCGGCAACCGTGCATGGCGAAGGAGTCTGCAAATGGAAACTGGTTTTATCATGCATTACGCGTTGCCGGGAAACGGGAGTGACTCGCGTGTTTTAAATTGAACGCATCGACGAACACAAACACATCGGTAACGTAATAATACCCACAGAGAACGTACCGGTGAGGGAACGAGGGAAAAGCAGCTGCAGTGGAACAACGCAGGAGGAAAATTAATTCATAATTGCAATTATTGTACAAATAAATGGAATATTGCAATTCTACGTAACAATAAAAGTCTCTCAAATAATTTGATTTATTTTACGTCGATTTTCTGCCATATTTGGCTAATCGCGAAAATGGGATTTAATCATTATTTATTATTTGAAGTAAAGTTACACAAACTTAGTCTATTTTACACTGATTATATAATAATTAAAGTAGCTTTGGCCCTACATGAATTAATTTGTTAAGCTACGTCACAAACTCTTGCATTGTGGCTTCGAGCAGCCATGATTGAGGCCAGTTCTTGCAAGCGTACGGAATTCAAGCGGGCGGGAGGGAGATACTAACACAGGCATTCGTGATTAAAAAAACAAACTAGTTGGTGCAGATGTAACGAACGCTAAGTGGTGAATATTTCCTTTCAAACGACAAATAATATTGGCCGCAAACATGGCGACTGTGCGCATCATGACGTCACATGAAGCCCACCTATACAGTTATGCTAATTGTTTATGAATGTACAGAATATAGAAAATTACAAGTGTATATAATTGAAAAACAAGAAAGTAAAGTAAGTATAAACAGTCGTTTCAACTAACATATCTGAAGGAGGCACGGTGTCAGTATTCGTTGATTAATGTCCTAATTTCTCGTTTAATTTGGGCAAAGTACAAGCAGTTGACTCCACGCTTTACTTGCCAGATATAATAGGGAATCCGTATCTTGCCTTGATACATTTCTGTGCCCGGATACTATTGGTGTTATTACAAACTAGAGATAATAACTTTGTCAATTTTGATAGGAATGAATGTTGATGGGATGGATGAAGAGACAACACAAGCACCACAGAGGATTTTCCTGACTGTGCGTTCAGGCGCTATACAGGGTCGGCATGAGTCAGTTTACCAAAAATGCAAACCGTTACTGTTTGTATTTACACAGAAATACAAATTACCCGTTACAGCAACTGCTCCAAATGACCGCCATTGTTTTCGATGCACTTATTACACCTTTTTGACTTGAATTTTTAGATTATTACACAATTGTGGTGTAATATTTGTGAAAAATTAAGTTCTATGAGTTCTTTCAATAGCCCCAAATCTCACGGCTTCACGGCAAAAAAGTTGTCTTTCAGAAATCCCCACATGGGGTTAGGTCCGGAGATCTTGCAGCCCACTCCATGCTACCCATTCTGCCTATCCACTCCCTGAAGTGCTCATTGAAATCAGAATGCCTAGTCTGTGTTTACCAGGATTAGAGACTCTACCACAACAACATCCAACACCTGAAGGAAAAAAACAGGACGAAACAGGTCAGTAGAGGGGCGTCATAGAATGGAGGGGATCGTGAAGGTCCGACGTCGTAGCGTGCAGCGGTAAACTGACTTATGCCGATCTCTGTGTATCATCCTTATCGTCAAGATTGGCTAAAAGGCGATGTAATATGAGATCAAACAATCTGCATATATTCTCATATTCTATCGCTTTCCAAGAGCCGCGGTGGTCCAGTCGGTAGGTTGTGTCGCTGCCAGTTTTGGTGATTTCAGGAGCGAATTTTCCAATGTGGCTGCCTAGAGAGGCTCTCACCCAACATCTAATAAAAAGGGTACCTCGAGGCAACCTTGGTAGGATCAAAGTTGGCAGGGCGTGGTGCTGATCACGTCACCGCAATGGCAGAGATCGTGAATGGGTTAGCCAACCACACATGGGCCTTGGATTGAAACTGGACGTTAAAACATGTAAGTAATGCGCTGAACCGGTGGCCAGGCGTGTCAAGTGGCCGACTTTCGATCTCGCCATCGAAGTTCCCAGGTTCGAGTCCTGGACTGACCATAAGTGTTCTTTGTGAGTGTCCCTTCACAGATTGCACTCGATCATCTCTCGTCATCGTCGTCGCGATTAGTCAAATAGTAGCAGAAAAGCAAATGTCCACAAATGAAGGTTAAGGTAAGGTGCCCCTGTGAGTGCGCGCCCATGCCATGAAGGCATATGGGGTGATGTGGAGGTATAAAGTTCCACATATTCTTGATCTCGGCCATAGTGAGAATGATGTGATCAGCATCAAGCCCGGCCGACTTTGCCCGCAGGTACCTATTTATACTAGACTGGATGGGCCTCAGAACCGCGCAGAAACAAAGAAATGACCGGAAAAATTCCTGTCCAGATCACCTGCCCGGGATTCGAACTCGTGTGTTGTCCCGTGGTAGCCAGATGCTCTATCAACTGAGCTACGCGGCTCTTAGATACCCACAAATACATACTAACTACTAACTCTCTGGCCTTCTTAAACCCGAAGGTTTATGGCTGAAGCAACACAAGCCTTCCATCTGTCCCTATGCTGGGCAAGATCGATCCAATCTTTTCAATCCTTACCGATTTCCTTTAGGTCCATCTCAACATTATCCCTCCATCTTCGTCTTGGCCTTCCTGCAGGTCTCTTACCATCAGGTTTCCCAACAAGAATCCTGTAAACTCTTCTTTCCTCTCTCATTCGTACCACTTGGCCTGCCCACCTAAGTCTTCTTGACTTAATTATTCTAATAATATCTGGACATAAATACAAACCACACAAATACATAAAAATAATAATTTAATTGAGCGGTTGCAGATCGCAGAACCATAACATCTACAAGAATAAGAAAAAATCACAAAATGATGAAAAGGGGGAGGGGAAACAAGTTTAAGCCAAAAGGAAGGAAAAGAAAAGACGCAGAGGAAGACCGGTTCGGGGAGAAGCGAAATGCCGAAAGGGATGAGTGACGCGGGAAAGAAAGAAGGCTGTCCCTCGTCGATCCCTGTTCCAGGATGTTGCTCACGCGCTCTCAAAGTTCCAACCAAGTTCTCCTAATTAAGCATTTCGCTCTCTCGGGGAGCCTGTTTACTGGAGATTCTTACGAAGCGCTTATTCCCGCCCTCGGCCTCCGAAGTTCGAAATAAACCGCGGTTTCCCTGCACTTCCTCCCCCAGGGCTAGACATTTCTCCACTCGGTAGGGAATGCGGAGCAAGTAAAATGAATGGGGCTGTTAAAGGGTTAAGAGGAAAACAGGGAAGAAATTAGCAAGGACATTTTTAACCAGTTAGAACTGAGCAAAAAGCACAGTAAGGAATCGTTTCGTAAATGACGTTCCTCCTTCACTTGCATAAACTAAATTTCCACCACTTAATTCTCATCACTTAAATCACTACAGTATAAAGTGGGATCCGAATCACTACGTGGCTCCACCGAGCATCGAACCGGAAGCTCTTGATTACAATGCGATGACTTTACCATTACGCCATTGAGGAGGCACTATGCTTCTTTGTATGTTGATAACTACAGCAGTTGTAATGAATGTAATCACTTCCAGACACCGTGTACTTTACACATTCTCTTTCATTGCTTCTTGTTTTAAACACAGGGATAAAAACTGTTATTCCAAGGTACATAGTGGGACAACAGGCAAAAGAACCTTCACCTGTGTCGTGGGGTAGGGGAGGGGTAGAGTGGAGCAGGCTCTCCCGTGGTGTTAGCTGAACGGATAGAGGAGGATATGTGCGGCTTCTGGCCGAAGGGTCTTTCTTTGTGGTCGCTCTATAGCATCTACTGTTACACTAACTTGTGAAATTAAACAGCCCAAGTCCCTCCAAGCCTACGTACATGTCTCTAAAGCTCTTTAACCTGAATAGAAAACAAACGTTGTAAAAACTAAAAAAAACTAATTGCTGTACGATATGATTTGTAATGTATTGTACAAGATGTCAATCCTTGCCTGCACATTGCGACGAGCCACGGAGGCTCGTACGGAGAGTCATTATGGAGATGATGTCATCAGCACCATGCTCCGGCCGGCTTTACACCCAAGTGTTTCCTCCGGTACCATAAAAGGCTGGGTGAACTCCAGTCACTTTACGGTGGAGAACGATCTGAAAGTTTCCTAACTGCGGTCACTCACTCTGCGAATCGTACCCTGGGCTCCTGCAGGCTGTCGGACAAATTAGAAGATGTAATTAGGGTATATAACATTGCATGTGGTAATTTGATATTTGCAACAAAGGAAAAGGGTAAATAATGAGTAACAGCTAAACATTAATCATTTCAAAATTTTCACGCAATTCTGATACGACATAATATGAACAAAAACAAACAGTTAGTGTATATTCCGCTAGCTCGTGTACATCAAAATATGCCATATTAAAGTTTCATTTAGCGTATCCGTGAACAATAATAAAGAGTCCTTTAATTGGAGTAATTACACCGGGGCTTGTGAAACTAAAAATATTGAAGCTAAACGACCAGAAATGTTGCCCTAATTAAAAAACTCAATAAGCCGGCATGCGGGGGGGGGGGGGGTAGCTTACGGAAATTTCCATTAACTTTTCTAAAATAGTGAGTACAGTATGTATTTTTTAATATTTGTGTCTCTTGTGTATCATGTGCATCATTAATAATAAACATGGCATAAATATTTGCACTGTTGCTAGTCGAATTTTTAAATCCGCAGCGATATGGTAGATTAGAATGTATTCCATAGTTAGTCAAGCTGTTACCAGTTGAGCCTTCTTTAGGAAGGCCATTCCGCTGCAAAAATTAATTACTTTTAATCAAATTTTGTATTAATTAAAAAATAATAATCTTTTAAGATAACATTTCACAGCTTATTTTAGTTGAATTCATGGTTTTCTTGCCCCGTATTTGAAAAAAAAAAGCTCTCTCCTGAGAAAAATGGGCTGTTATTTCTAGTTTTGTGTACCCCTGCATAAGGGCGTATTCACAAAGGATCCGGTTTCGGTCGAACTGACGTACTCTGGCGAAAACGACAGAACAACCACCACGTAATTAAGTGTGGGCGGTCACACAGGCGTGCACGTCCGCGCTCCACCGACCACCGAATGGAACCAAATCATTGCTGCTTTTCTTGTTTAATTCACCAGGAAAGCTATACCATCTGCTCTTCATATTTAACTTTTCGGCTGGTTTTGGTGTATCACTGAGACTCATCTGTCGAAAACACAATCGGGAGATAAAAACAAATTCGTGAGTAAAAATACCCACAAATAACAAAATCATCCATTAACCCACTCCCTTCACCCTCTCCAATATTTACTTTCAATAAAGGCGTGGCAAGGAAAGTCCCCGCTATCCACCTGATCTCCCACCCAGCGAATACTTTCTCTTCCCTGGAATGAAGAAGCCACTTCGGGGTTGGCGAATGGACACCACAGGTGTCACTGAGAAAGTGCAACGGCGGTTCTCATGGCGATCGCGAGTTCTCTCTCACTCGGAAAGAAAGAAAGAAAGAGAGATTGAAAGGAAGGAAAACAAGCGACAGAGAACGGAGGGAGAGAGAGAAAGAAATCATGGTGGGATGAGGAAGGCCAATAAACGCTCGCAGAAATGTGTGGCTCTGCAGGGACTACGTGGATAAATGTTCAACACGCAAATCCCTTTTCATTTCATTGTGTCGCCAAGCCAGTTCAAGAAAAAATTTAATTTTTTTTCATTATCAAATCTCGTTAGTAGTACAAAAGCACTTAATATTTCCTGACTTTTCCACGACTCTTTCAATCACAGGTTATTTCCCTTGACTTTCAACCTTTCTAGAATTACCAACTCAGTGGTGACCCTGAGTAAGAAGATTTCATGCAATATTTTGCATTTTAATCTGAAAAGGTTTGAAAAAAAAATGTGAAACGTAATTGAAAGAGTGGCAACAAAGGGAGAGCTACTTCTTCCAAAATGAAAATATATCTTCGCTGGGTGTCTTTCAACGTATAGGAACGAGTGCAAGGGGGAGATTCTCTCTCTCTCATTCTCCTCCTTGGCGTCTCCTTGGGAACAAGGACTCTCGAAAGACGAAACAGCGCGGGTGAGACATAACTTCGTAGAAGTTCCAGGTCCCGCCCCGACACGGAGCCTTCCACTCTAACTCTCCACAAAAGACGATGAAAACTTTTCCCTTACAAAAGGAACAGACTGGAGAAAAAGATGTCAGAATTTGATCCTGTAAGGATTCTGAGAAGATCAAGAGATAGTCACTTTCATCTCCATGATGCGAAATCTAAAATCGTGTGGTGTGTGTAAGTTTGTATTTCTAATTTCATTACACTGAGGCAAGACACGTCGATTAAGTTTGTGTTTTAAGTTCACTTTATGCACGGTAAGATTAATCGAGACCGGATCTACAGTTTAAAGTGAGATCCGAACCGCTATGTGCCTTGACCGGGTATCGAACACGGGATCCCTTGATTACAAGGCGACGACGCTGCCACTGCGCCATCGGGGAGACCCGAAAGACACGTCGAGACTTGCCGAGAAAAGACAAGAGACGGTTTTGTAAAACTCGTAACGAGAACGAGACCGGACGACGCCAAGAACGAGACAGGCCTCGTATAATTGAGACGCAACGAGACTCTGGTAAACTATTTGAAAAAATTACCTAAATTAAATTTACTTTACTATATGCGCCTTAATTGGACATAACAATTCTTGTTCGTTTTCCTAAATTTTTCACTTCTCACACACACTCGCTCCCCTTTCTGGTTTTTAATTTTAGTTCCCTCAACATTTAATTTTTTCGTTCTCGGCCCAATCACTATTTTCTTCTATCCCTCCAGCTCTCCTTTTCTCTTTCTTTCCCTTTTACCCTTTGGTTCTCTTTCCCCTTCCCCCTAAGTCTCTCACTCTTTATTTCTCTCCTAGTCTCTTTCACTCTCGTTTTCTCCGCCTTTCACTCCCTCCTCTCTATCACCAGCTGGATGGTGTTTTATTCTGTAACTTCTGATGAGTGAGCCGGAGCGTGGGCTGACTGTTTCACCCACCATCACGACCCTCGCGATGCCTCTCGGGAGTGCGTCAATTATGTTCACAAAATCGCCAGTGGCGTCGACAGAGAATTTCATCTGCATTGGCTGAAAGAGTTTTCATCACGACTCTGCTCTGATGGTCGTGGCCACTAACATTCTTTCTTTCCCTCTTCGTCTCTTTCCACTATTTGTCTCTATTTCTTAATCTCTCTTTTTTACTCTGATTCTTCGTAATCTATACTTCTTCCTCATTTGCTCCATCTCTTTCTGTCTTCCTTTCTCTGTTTATCTTCTTCTTCCTGTTTTTACGTCTTTATATCTAATTTATTAATTTCCCCATTTGATCTCCTTTCTTTCTCCCCTTCGCTATTCCTTTCAATCAACTTTCTCCCTATTTCTGTGTGTCGTTTGTTCTCTACATCTTCCTGGTCGGCGTGACAGTGTAGAACACCCCGCATGGTAAATGTTCCCCGGAAAAAGTAAAATATCTCCCCAGAAAAAATATCATAGATTAAGTCCATCCTGAAATTTCCTTTCTCATGGTACAATCTCCACCTAGTAAATACAAGGGGGGCGAAACACAATGGGTCCTAATTATTCAGGGTGGCTACCAAAATAACAAATCCAAAATACTTGACATTTTCTTCCTTTTCCTTGGCCTTTTTTTCTTAACATTTATTTAATCGCTCCTCACTTAATTATAGTTGGAAATTAAGAAAACAGATATTTTTATTCACTGAAAAACCCATACCAGAATGCCAGTTAAGATGAAAACTGAAGCTGTACTTTAACGAGAGATTTAGACTTGCTTTAATTACACTGTTCTACACAGATTTTATTCCAGAAATTAAAGTACCTAATCTTTACTAATCTGAAGATGCTGAACACGGAAATGACATTAAAAAAGTTGGATTGGTTCTCGTCTCAAGGGATCCAGCTCAGACTTAATCTCAAAAGAGGAACTCTTACGTTTCAGAAGCCAAATCCCCCCCCCCCATGCCCACCCATCACACCCAACCAACAACTGAGAATATCCGAACAGAGACAAGCAGAACCAAACCCTCCATGACTCTAGTGAGATCCCGTCGAGGAAGACGTAGAAGCACCAGAGGAAGCAACGCGTAGAAGGTTATTCACTTCATTCGGCAGGAAAGAAGAAGGAAGTAGATGACAATGAGACCAGCCAGGCTCCCTGATAAGTCATATAGTCATCATAGCAAGGATTCGACCTAGAGCATAGGTTAATATCACTACACTAACAGATAACAACCCGTAACACCATGTAACACATTTTACGAGACACCATCCTGGCGTATCCAGGATTCTCTTTCCTCTGGGCTCCAGGAAGTCCTTCTCGTACTGATGTTCCCCAGTATCCACTTCTCCTACTGTGATTCCCCCTCCGCTCTTAATCGTCTCGACTTTACTAATTTCCAAACTTCTTTCTAGAAGTAGTGCTATTGGGGCGCTTCAAAATAGTACTTAGTAGGTATCCTCTTTTTTTATCAATCGAATATCACTTTTTGACATACTTTGACAATTTTTTGTCGATGTTTTAGCGTTTAGCGATGTTTTAGTACAAATTTTCACTATACTCATTTTTTCCCCACTCGTACTTGGTAGGTATATCATGATGTTACGTGATACAACTTAACCTATCCTTTTTTTACGATTATTTAATTTTTTTACGATCCTAAGTGATATAACTTAACCTATCATTTTTTTTATTTAGGTACTGTTTGAACGTTATTATTTGAGGATCATATTTTGTAGGTATTTTTTTTTTATCAATCGAATATAAGTTTTTGAGATATTTTGACAATTTTTTGTCGATGTTATAGCGTTTAGCGATGTTTTAGTACAAATTTTCACCGCACTCATTTTTTTCCCCACTCGTACTTGGTAGGTATATCACGATCTTACGTGATACAACTTAACCTATCTTTTTTTTTACGATTTTTTAATTTTTTTTACGATCCTAAGTGATATAACTTAACCTATCATTTTTTTTATTTACGCACCGAACTAACCTTCAAGGGGGACTCTGTTTGTTTTAATATTTCAGTATTATAAGGTTTTCACAAATTTTATATAACCTAAAATGTGTTGGATGTTGATTTTTAGTATGTGGCAATTTTTTATGAATTTTAAAACTGCTCTGTGACCCTCTCGTTCTTCACGTCGTAGGCGAAGGACTTCTCTGCAATCAGGATGACACTGCATAGGGTATCCTCGGGCAAGGCGTCGTGGAACTCGCAAACATCCACTCTACAAAAATTCTACTATATGATCTTTCACTGGCTAAGCTAACCTACAAATAGGAATTGGCAGCACTGACTTATAAACCCACTGGGTCTTCTTGGCATGTTTTTTCATGATGTGTTGCCAGGCTATTGGGCATCTTGGCGTATACAATGTATATATTTTGAGAGGGGGGTTATAGCTTTTTATGCTGTACGAATACTAAAAACTTGACAGTGACAACCAACAGAGTAAATAAACCTACATGCAGAAACTAACAACACTAGTTTCTGACAGTGAATTTGAAATAAAATATTAAACAAAATACATGAGTAAGCACTGTGATTACAAATAATACCAGTGTTATGCTCCCAACTCCAACTGGGCAACTGGGGAAAATAATTGTACAACAATTTGTACCTAATTGTACAATACTTGTACCTAATTGTACAACATATACACAGACATAAAAAAGAGAGCCTTCTCGTAACTTACTTCATGCACAATTTATATGATTTTACAACTGTGAAAAGAAAGCATATGTGTTCTGTATGCACACATTCATTCTTATTTTTCGAAGTTGAATGGAAGCACGTGTTTTTTACGCTCTCGTAATACTGACCTTGCCCCAGTGATTTTAAATTGCTTCCATCCGGTTTTTTTTTTCTGTGCTATTTCCGCGTGCACGCAACATTCGCTTTCAATAGTTTAATGAAATACAGAAGGAGTGTTAGTTTAGCAGGTTTTGAGTTTACAATTTATTAAATTAAACAATAATTTATGTAAGATTATACTTGTACTTACCGAACACAAAATAATAAAAGCACATGTGAATCTTTGCGTGCGTTCATGTTATATGACGGCTGAGTAAAAAATAATGTTGACTCCCCGAAAGATAAAAGTTCCTGGTTCGACATCAGATGCATGCAAATTTTATGTTTTGCTCTCCAAAATCTTGATTTTTATGTTTGTGCTATTTGTCATACAGCAGAGGAGAAGAGGGGAGAGGGGAGGGGAGGGGGTACTATTAGCGCCATCTATTAGCAAACAATAGAAATAAAAAGTAGGGTCAAACTTTTTCAACACCCAAAAATTTTAAACGTTCTCGCGTAGTAATACGATCTAGCTGAAGACGTTTGAAAGAGTACTCTTAGTCGACGAAGCTAATTGCTAGGGCCCATATATTGCTAAAATGTTCTTTAATTTACATATTTCTCATACCGCCATATGTTGTTCTAGTTGACTTCTTCCAAAAAAATGCTAATTAGCGAGAGTTAATTAAGCAAGGCAAGTAAAAGAAGCAAATAGAACAATATGTGGTGGCGTGAGAATATGTAAAAATTCGATTCAGAGGTGGATCGAATTAAAATTGGGGGATATTTTGCATTTTTCCCCTATAATGTACAAAACATTTACCGTACATAATTTTTTCCATTTACAACAGTATAAAATAAGAGGAATGTGTGACAATATCCATATTAATTAGGAAGGTATGTTGTATGCTAGGTTAGCTAATTGTGTCTTCTACAACTTTACTGTATAGAGGAAAGATGGAAAAAGAGAGCTCTACAAAAACTAACGCTCTTAACAATATTGAACGCCCCGTGAAAATTATATATAAATAAGGCATAAGCGTATTATCTACTTTCATGTCAGATTTTACCGACCTGTGAGCTGTAGTGTTTAGACGACAAGCGGCTCGCTCAAATATAATACCGTTGACAATATTGAATGCCCCGTGAAAATTATATATAAATAAGGCATAAGCGCATTATCTACTTTCATGTCAGATTTTCCCGACCTGTGAGCTGTAGTGTTTAGGCGACAAGCGGCTCGCTCAAATATAATACCGTTGACAATATTGTACGCCCCGTGAAAATTATATATAAAATAACATACCTGAAAATTATATTCACAGTAGATTTATTTTTTGAGTTTTGTAATTACCCCAAGAAATTCTATATAAAATAACATACCTGAAAATTGTATTTACAGTAGATTGAATTCTTGAGTTTTTGTATTCGCACACAAGAAATTCTATATAAATAACATACCTGAAATTCTATTTACAGTAGATTGAATTTTTGAGTTTTGTAATCACTCCAAGAAATTCTATATAAAATAACATACCTGAAAATTGTGTCGCTATATACTAGACTTTTTGATTTCTGTGATTTTGGAGAAAGCAATGGCATCCACCACCAGTTTCAATCGTAAAAATGATAAAACTGAATGTGTTACTTGTGGGAAGCTAATCTCAAGGAACAATTTATCGGTACACAGGGCAAGATGTAGCGAAACAGGTTCGAGAATTAATCGTTCGTTACCTTCTAAGCCCTGTGCTCGATGCGGAAAAATAATCAGCATTACAAATTTAAGTAAACATCTCAAAATTTGCAAACCATCGACCGAACAAGGAACATCGAAAAGGAAAATTGATAATTCAGAAACGGAAGCTTCCACTTCCAAGCAAATTAAATTATCTAATGAACGCAAACCAATTAGATCTGCATTTAACGACCAACTCCAGGATTTTTCAATTAAGTCAGAACCAGGTCGTGACATCCTTAGTTTCTTGGATGAAACGAAAACATCTGTACTAAATATTTTAAAAGATAAACTTGAAAACAACTCTATAAAAGTATACGTTGTTCTGTTTTCTGAATACAAGAAAGTTGATGGCACAACAAGTATTTTTTATCATCGTACAAAAAACCAGACTCTTTATTTGGCGGACGTCGAAAATTTGGACAACTTCTATTATAAAGTTTCCAACGAGCTGGTTAAGAAACATGACGATTTCGAGGCTAAAGGGTCGGGATGGTCTCTATGTGGAAGTCCTCACACGTTAACTGTTTACGTGAATCAATTCTCGCCTCTTCGCGCCTCCAGCTACGTTCCTCTTCCACCGAACATTCAACACAAGAGGGCTGTGTTAAATATACAGAACAGCGATAACAAGTGTTTTCTCTGGTGTGTGTTGGCTGCACTGCATCCTGTTCATTGCAAAAATAATCCACAGTGGGTTGGACATTACAAACAATACGAGACCGACTTTCAAAGTGTAATGTCTGACATCGAATACCCGGTGACATTGTCGGATATAACAAAGTTCGAAAATTGTACAGGAAAACGCATCGCTATTAATGTGTATTCCTTCACGTCAGATAAATATCTCGTGCACCCTGTCAGGATAAGCGATATCGACGATGACGATGCCTGTGTAATAAATCTCCTTCTAATTTCAAACGAGGATGTTCATCACTACACGCTAATTCGTTCACTATCACGTTTGGTCAGAAGTCAATCAACCAAGCATAAACATTGCATCGAAGTTTGCCCGAGATGCCTAACCACGTTCGACGATCGTGACCGACGTGATAATCAAAATCTTCATAGTCGTCAAATTGCTATCGAGAAACTTGCTGAACATAAAATTTATTGCGGCGACAACAGACCGGCTAGAATGTTGATGCCCGAAACGAACGAAGTCGAAGAATTCAAAATGCACAAGGCATTGTTGGAACATCCTGCAATCATCGTCGCAGATTTCGAGGCGTTCCTGAAGCCACTCTCCTACTGCGAACCGGATCCCGAAATTTCCTCCACAACGCCGTACCAGCTTCATCAACCTAATAGTTTCGGCTATGTTGTTGTGCGACGTGATAAAATAAATGAAGCATATATATATCGCGGGCCAAATGTAATCGAACACTTCCTGGAAAAAATGGTGGAGGAGGTTGAGGTAATTGGTAGCGTACTGCTTACATCAAAACCGATGGCACCTTTAACTGAAAATGAACTTCAAAATTACAATTCCACTGAGGTGTGTCCGGTATGTGATCAAAGTTTCACTGATGAGAACAAAAAAATATTCCACCACGATCATTTCAGCGGAAACTACATAGGTGGAATTTGCAACACGTGCAATCTTAAAATCCAGAAACCTAAATTCATCCCCATATTCTTTCACAACGGAAGCGGATATGATTTTCACCACCTGGTGAGACATCTTGGCTACGATCCGAAACGTATAGGTGTCTTGGCCGAGAATGAAGAACGCTACATTAGTCTCAGCAAGCAAGTGTCGATTCCGGGAACGAAAAATACAATCGAGATGCGCTTCCTGGATTCGTATAGATTTCTCTCTGCAAGTCTGGATGCTTTAGCGAACAAACTCACCGACGATCAATTTAAAATAACTAGAGCTAGTTTTCCCAACGTAGACGTAGAACTCGTTAGACGTAAAGGGATTTATCCTTACGAATATGTCAGTGATGGTTCTAAATTTAACGACGACGCTCTTCCACTTCCAAGAGAATTTTACAGCAGACTCAGAGAGAAAGGAATCACGGACGAAGAATACCAACACGCGCAACTCATGTGGGAGAAATTAGAATGTAGGACACTCGGAGACTACCACGATGCCTACTTAAAATTAGACGTGACGATACTCGCGGATGTTTTTCAAGCGTTCAGGAAAACGGCAACGAATATTTATAAATTAGATCCAGCGTATTTCTACAGTCTACCGGGATTAGCGTGGTCGGCAATGTTATTCCACACAAAGGTCAAGCTGGAACTGATATCGGACGTTGACATGTTGCTATTTATCGAAAGAGGGATACGAGGTGGAATGGTGCAATGCGTACAGAAACATGCAAAAGCTAATAACGTACACATGAAAGAAGATTACGATTCAAATCGAGCATCGAATTACATCTTCTACGCCGACGTTAATAATCTCTACGGACATGCCATGGTTCAGAAACTTCCTTACGGGGGATTCGAATGGTTAGATCCCACTTCGATAGATATTATTCATTTCGACGATAGCGAGTGTGGTTTCTTCGCAGAGGTAGATCTCCAATTCTCCGACCACCTGCACGACACGTTTTCGGATTTGCCTCCGACTCCCGAAATCAAATGTCCACCCGACTCGGTTCAAGACAAGCTTTTGTTAACATTGGACCCTAAACAGAGATACGTCGTCCACTACAAGAATCTCCGGTTTTTGATTGCGAAGGGTGTTCAGATAGTAAATGTTAGAAGAATACTAAAGTTTAAACATTCCACGTGGTTAAGACCTTACATAGAAACTAACACACAACATAGAACAGCTGCCACTTCCGATTTAGACAAGGATTTTTTTAAATTAATGAACAATGCGGTGTACGGAAAGACCATGGAGAATGTTAGAAAGCACGTAGACGTGAAATTAATTTCCGATAAGAATAAATGTCGGAAGTGGATAGCCGATCCTAGATTCAAGTCGAGAAAAATTTACAACGAGAATTTAGCACTTTTCAATCTACATATAAAATTGATGAAATTCAGAAAACCAATTTACGTTGGCGCAACGGTTCTCGACTTGTCGAAACTTTACATGTTCGAATTTCATTATGACGTGATGAAACCCTTCTACAATGATAAAATATCACTTTTGTACACGGACACCGACAGCTTCATTTACAGCATACAAACACCTAACCTATACGAAGACATAAAAAATCCTTCCATGCTTGAGTATTTCGATACTTCTGCGTACTCTCAACCCAACAGATTTGGAATTCCATCCCTCAACAAAAAAGTCCTAGGTAAACTGAAAGATGAATGTAACGGTGATATTATTGTCGAGTTCGCGGGTTTGCGTTCGAAGATGTATGCCATGAGAACAGAGAGTAGCGTCACGAAGAAAGCAAAAGGTGTGGGCAAAAATACGGTGGAGAACAAACTCACCTTCCACGATTACATCGATTGCCTTTACTCACAATCGACGATCCTAAGTATAGAACAAAGAATCCAGAGCGTCGACCATATCATCACAACAAACAAAATTAGAAAAATTGCGCTGGATCCCGATGACGATAAGAGGTGCGTTCTCGAGTGTGGTATTCACACATTGCCGTGGGGACATCGTCGTTTAGAAATAAATAAGAATTGCGCACAGTGCAAATAATTAGCACTCACCACCACAAACAACAATTTTTACTAACTCAAAAAAAAAAACCTTTTGTTACTCAGTAAAAAAAACACTTTGACTGTCATTACAAAATAAAACTTTGACCGTATCCTTAAATAACCAGCATGCCTATGAACTTGTTCGGTTTCAAAAAACAGATCTTCATGGAAACTGCACCGTCCATACCAGATCATGAAGTCTTATCTTCCGTGTTACCTAAACTCAACGGTCTGTTGATCATTCACCTCAACAGCATTTGGACGAAACTGAATGACGATGTGGGCAAGATGTTTTATGTTTTTAATAACAATTTAGATTTCTACGAAATTCCGATCGACGGGAAACTTCAAATCACCGTGAATCCGGAAAACGCAGGCGAAATCAAAATTTCTACCAGCAAGAACATTTTTCGAATTAAGCACGACAAGATGCTTTCTAACATTACGTACGATGTTTCCGCAGGAGATTACCTGTACGTGGAACTTCTCGGAGATTACGACAAACTCATTCCTCTTTTTGTAGAATTACGAATCGTCTATCCTATTATAAATAACCGTTAACCAAAAATGCCTAACGACATTTTCGGCAACACCAAGCGTGTAGACCACGCAGAAGAGATTCTCATGTTGGACATTCGAGTTAAGAAGTTGAGGACCGATTTGATCGCTTTGCAGGAGACCTTAAACAAAAGTTTAGAGTCGGAAATCGCTACGCTCCAAACGCAATGTCTCGACCCCATTCTGAAAATCGATTCCGAACTGAAAACGCTCATAAAAAATTATGTCGACGTACCTTCTTACGACAGCGTTCAAAATATACAGTTGAGCGTGGATTCGCTTCAAAATGATTTGGCCAAATTACAGCAATTTCAATCGAAAAATGAAGATTTGGAAAAACTGAAACTCGAAATCGAAGAACGAACTTCCGCAATAGAAAAGAATTTCTCTGAACTTCAAACCGTCGTGAACGATATAGACGCAGAACGCTTGCACGTCGTCGTTTCCAAATTACAAGAAGAATTCACCAGCACGTTGGAAGAAATTAAATCCAAGTTGCAGACTTTGGAAGATACAATGACGAACCTACCATCGTCGGACGAACTGCAGGTCATCGGTAAAAGCGTCGCGAACATAAAAATTCAATTGGAGGCCTATCAAGATTTCGAACACATTCAAACCACCATCGCTACGCTTCAGGCGTCCTTGGAATTGATCAACGAAGAAATTAAAAATATTCACGCTGAAGCGAGAGCGTTGACGAGCATTCAAGACACGTTGAGCACGGTTCAGCAGAAGATCGAATATTTAGAAAATTTGAACGTCGAAACGAATCTCGCTCATTTTCATCACGTACTCGACAACATACAGGGTGACTTGGAATCGTTACGGACGAGCGTGCCTTCGAGCGAAGATTTGGAAAAATTGAAAACGGCGGTGACGGCACTATCCGATTCGAACGACATCAAAAGTTCATTAAGCGATCTCGAGAGTAGGGTGGCCAATCTCCCCACCTCCAAAGAATTGCACGCTTTGAAAAGAAACATATCACGTATGCTGAAACGACTAGAAACGGAAACGGCGAACGTGGAACAGATTCGAGACGAAATTAGTTCGCTGGTGTCGACGCTGCCCACTTCCCAGAGCGTCGCCGACCTTCACACGCAGTTTACAGAGATGCGAAGCATCGTGAACGATCTTACCGAGAAGAGCTCAAAATTGAATCAAGTCGAGAACCTTCAGAACATCGTCGTCAACATCAGAGATCAAGTTGGAGTGCTGGAATCCACGCAGGAATCGACGCTGGCTTCTTTCGGTGCCAAGTTGCAAGAACTCAACGAAAACTACAAGCAGTTGAACGTGGAAGTGAAAATCAAACCGTCGTTTTCTGCCGTAACGGATACCATAGTCGAGCATTTGCTGCCCATCGAAAATAAACTCGGACAAGTTCACAGCAATCTGCTCGGCGTCGACACTAAATTCGCTAAACTGCATTCTCTGCAAGCCATCGAAATCAACAGCGTACCCAATCAACAGAGAATCTCCACGTTCGTTGAAGGTAACAAACTGTACATGTTGCATCCTTATCATCCGTACTACAAGTTTCTCCTCGATGGCACGATTCAGATAAACGAATTTTCGTACTGGTCTCACGGTAGAAAAGCTAGCGTTCCCACCATGACTTTGATATCGAATCGTGGTGTCCAGAAAGCAGGAAACATTCCTCTGGCACGTTGGAACGAAACGCGCAACATATATGAAATACACGAAGACGAAGATCTCACCGTTTTCGACGTGAGTGCCGGCGATAAGCTGATCATTCAAAACACGAGCGAAGTGCCACCTTCTTTGAATCCCATCACGCTTGTGCTTCTCTTGAAACGTAATCTCTAAGAAAATGTCTAGGCAAGCCATCGTCGAAGAATTGCATAAACCTGCACGCCGCAACTACGAACGTTTGGCTGTGGTAACCAAGGGCATCGACGACCTCTGGCAAAGCGACCTCGTGGAGATGAGTAGCGGCAATTTGAAAAACGTACATAAATTGAACAAGGACAACAAGTACCTCCTCACCGTCATAGACACGTTTTCGAAATTCGCATCGGCTCTACCTTTGAAAGCCAAAACAGGAACGTGCGTCACGGAAGCATTCAAATTAATTTTTCGCGAAAGCGGCGGCAGACGACCACGGTTTCTGCAAACGGACAACGGTAAAGAATTTTACAACGCCGTATTCCAAAAGTTTATTCAAAAACACAAGATTCGACATTATTCGAGCTTCAGTCACATCAAAGCCAGCATCGTGGAAAGATTCAATCGAACCTTGAAAACACACATGTGGAAACGATTCACGCTTCGGGGAAATTACAAATGGGTCGACATCCTGCCGGAACTCGTCGACACCTATAATGATACGGTACACAGAACGATAGGTATGAAGCCAGCCGACGTTACCAAGTCCGACGAGCAGCGTTTAATTTCTACCGTTTACTGCCCAAAGTACACGCCCACGACAAAAAAAGCTAAATACAAAATTGGAGACCGGGTGAGGATCAGCAAATTCAAACGCACCTTCGAGAAGGGATTCACAAAAAATTGGAGCACGGAACTCTTTACGGTGGTTCGAGTTCTACCTGGAAACCGACACACGTATATAATAAAAGATAGTAGCGGCGAGATTTTGAAAGGGAGATTTTACGAAGAGGAACTCTCTAAAACGAAACACCCCGACACGTACCTCATCGAGAAAGTATTGCGTAGGAAAGGTGACAAACTGTTTGTCAAATGGTTGGGACTTCCGGAAAAGAGTTGGATCGACGCGGACGAAGTGATCTTGTAAGTACGTGGAACGTGGTGAAGCGTCTACCGGATCCAGAAAGTCAAACGAAGAAAAAGAACGGCAAGTTGCTTCCCGACAGCATCCGCTGTCTGATCGTAGGTCCATCGGGGTGTGGGAAAACGACACTGCTCGTGGACAATTTTCTCCTCGCACCGAATTGGTTAGATTGGAAGAACAGGCACCTGTACGTGTTCTCGAAAAGTTTGGAGCAATCCAAATACCAGCAACTGATGAAACTGTACGATGGTCTGGACATTGCAACATTCGCCTCGGAAATAAAACCACTCGACGATTGTCGTGAAAATTCAGTCGTTGTGTTCGACGACGCCATCCTGGAAAATCAAAATGAAATTCGCAACTTTTTCACGCAAGGTCGTCACAAAGGAATGGATTGCTTCTACCTAGCTCAAACGTTTTCCAAAATTCCAAAACAGTTAGTACGAGACAACGCTAATTTCATATGTTTGTTTCGTCAAGATCACACCAACCTCAAGCATGCGTACGATGACTACGTAGGCGGAGACATGAACTACAATCAATTTTCGGAAGGCTGCTCTACTTGCTGGAACGGTGACGATTTCGGATTTGTGACGATCGACATGACGAGGAAACCCAACGACGGAAAATACAGAAACAAAATCAACGACTTTCTAAACGTTGCAACGTTGTGAGAAACGACGTATATAAATAACGTCATGACGAAACGAAAAATCGAAGACGAAAATCTCAAGCTTCGCGATTACCTCGCGAAACGCTTCAAAGGTTGGAAATCCGAGAATCGCGGATTCTACGAAGAGAAGAAACGTCAGGATCAACCTGTGATCGATGCCATCAGCAGTCTAGGTAAAGAAATTAAAAGTGTCACGGAACAAAATAAAAATTTGATCAATGAACTCGTACCGCTCGCAGCTAAAAGTTACGCCGTACCCACACCCATTTCGAGCATTCCTTCGACGCCGTTCGAACTGAAGGATGCACCTGTACGACGTCGAGCCATAGGTAGC
Organism: Lepisma saccharinum; assembly: GCF_977018435.1. Lineage (NCBI taxonomy): Eukaryota > Metazoa > Arthropoda > Insecta > Zygentoma > Lepismatidae > Lepisma > Lepisma saccharinum. The sequence goes on along the minus strand of NC_139233.1, from coordinate 570,236 downwards.
ACGTCGTCTTCGGATAAAATCGAGTTGGGACCTTTGGCACGAGACTACCTGAGTACAGGGAAATTTGACAAGGATGAAGTGTTCGGATTGTATCCCAGCATGGAAACCAGCGAAGGCGGCGGTGTGGTGTGGAAGATTGGGAAATCGAAGGTGACCTTCGAAGGCAACGACATTAAAGTCAATTTAGGCGACAAGGATAGTTGGAACAGGTATCCGGGTACGGTGGGACTGTGGGAACTCGTCGCCAAAAAGCAGCCGAAAGATTACACCGACGAAGATTACCAGAGTTACAAGGAAATTCTGATCATGACGGATGCCTTGTACCAGAACAACGATGCCTCGCAGAATAGGGTGAAATCGAGCAGCGGCGAGAAGTACAGGAATCTCATCAAACCGATTTGGAACCAGGTCAAAACAGGCAGCGGCGTCAAACGCTACAACGCATTACCCAAAGAATTCGTTTGGGTGGACGACGTGAGGAAACTCGTGGACCGATTGTTGGTGATAGCCGGCGAAGAGAATGCAGGCAACCGTAATTTCTACAACGAGAAGGTTGGCATCGTGGACATGATCAGCACGAAACTTTCCAACTTCATCGTGAACGACGACAAGGGCATAGGTTACCTGATCAAAATCATCAACACGCTGCCTCCGAAATTCTGGAACGTGGCCGAAGGAAAGGGACTCGTGAACGACATCATCAACAAGTTACCTTTCGAGATGCATCTACCTGGCTACCAGTACTGCGGACCGGGTACCAAACTCGAGAAAAGATTGGAGAGAGGAGACAAGGGTGTGAATCCGTTGGACGCGGCATGCAAAGATCACGACATCGCCTACAACACCACGCAGACGGATCTGGACGCACGTCACGAAGCAGACAAAAAATTGGAACATGCAGCTTTCGAAAGGTTCGTGAGCAGAGACGCATCGTTGGGTGAACGGGTCGCCGCACTGGGTACCACCATCGCCATGAACACGAAACAAAAATTGGGGTGGGGTATATAAATAACATACCGTAAAAAAAAACTTGATATATAAATAACACACATCGTAAAAAAATAATCTTCGGTATATATAAATAACACACATCGTGAAAAACAATTAAATTTCTCTCTAACACTTTGAAATTTTTCTTGATATGACGACTGAAAAAATAAGTGATCTCCAAGCATTAAAACAAATGCTAAATTTGTCAGTCGAGTATGTAAAAATTCAGGAATTGGAAGTCGACAAACCTTACACGATAACTTCCGGTTCAATCGTTTCTACCCAGTATGGCCCCAAGGTACGTCTGTTGCTCAACGCACAATACAGTCTATTTTTACCAGATCGATACGCTAACATGTTATCCGACGAGAAGCTATCTATTTTAATCGAGAACAAAACTCGAATTGTGTACAAGGGGACAAAGGAACTTCTTGGCAAGAAAACAAAGCACGTAATAGAATTTGTGTAACGACTGCGAGGCCTTGAAAATATATAAATAACATACCGTAAAAAAACTACACAAGAAAAAATCTCAGAATATATATATAAATAACATACCGTGAAAATAACACATAGAGCATCAACATGAAGCCCAAGGGTGTCGTGTACCAGATACCATACTCCAATCTTAAAAATCTAGGTACCCTCGATGGGTTACTCACCAAGAAACAACGCGAGAAGAAACGTTCTTGCTTGTCGAAAGGACACGGAATGAAATTGCTGCTCAGCACACCTCAATTGAAAAGATTGCAGCGTTCGCGGAAACAGCAAAAGGTCGGAGGTTTCATATTCAGCATCCCGGCCATCCTGGCAGCATTGGGGGCCGTTGGAAGTTTGGCTGGCGGAAGTGCCGCCATCGCGAAAACCGTCATCGACTCGAAGAAGAACAAAGCGGAATTGGAAGAACAGAAACGTCACAACCTGGCCATGGAGAAGAAAAAGGGGAAGGGCATGATGAGAAAGTTTAAAAAAAAGAAACAGAAGCACTCACCAACCGAGACATTGAATCTCTGATCGAACCGTTACAAATTAAACACTTCAGAGGAGTTTTCATGTCCGACTCGTTACCTTCAACCGTGAAAAAAAAAGAATGCGGAGTAGTCAACTTGGACGGTCAAGAAAATCCAGGCACGCATTGGATATGTTACCACAAAAACGACAATGATAAAGCATTCGTTTTCGATTCTTTCGGAGGTGTTCCACCTACAAATTTAATTCATTATCTGAAAACGAGCAAAACCTCCATATACTACAACGACGAACGCATTCAAGATTTCGGAGACGTGAACTGCGGTCATCTCTGCCTCTCCGTGCTCGCGTTTCTCTCTAAAATAAATAACCCTACGATCGAGGATTTCCAGAAAGCATTGTGGAACCTCAAACAGCATCACTAGGATGGGCGTGTTCCATCTCACGAGCGAATCTTCGATCTTGAAACTCACGCTGCACGACGACATCGTCTATCCTAAATCCGTGGCTCTGCGTGCATTCTACAGCATGTACCTCATACCTAACGTCACCCAGCACAACAACAAAATTAGCGTCGGAAGCGAACACATCGTCGTCACGCCAGGACAATACAATCTTTCCACTTTGCAAGCTCAATTACCCAAAGGCACATACCTTTCTCAAAATTCGGTCACGCACAGAGTGGAAATCCTATCCGCGACGGAGACCGTGGACCTGGGCACCATGGGAGAACTTTTAGGTTTCGAGAACGACACCAAACTCGAAGCCGGCATCAAGCACACGGCAGTCAATATTCCTAAATTTCTAGCCATCGAAACTCTGAACGTACACTGCAACGTAGCCGAAGGTATGATCACGAAATCCTCGGACGGATTACTGGGAAGTCACAAGCAGACGGGAATCATAGCCACTTTCAAACCAAGTTCCGAGTTCATGGAACCGATCATCTACACGCCCTCTTCGCCGATCTATTTTCCAGTATGTCGCAACCGCATAGACGACATAGAGTTGGTGGTGACGAACGAGAAAGGAGACGTGGTGGATTTCGCAGGTGCCACTACGACGGCCATCGTGGAGATCAACATATAATAAATAACCATACATGTAAAATGGAGCAAATCGAAAGTTACGAATTGCAATCTTTCCCTCCCAACCGTCGCACGTTCGCCAATCTCAACGAGGCGAACAGGGAGATCGAATACGACGTGGACGTAGGCGACGGGTTTATTCATCCTCACAGAGCGGACCTCTACCTTCAATTCGACGTGGTGAAGAAAGAAAGCGGAGACGCGTTTCCTGCAGCAGCAAACTTGATACTCGTGGACAACTTCGTGCCTCACCTGTTCTCGCAGGTGGAGGTGAGGAAACACAACACTGTCATCGACAGAATAGATTATCCAGGCATCACGTCGACGGCAGTGGGAACTTTGAAATTATCCAAAACGGACGCAGCGTACTACCAGGCCGGGGGATTCGAAGCCGGAACCAAAATATCGACGAAAAGTCACACGGTGCTCTTTCCCATGCGTCTGCTGCCTGGTTTCTTCTCGGATTACAAGGAGATCATGTGGAAGGGGGGACTGCGCGTTACGTTTCGAAGAGCGGCCAACGACAACGACGCACTGATGCGATACGCTACTTTGGGTCCGGACGGCACCACGCCGATAGCCAATACTTTACCCGAAGCAGCAAAATGCATCATCCGGAGCATGGAATTGAGAATGCCGGTGGTGGAATACGAAACAAACTACGCCCTCAAGTACAAAGCGGAGATCTTAAAAAGTCCGCAGGTGTTGATTCACTTTCACGGTTACCAGTGCGTGCAGAAGATGGCGTCGGGAAGTCACATGGAATTCGACGTGACGACGCAGTTCAACAACATACAGTTCGACATGCCAGATTTCGTCGTAGTGCTTTTTCAGACCGGGCGCGATAACAACCAGGAGAAAGATTCCAGCAAGTTCGACGACTGCAAGATCAAGAACGTTTATCTGAAGAATGGACGCAACGAAGTGTTCCCGCGCGAGAATTACAACCTCGACGTGACCAAAAACGATTACCTCAAACTTTACGAAGCGTTCTCGGCTTACAAACGCGTGACCGAGGGAAGCGTGGACATGTACTACACGCCCAGCGAGTTCAAAGCACGGAGACCCATGACCGTCATCAACACATCTAAGAGAAAGAAGGTTGTGGTCAACGATCGAACCAACATCAAGGTCGTCTGCGAGTTCCACGATGCCTTGCCCGAGGATACCCTATGCAGTGTCATCCTGATTGCAGAGAAGTCCTTCGCCTACGACGTGAAGAACGAGAGGGTCACAGAGCAGTTTTAACAAGTTTTTAACATCTTTTCTTGCACAATAAGTAATTTTCTGCACTAGCACAATCAGTTACAATGGCACAATACGAATTTCACTAGTTCAGATCAGTTACAAATATCAATTTCATTAGTTATCAGTTACAATATCTTTTTTGCACTATAGCACGAGAGACAATCAGAAAATTTGCACAAAAAAAATTTGTTGTTGTTTTTACACGTGAAAATTAACAATAAAATTTCTTTTTAATCGTTTCAGATGCTGTCGAAACATCAAAAACACATACACACACACTAGAAAAAAAGCATGCAACTTTATTTGTAACACACGCACATACATTCTCCATCTTCATCAAGAAAATATTATAATAAACATAATTATTTTTATCTATATCTCACAATAAAACTCTATATCCAAAAATATCACAACATCAAATAACACTAGAGTCGTTAGTACACGTTGCATGCATTACGGAGGTCCTCTGTAGGGTTTCATGGAAGTTTGGGGGAAAAAAAAAACACGTGAAACCCTACAGAGGTGCGGTTGTAGATAACCGCAGCCGTTAGAAAACTTTTACATTTTTGGTTGGGCACCACGCACCCTGGCGAGGTTATAGGGGCCAGGCATCCTAAAAACAACCATTATTATTTTGTTTGTTTGTTTGTGTTACAATGTTCCCCCGAGAGAGGTTTACAAAGGTCGCGATATACGGAGTTGGAAAATTACGATATGGCGCATTCGCTCATTACTCTTGCCAGCCATAAATCTCTCTCTCTCTCTTCATCTTACAGCAAAGTTGGCATCTCTATTTTTTTTAGTTGTAAGTAAATTGCCAACACACTCTAGTTAATAATGCTACATATTATACGCGCACACGCACACACATACTATATTACCATCCACCCATCTCTCTCTCTTTTACGGCAGTACATATTTGTTGTCGGCTCTCCTTGTTTAGTGTGTGTAGGTTGGCAAAAATTGCTTTATGCGCTGTAAGGCAAGCCTCAAGCAAAGTTGTCAGCTCCTTGCTTTAGGCTAGGTTAGACCAAAAAAACCATGGTGATTTTTTTTTCGAGTGAGGAGTTGGCAACGCTGATTTTTACTTGAGGGGCGGTCAACCGGGTTGATTGCACAAGCAAAGTTGCCAGCTCCTTGCTTTAGGTTAGGTTAGAGCAAAAAACCTTGGTGATTTTTTTTCGAGTGAGGAGTTGGCAACACTGATCTCCACTTGAGGGCGGTCAACCGGGTTGATTGCACAAGCAAAGTTGCCAGCTCCTTGCTTTAGGTTAGGTTAGAGCAAAAAAGGCTGTGGGTAAGCTGTCGGTTGTTTAACTCTTCCCTCTCTCTTTTTTTTCTTGTAAAAGGCTATGGCAAAAATACCAGTGGGTTGGCAACCTTGCTTTATGCACTGTAAGGCAAGCCTCAAGCAAGGTTGCCAGCTCCTTGCTTTAGGTTAGGTTAGAGCAAAAAACCTTGGTGATTTTTTCGAGTGAGGAGTTGGCAACACTGCGAGAAAATACCTCAAGCAAGGTTGCCAGCTCCTTGCTTTAGGTTAGGTTAGACCCAAAAACAAAAACCTTGGTGATTTTTTCGAGTGAGGAGTTGGCAACACTGCTCACCACTTCAGCTCACCACTTGATGGCGTTGAACCGGCTAAACTGCACTACTTCTAGACCTTACTAATTCATGGTGATGAAAAACATTTAACAGATAAAAATTAACAACAAATAGAGGCTTTTCAACTTCCTACCACCCCCATTTAGTAACTGTGTTAACTTTAAATCCCTAACCTTCATATGTGTATATATGCATATGTATGTATGTGTATATGTGTGTGTGTGTGTGTGTGTTTTGTATACACACACACACACACACACACACACACACACACACACACACACACACACACACACACACATATACATACACACGAGGTTTATTTTTTATCTATGGGCCGTTTTGCGCTCACGTTGGCAATACTGCGTGCTTGGCGTTTTGCGCATGTGCGTTAGTTACCGACATGCCTTGCACGTAAACAGACGCCATTTGCACGTTGTGAAACGCTTGGTGTGGTTATGGTGGACAATGAAAGTGGCGCAGGTGATTGAAAATCCCGTCGACTGTGAGATACGATCAGTGATCAGGTTTTTGACAGCGAAAAAGTGAAAGAAGTGACGAACTGTTGAGTCATATCGTCACTGGGGACGAGTCATTTGTGTCCCTCTACAGTACACCCCCGAAACAAAACAACAATCCAAGGAATGGCGCCACACATCATCCCCACAAAGGTGAAGTTCAAGCAAGCGACCTCCGCCAAGGAACTCATGCTCACCGTCTTCTGGGACAGGTTCGGGCTGCTTCTGATAAAGTTTCTGTCGAATGAACAAACAGTTATTGCAACACTCTCAAGAAACTTCGCCGAGCAATACAGAATAAACGACGAGGAATGCTGTCTTCCGGTATCATGTTGCTGCACGGCCACAGACTGCAGCTGCCACAGAGTCGCTCATTGACTCATTTGGCTGGGAGCGGATGGACCACCCTCCGTACAGTCTGGACCTGGCCCCCAGCGATCATCACCTATTCCTCCACTTGAAGACTTTCCTCGCTGGGAAGCGATTCAACGGTGCCGATCATAAAACAGACCGTGACGGATTTACTGTCTGACCTGGCGGCAGATTTCTTTGATGAGGGTCTACAAAAGCTCATCTACCGCTACGACAAGTGTCTCACCAACTATGGGAACTACGTTGAGAAGTAGCTGAATGTACATATGAACAGCCACAGAGGTAATTAAATTTCTTCCTTTGCATGTTTTCGTTTTATTTCAAAACGGCCCCTAATTAAAAAAAATAAACCTCGTGTGTGTGTATATATATTCACACACACACACATACACACACATACATACACACACTATTTCACACACTTTACACTAGTATTAATCCTTAGTATTACTAACCCTTCTCTCTAAATTTAAGATCCTAAAATCAAAATTTGTAGATCTAACACAATAGCTAACATTTTAGCCATACTTACACTATCATATGTAAACCAATGATTATTCTGGTCTCCGAATAACCATTGGTCCATTTTCTGGTATGATGCCTATATGTATATAAAAAAAAAATAATTACAAATAAAGACTAATGTATGCGGGTGGACGAGGGCATTTTTCGGGGGTTCCCCCCTATATCTATCCATATCCTGGGCAAGATTAATCCAATCTTTTCCATCCTTAGCGATTTCCTTTAGGCCCATCTCAACGTTATCCTCCCATCTATGTCTTGGCCTTCCTACAGGTCTCTTACCATCAGGTTTCCCAACAAGAATCCTATCAACCACAAGATAACACAGGCCGAAATAACTGACCTAATCAGGGACTTAGAACCCCCCCCCCACCAAAGAAGCCGAATTGTTTGCCTTACGGCTACAACAATGGAATCACCTGGCGGATGATGTGAAGGTACTACTTGCTACAGATAGAGAATTTCTTCCATTTTTCGAAACAAAAGGGGACCTGACTGTGTGCCATGACAAAGGCTTCTTTGCATCGATGAATATATCATATAAGACCGAGGACTGCATACTTTTTATTGATTCCTCCAAGTTCTCTCTTAGAGCAGTTTTGCAGCACAACGGTAATGTTCTAACTTTAATGTCTGTTGTCCATGTAGTTGACATTAAGGAAACTTATGAAAACATGAAAGAAATTCTTCGATGACGGTGAGTGAACTGCATGGAATGCATTTCGACAAGTGTGTCATAGTTTTCTGTGGAACAGGAGAGCAAAGAACTATGAACAACTCGTGGAGAATCTTCTGACGCCTTACTAGAAGACTGGGTGGGAATTCAACATTCATAGTATTACCTAATTATTTTTCTCTTAGTGCTTTGATGTTAGTGGTCCATTTCAGTAAAGAAAGGGTACTTTCTCCTACACAACACAAAAATATTGTTATCGAGGATTCAGTAACCATTTATTTCAAGGCCGTCCGCAGGACTTTTGTGTGTGTGTGGTTGGGAAGGGGGAGGAGCGGCAGTGTATAAAGTGGAGGAAACAGAGTTATGCTTTCCCCCAGTTAAAAGAATTATTATAAAGCATCACATCACCAGCACTAAGATAAATTGCATAGACGCTTAATCTATCTTTCACGGCACCTCTCATCTAACCATAATTTCACAATTCTTCCCAGATATCTCGAGGGGAGGGGGCAAGTGCCCATTGGCCTCCTTTTGTGAGCGCTCTTAATATATTTATCAAGTTATGCCCACAATGCTTATCATTAATTGTTATGTAACATGAATTACGCTTATCTCGAAAATAAGCGGCAATGCACTCACTGCTTATGGTTTACATGAATTATGCCGTAACTTAAAATTAAGAGCCACTCTTAGAAAATAAAGTGCATATTCGTGTTCAGGAGGTCAATTTCAGTAAGAAACAGCTACTTTGCTTTCTGTAACAGAAAAAATGTAAAAATTTGTAGAACAGTGTTATTAATGCATGTAAACATTAATCTTTCAGACTTCATCCTGGATGGGGAATGGCCATATTACTTTAATATTTTCACAAAACTTCACGCATATAAGACTGCAATTCTTAAGAAACAAAGGGAAAAAATCTTAACCACAATTCAATACAATTTTAGACTTCCAAATATTCGATTTTATCAAATCAGTACAGGTATATACCGTAACAATGTAAATTTAGTATACCGTAAAAAATTGCAAAAATTCTTGACCACAAGAATAATAACTTGACTTTTTCTTTGGCTTTCTTGACCTACCTGTTGATTTCTTGGCATTTTATTGACTTTCTTGACATCCTTGACTGGTAGACACCTTGTTATATTATATCTCCCCCCCTCCCGGAAATTCTACCATAGGTGACCATGGTATTTCGCCCCCTTTCAAATTCATAGATACGCTTGTCTATCCGCAGGAGGACTTATTACCTGAGTCCGGCTCGGTGGTGGAGCGTGTGGAATGCTCGTCTTTTGAAGTTCCCAGGTTTGAGTCATAGCTTGGGCACGGGCGTTTTTTGCGAGTGCTCCTTCGTCAATTTAATCTAAGCGCCACACGCCCTCGCGTTTGGCATAAAAGTGGCACTAAATAACAAGAGATATGGCCGCAAATCAATATATTTTCGTTTGTCGAAATATCCACCATCGCACTTTAAAATCACGTGCGAGACCAAGATAACCAACAGGTGCGGTTGGCGGGATGTGACAAACGAACAACGCCACCTCCGAAACAAACTCGCTATCGTTCGACTCCACGGCACGGCCCTTCTGCATGCGAGGAAATCCTGCATTCGATTTTCTCCGTGTGGCGCCCGAGGGATATTTGTCCTCGAGGAAAAACAGTCCCGTTTCCTCCGTAAATAAACGCCCCGCCACCGGCATTAATGCGATGTCGCCTCCCGCATCGCAACAAGTGCCCAGACAATGGATCAATCTGCGGGACGACGATGGGAGGCAGGGGCGTACGCGCCTAGCAGGTGACTGCACGGAGATTGGAGCCCCTCAAAGTAAACGCAAATTTAACTACAACAGAAAATTAGCCTAACATGCTTCTTTCCTCGTATTTAAAAAAATCATCCTTATCCTTTAACGTCTGGCTAACAGTGGAATTGCTTGAACACTCTTTACAGATAATCAGAAAAGGAGGGATAGGATTCGAATCTTTTGCTTGGTGAATCAAAGGAGAAGCCTCGAAGCAGGAGGCCGAGGGATGAGCCGATCCCTCTCCTTCCCACTGCCCTGGGCTTACTGTGCCACTAAAATGGAGCCCTGCCTCGTGACACTATCAGTCACCAATCCCTTGCCACCTCCGTTTCTGTGGAACCCTCCTATTCTCGAAGACGTATGTGACTGGGTGAGATGCACACCAAGAAGCAAGAGTCCTGCATTCCTGGCTGTCTACACTATATTTTAGTTTTTCAGGGAAGTATCCCTAGATAATAATAATAAACCGTGGCGTAACAGCTCGTGAGGGCCGGTGGCTACCTACCCACTGTCGGCCTCACCCCACCAAAAATGGGGGACCATCTAACCAGTTGCGGGACGACGTGTGGTCAGCACGACGAACCCCCAGTCGTTGTATTTTAATTTGAATTTGAATTTTATTACTCCATATAAACAAATTACATTGGTATTTGGAGAGTTCAATACAGTTCACACACAACATATAATTACAAAGTTTCTCTATTTCACAATTTAAGTATTCACTAACGCTATGATATTCCTGATTTAATAATAGGTTGTTTCTTTAAATTTGTTTTTGAACCTTGTCATATTTTCTAGTTTTATATCATTTGGTACGTTATTGGATATTTTAATTGCCATCTGTTCGGGTCCCTCTTGAAATAACGTTAGCCTGGTGAAGTATGGATTTAGAAGGAATTGGTTGCATGTTTTCTATGACCTGGTTACGCTACCGATTCGTAGCTCCCCAATTTTCTCACGGTGGTGGGTGGCCAGCGGTCCCATACGCAGGCCCGTCGCTGCCTTGTAAACAAAGGGTCCCGGGTTCGATACCCGATGGAGGCACATGGTGGTTCGGATCACACTTTAAACTGTAGGTCCAGTCCCGATTAGCCTTACTGTGCATAAATTAAACTTAAAACACCAAACCAATCAATCAATCAACCATTAAGTCGATATCTCAGGAGAAAAGTTGTTACGAGATTCGTACCTGCACGCGACCTTAAACGAAAACACCCCTAGGCTAGCAAAATATAGTTTAAATGCTTGCTAGTAAACAGGGTTCGATCGGACTGTTGGTGTTCCCGCGTTTGCCGAACGTTGGTCTTTCTAGCAGAAACCAAGTGACCTCGTCGCTCTCTACTGTCAGCCCCAGGTTGGGGGAAGCCAGGCCACGAATAAGCCACGCGGGAATCATCACCCCGGGAACCGAGCATAATGATACTTAATAAGACGTTAAAAATATGGGAATTAAACTACGAAGCAGAAAAGCTTGTGCGCAAGCGCCTCCTCTCCGGCTTTCGTTCGCTTCTCTCGGTCCTGAAGACACGTTCCTCGTTTCTGATTAGCACAGGAACGGTCGAGCGATCGGCAGTGCAGGAAAGGTAACAGATTGGATCAAACGCGGTTTAGAGTCATCTATGTACGGTTGGCAACACTGCTATGGAATGGGTTAATTTGTTACAAAATAGACAGAAGAGACTTTTGGACTTGGAACTTCTCTTTGTGCCTTGTAAGTACCGTCAACGAGATCAGGTTTTCCTGCGAGTCGTTCAAAGTACTGCAGAATTAGGATTCCGAGATTGAAATAGTTTGAACAAGTTTAAACTTGTTTCAGGCATTTTCCAATATCGTCTGCCTTGCTGATGTCTCGCACACCGTGCGGTAAACTGAAAGTTTGGGCAAACGGTAATATTCACAGACCTATCAAGCCACCGAAGCACAAGGATCATAAAACGTAAGAAAGTTCAAGTGGAGTTGGAAGATATGAATACCTGGAAAGCAGTTACACAACAGAGGAGCTTAAGAGTACGAGGGTGGTTTAATAACAAACTGGTCTCATCCTATTCCACATATTTCAGTTTTCATTTCTGCGTGGCGTAACTTTAAAGATAAACATCTTTCTATATGGTTTTGAAAATGTTTCACACCTTTGAAAACTTGGAACTTTATTATCACAGGCTACAGATAAAAACATTCAAATTTTAATGTGGAACACACTACTACGTATATTTTTTAAAGAAATCAGTAATGGACAAGGAGTACCCCCTGCCTTATTTTAAATCGAATGGCATCTTATCTATTTTTACGACCGATTCTTAAGCATTCTCTATTGTAAGAGAATAAATCTTGAATTTTCCAGGAATTTAAGAGGTGGTCCTTCCACGTAGTATGGTCCTTCCAAATGTCAACCTCACTTGCATGTAGTACACCCTGGACTTCATTTTGAAAACTAACGAGGCTCTGGCGTTTGGACTAGGGATGGCCAAACGGATCCGGATCCAAAAATTCAGGATCTGGATCCGGATCAGAAAGTTCCAAATCTGGAGGTATTATGATCTTCGATTACAAAGAAATTATTCATTAGTCAGTCGTACAAGATTTTTTTTCAAGTGTTGTTCCTAAAATACTTTGCTACGCATTGGCTAACACACTCGTGTACAAAAATAATCTTACTTGTTTAACATAAAATGTCAGAGGTGATTTTGTAAATGCCATTGAAACGAATTTGTATGCATTCGAATGTATTGGAAATGGAAACACACATAAATGTGAGACATTCCATTCCAGGATGAAACCTTTAACACATTTAACAAGATAGAAATGTTATACAAAAATTATACAATTGTTCTACAGTTACAGTTTTAAAAATTAAAATAAAAGATTATAATATATGCAGTGTTATATAATTACAAAGTGTAACAAGGGAGGTTATCTAAGTGTCCCCCTTCAGGCACGTATCCAGGAATTCCTTTCGGGAGGGGCTCAACACCATTTTTTAAGGGGTATAGTAAGAACCTCACAATTGTGTGTTTAAGACCAGAGGTGGCAATTGGGTTCCAAAACGGGGGGGAGGGGTGCGGAGGCCGTTGCAAGGAAAGTTTACTTTCTCTTGGTACACAAGGCTTAACATTAAGAGGTCATAATGTTGAGGCAAAAAAATAAAAAATGGGAAACAACTATCTCTTAAATCGTTGCCACTGTAAGGCTGTCATTTTAATCAGAACGTGAAATCGGAACATTTTTTACCACTCGACTCCTCTGTTTCCATGCATTAATATTGTTGCCGGAACCATCTCAGTATGTGTGTTGTCCATTTCATCTCATCAGACATAAAAACATCTATGGTGTCTTTGAGTGTTTTTACGAAGCTGTTACACATGCACGGGATGGACAATCCACTCGACAACGCGAGATTCAAATTGTGGACTGCGAACTGGACGCAGACAGCTCTCGAATATTTCTCTCTGATTCGAGCCTGAACACCACTAACGTGTCTTGTCCTCCCATTTTTCAGCTCTTATAAAAGCCGAAAACCCATCAAATTGTTCAGATTCAGGCCTTAGCACTCACAAGTATTCAAAAATGCCTGTCACAGCTTCCGCTGTCTTGTCATATATCGGCACGAAACAAAGGAAGTCTTCTCGAATACAGGTGGATCACGAAACAATTAATGCACAGTGAAAACCCTTCCGTTCCCAACACATCTAATGTTTCGTCTCCCAGTATGATGAAATACTTACTCATTTATCTCCAGTGTAGTGCCCAAGGGAGGTTTGGTGAGGTAATAACCCCATCTGACCCAGTATTCCCCTTCCGAAAATCCTTCCGAAAATCCTGGGCACGCCTCTCTTTATCTCGGACATTTTTTAAAATCAACTCACCAGAAGTTTTTATCATCGTATTGGAGATTGAAGTAAGATGCGTTCTTCCTGCAGGTTTGGATATGATCCTTTAGGGTGCTGTCGTCTGCCTGCCTTCACACCTAACCTTAACAAGACCCTAATTTTCCATCCTTGGACTTGGATTTTCAAGACTTAGGAAGGTTTCAGACCGAAGGGACACGCGATACATGTCGATTGGAATGGGCCAATCAACAGCAACGTTTCACACCATGGCGACACAAAAGGCCGCAGAAACCTAATTTCGACTTGTGAAATCCTCAGGCGACAGGGTGTGAAATCTCCCTTATTAGGCCACTGTCATTGTCACCTCGAAGTAGTAGCTCTTGTTGACCACAGAAAAAATTATCCTCAACCGGTGATAATGCTCCTCAGTTTTCTTCTCTATCCTATATTTTCTGTGCTTGTTCACTATACAGGCAACACCTTACGATTTGATATACACAGGACATGTACTATGTATACATTTTAACGAAAAATCGGTTGAAGTCAAGGATGGCTAGGTGGCTCAGTTGGTAGAGCCCTGATTTGGGTCCTGGTAGAGCCTGCAATTTCCGCCTAAAATGTCTACATATGCAACATCTTCTTGCTTTCTCTTCTCGACATTCATAAAATTTTCGGCTGTCTCTTTATGGTAGTTAAGTGTTTGAATGTGTTTCGAACCCAGTAGGCTTAAACAAAAGTATTTTTTTATACCATGAAATTCTCGGACTGCATATACGAAATTTAGTTCTGGCAAAACTAAATCATCACTCAAAACTTTGATTTTCAGTTGATCTATGCAGCTTATTTCTGTTTTAATAAACCACTCCAATATCTGGTACTGCTGAAATATTCACTTTAGAAAGAGACCTTTGATCTCTTCGGCCCTCGAACCGAACTAGCACTAAAAAAAAAACTAGCACTGTGGCCCCGGAAATTCTGCTGTCGTCAATGTCTTCATTTTGGAATCACTATATCTTATAAAGCAATCAGAGGACGCTGACTGATCTGATCACCAACGACTGTATGAATTGTCACACTTACCTCTGAAATCTCATTAACCGATTCTTTGTACAGATCAACCGAAAAATTGAATCCGCGTATTTATATCCTCATTATATTCTAGAACGTTCCGCAGACAAAACGATTCGTTAATATCGCCAGTAGTTGACTCCTTCTCTCATTCAAGAACGTACCCCCTCCTGCCTTCCAGAGATTAGAAATTACAACGAATCGCCCTACGTGTGACGCTACCTTTGTTGTGCAGCTTCCAAATGCTGACAAGTATCTACATAGTGCTCAAGTGCGCGGCGACAACACCGAAAGCACAAGAAAAGTGTACGTGCAATATTATCAACAACAGGGTTATAGAACATTCTCCGTCTTGCCTCGATAATTGTCTATCTCCTTAAATCATCGTCACATTATTCAAAAAGCCAAAAACCTGATTTTATCTAGTGTAAAATAAAATAAAATCCTGGTGGGGGGGGGCTCGAGCCACCTCAACCCCAGCTTGGATACGTGCTATTAACAATAACAGGGTTATAGAACATTCTCCATCTTGTCTCGATAATTATTTCTCCAAAATTATCATCACATTATTCAAGAAGAAAAAATCCTTGTTTTATCTAGTGTAAACAGAAAAAAATCCTAAAGGGGGGTCGAGCCTCCTGATTCCCACCTTAGATACGTGCTATTGACAATAATAGGGTTATAGAACACTCTCCGTTTTGTCTCGATAATTATTTCTCTCAGATTTATAAATTTATTATCTTCACATTATTCAAGACGCCAAAAATCTAATTTTATCTAGTGTAAATTGAAAAATTTCCTGAGGGAGGGGGGGGGGCTCGAGCCATTAACTATAACAGGGGTATAAAATATACTCCGTCTTGCCTCGATAATTATTTCTCTCCTTACATTATTTTCACATTATTTAATAAGCAAAAAACCTAATTTTATCTAACGTAAACTGAAAAATTTCCTGGGTAGAGGGTCTAGCCCCCTGTGAAACCATCTTGGATACGTGCTATTATCAATAACAGGGTTAGGGAACATTCTCCGTCTTGCCTCGATAATTATTTCTCTCCTTAAATTATTGTCACATTATTTTATTTCACACCACAAGAAATCAAAAACATCTTTTTATCTAGTGTAAACCTAAAACTTTCGGGGGGGCTCGAGCCCCCTAAGCCCCCTTCTGGATACGTGCCTGTCCCCCTTCGATTTCCATGAAACTTGGCAGGTGTATAGAGGGGCCCAAAGGAAGAAATACGTCGTTTTTTGTTTCAGCTAAAAAACTGTTTTAGGGGGCAACACCCCCCTCAAATGTCAAGATGAGGACAAATTGAAGTGAGGATCTGACCCCTGTGTCCCCCTCCGATTTCCATGAAACTTGGCAGGTGTATAAAGGGGCCCAAAGGTAGAAATGCGTGTTTTTGTGTTTCTAAAAACTGTTTCAGGAGGCAAACCACCCCTCAAATGTCAAAATGAGGACAAATTGAAGTGGGCATTTGACCACTGTGTCCCCCTCCGATTTCCTTGAAACTTGGCATGTTTATAGAGGGGTCCAAAGGAAGAAATGCGTATTTATTTGTTTCGGCTAAAAAATTGTTTTAGGGGGCAAAACCCGCCTCAAATATCAAGATGAGGGCAAATTGACGTGGGGATCTGACCTCGCTGACCTCCGCAAGTGCAAGTAAGATGCTGAAGCCTGTTTTCCAGATTGGTGAACACCCTGCTCCATATTGGATGGACACCTTCACATATACCAATAATCGTACAATAAACAAAAGCCTACCGATGCAAACCTTTTCATCGCATTACACCTTGTAACAGACTGTTCTGCTCTCCGAAAAGAATGAGGACAAAAATAACATCGTTCCTTAAAAAAAATAGACTGAGCCGCGTATCGCGATGAGTTACGTTTAGGCGTGGGCGTGAGAGCAGTGAGATAGAGCAGTTAGGGCGTCTTGACTTTTGGATTCACGTTCGCCTGCGCGATGCTGGAAGAACGTGAAGAATTTACCGTGATTCGGGTAGCTGACCTTTTGCGATTTTATCACCGTGAATCGCAAAAGGGTTATACTGAGTTCGAGCCCCGAAAGAAGCTTGAATGGTGAGCTCGTAGCCAGAAAGTGGGAAGAGTTGCAGCGTGATCGGAACAGACTGTCGACAGGTGGTTTCTATCGAAACACTTTAAGGAACAAGACTTAGCGGGATGAGAAAGCGCAGTCAGGAAGTTGAGAAGATAAGTGAATAGTGATTTTTGGTAGTGAAAAGTGAGTTCTGTTGAAGTGTTGAGAGCCCTGAAACGTCGTTTATGGCTTTATTACTATTGGATATAGAAAAGATAAAACACAGCACTGATCTTCACAAAGCTAGCTAGCTATGGTCGATTTTTTTTTCTCAAAGACAATCAACGGCTCGTCTGTAAATTCCTGCATCTGGATTTTCCAGTGACAATCAGGTGAAGGAGGCGTACTAGGGCATTCATGATTGTTAAACATTTATCACGAAATTGGGTAACAAAAATTGTAGGAGTATTTCTTCGTCTTTGCTTTATACAGTAAACTGAAATAACTGCTTGATGCTTCAACAAAAGCAAAAAACAATTCTGTTGTTGTTGTCATAACCTGACACCTGAAAGGGTAATAAAGCATAGACGTTTGCGGGATAATTAATAATGTAACTTAATACAAACCATTCATAGGAAGGAGAATCTAAATCTATCACATAGCACAAGGGTTCACATTAGCAGAAATGGTTCCGAGACGCCTTGTAAAAATCGAGACGATGCGGTGACGAGACGAGTCGAGACGGAACCGAGACTTTTGTACGATATTAAAATTTTTACTTAAACGAAATTTACTTCACTTTGCGTCTTGCCTCAAGACATAAAGCGCAAATATACCTGAATATTTACGGAAAATGCATATATCTTGTGTATCTTAATTACAAATTGGTGGCAACTGTGAAACCGTGACGACTGGTTGCCTATACATTCAGGAGAAAATCTCGTTTTTCGAGAACTCGTAGCTTGAAAACGAGCAAAACGTTACCAAGGAAAGTTGTTCGTGATGCCCTCCATACGCGTTGTATACTTTAAAGCCAAAACCAAACAGCATCACCTCTCCCCGGCCGCCGGTAAGCTAAGAAGACACAGGTGATGCAGCGCAGCGGGAAAGGGTCGCACAGACTACTAAAAAATTCCCGGAAATGTATCTCCTCCACCCTTTTCCGCCCCTCGGTGCGAATTCGCATCACGATCCGTGGACACTTTTGCGGATTTAGTATTTGCAGATACATACAGAAAATCTAGTTTATCCACCCGTGCTCTACGTATGCATGAGGCACCCCGCCAGCCGCTGGGTAATGCATAATGCATCTGGATTCGAGAATGCATTGTTCCAAGATCACAAAAGGTCACTCA
The DNA here is from genome assembly GCF_977018435.1 of Lepisma saccharinum. Lineage (NCBI taxonomy): Eukaryota > Metazoa > Arthropoda > Insecta > Zygentoma > Lepismatidae > Lepisma > Lepisma saccharinum. The sequence continues at coordinate 552,151 of NC_139233.1, read as the reverse complement.
CGTGGGGGGAAGTCGTTTCTTACGGAGACGGTCGGGGATGTGTCTCGAAGTGTTTTTCTTACTTCTTTTTTTTTAAATGGGTTCATGTGAGGTCGGGATTTATATCTGTACAGGGTGGAGGCCATCGCGTGGGTAACATACTGCCTGCTTCGGTGGGTAATTTTCTTAATTTTACGTCCCTTTTCTACCTCTTCGCACTAATCCTTCCAAGGGGATGAAGCATGATTAGATGCAACTCATGGAATAGACAACTCACAAGGAAAACACTAATTAATGTCCACCATAAGATTCAAATCCGGAACTATCGGAGAAGAGATCATGGGTTGAGAATGGAAGACGTAAGTGGCATTTGCGTTTACTTTGTGGTCATAAGGAGAGGTGGTAGTTTAGTTTGTGGAAATAACGGGCGATGGGAGTTTAATTTGTGGCAATAAGAGGCGATGGGAGTTTACTATGTGGAAATAACGAGCGATGGAAGTTTACTTTGTGGAAATAAGAGACGATGGGAGTTTACTTTGTGGAAACAAGGGGCGATGGGTTTAATTTGTGAAAATAAGAGGCGATGGGAGTTTACTATGTGGAAATAAGGGGCGATGGGAGTTTACTTTGTGGAAACAAGGGGCGATGGGAGCTTAATTTGTGGAAATAAGGGGCGAAGGGAGTATACTTTGTGGAAATAAGGGGCGATGGGAGTTTACTTTGTGGAAATAAGTGGCGATGGGAGTATACTTTGTGGAAACAAGGGGCGATGGGTTTAATTTGTGAAAATATGAGGCGATGGGAGTTTACTATGTGGAAATAAGGGGCGATGGGAGTTTACTTTGTGGAAACAAGGGGCGATGGGAGCTTAATTTGTGGAAATAAGGGGCGATGGGAGTATACTTTGTGGAAATAAGGGGCGATGGGAGTTTACTTTGTGGAAATAAGGGGCGATGGGTTTAATTTGTGAAAATAAGAGGCGATGGGAGTTTACTATGTGGAAATAAGGGGCGATGGGAGTTTACTTTGTGGAAACAAGGGGCGATGGGAGCTTAATTTGTGGAAATAAGGGGCGATGGGAGTATACTTTGTGGAAATAAGGGGCGATTGGAATTTACTTTGTGGAAATAAGGGGCGATGGGAGTATACTTTGTGGAAACAAGGGGCGATGGGTTTAATTTGCGAAAATAAGAGGCGATGGGAGTTTACTATGTGGAAATAAGGGGCGATGTGAGTTTACTTTGTGGAAACAAGGGGCGATGGGTTTAATTTGTGAAAATAAGAGGCGATGGGAGTTTACTTTGTGGAAACAAGGGGCGATGGGAGCTTAATTTGTGGAAATAAGGGGCGATGGAAGTTTACCTTGTGGAAATAAGGGGCGATGGGAGTTTACTTTGTGGAAACAAGGGGCGATGGGTTTAATTTGTGAAAATAAGATGCGATTGGAGTTCACTATGTGGAAATAAGGGGCGATGGGAGTTTACTTTGTGGAAACAAGGAGCGATGGGAGTTTACTTTGTGGAAACAAGGGGCGATGGGAGCTTAATTTGTGGAAATAAGGGGCGATGGGAGTTTACCTTGTGGAAACAAGGGGCGATGGGTTTAATTTGTGAAAATAAGAGGCGATGGGAGTTTACTATGTGGAAATAAGGTGCGATGGGAGTTTACTTTGTGGAAACAAGGGGCGATGAGAGCTTAATTTGTGGAAATAAGGGGCGATGGGAGTATACTTTGTGGAAATAAGGGGCGATGGGAGTTTACTTTGTGGAAATAAGGGGCGATGGGAGTATACTTTGTGGAAACAAGGGGCGATGGGTTTAATTTGTGAAAATAAGAGGCGATGGGAATTTACTATGTGGAAATAAGGGGCGATGGGAGTTTACTTTGTGGAAACAAGGGGCGATGGGAGCTTAATTTGTGGAAATAAGGGGCGATGGGAGTATACTTTGTGGAAATAAGGGGCGATGGGTTTAATTTGTGAAAATAAGAGGCGATGGGAGTTTACTATGTGGAAATAAGGGGCGATGGGAGTTTACTTTGTGGAAACAAGGGGCGATGGGAGCTTAATTTGTGGAAATAAGGGGCGATGGGAGTATACTTTGTGGAAATAAGGGGCGATGGGAGTTTACTTTGTGGAAATAAGGGGCGGTGGAAGTTTATTTTGTGGAAATAAGGGGCGAAGGGGGTTTAGTTTGTGGAAATCAGGGACGATGGGAGTTTAATTTGTGGAAATAAGGGGTGGTTCGGTTGTTTGTGAAAATAAGTAGGAATGATTGATTGATTGATTTTGCTTTTTAAGTCCACTTTATGCACAGTAAGACTAATCGGGACTGGACCTACAGTTTAAAGTGGGATCCGAACCACTATGTGCCTCCACCGGGTATCGAACCCGGGACCCCTTGATTACAAGGCGACGACGCTGCCACTGCGCCATCGGGAGGTCACAAGTAGGAGTGAGGTTTTGTATATGGAAGTAAGTGGTGTCTGGATTTACTATGTCGAAATAAAGGAGGCAAAGTAAAACATCGGTAATCAGTGTATTATAAGGTGGATATACAATTTTTAAAAAGATACATATTTTTTAAAGGCCATTAACTGCTAATTTCTCCTCCACCCAGTACATCTTGGAAACGTCATTCTTAAAGGCCACCGAGACTCTGGCGCTTGCCCCCGCAGCCAGTAGGGGTTCGTGTACCGTCCACGTGTTCCTCCATATACATCGTTGTCATCGTCGCGATTAGCTCAAAGCGACGCAAAAATGACTTTAAATAAATCAATCACGCGTACACAGAATCCTAAACAAATCGGTAACGAAAAAGAATATGGGCAATGGTTTAATGGTGCACCGTAGTTACGAGTCATAAAAAAACATGTCACGCAAGATGAGCACACGGCTCCAGCGGGGCGTGCACTCGCAACTGGCGGCCTGTTTAAACGCAAGCCATCCGAAGCGTGTGCCCCGTTTGATCAGCTGAGTGGGAATACGGCACGTTCATTAAATCCGCATCCAATTGATGCCTCGGCTCCTCCCCGGCTTTACCTGCGTCCCGGTAGTAAAACTGCGATCATTTAATTCCATTTACGGAAAACTCGGATCGCTTTATTTTCAAGCCATTATCTTCCGGTTACGGGGCTTCAATCATTTCTTGTTTGTTTGTTGTTTTTCCCGAAGCGGCTTTGTTTTTCCTGTGTCGTAATATTGTTTTTTCTCTATTTCAGAAAAGTAAATTAGAAATGGGTTGTGGTTAATGCCGTATCCCTGTAATCATGGTTTCTCGGTTCCTGCCAGCTTGAGATGCATTTCAGAGGGTCAGACCGAACTTCAAAGGAGATAATAGGTTCAGGGCGACTAATATTCAAGAAAAATTCAAGGGTCCTAGCATAGATTTTAAACATTTTAAACATAAAAACGCTCTAAAACAGCGGATTGGTAACGCTGTGGCCTTCTAATCAGAGGGTCATGGGTTCGATACTCGGTGGAGGCACATTGCACGGTGCTTCCGATCACAGTTTAAACAGTTTAAACTGTAAGTCCAGTGCAGACTAGCCGATCTGAGCATAAGCTGGACCTTAAAAAAAAAAAAAAAATCGGAACGAGACGATAACGAGATGGATGTTTACAAACCGAGACAAGTCAGAGATTCTAGCATCGGCTAAGCCAGACTTTCACAGGGTGGGTAATAGCTTCAAAGACAAATGTATTCTGGCTGTTATTACGTTATTCAAACAAGCATTTATATAGAAAAAAATAAACGTTGGCGTAAAAATAAATTATACAAATTCAATACAAATGTTAAACTGAAAATGTGGGGCCTCCCCGGATGGCGTAGTGGTAGCGCAGTCGGCTTGTAATCAAGGAGTGCCTGGTTCGATATCCGGTGGAAGCACACTGCACAGTGGTCCGGATCCCACTTTAAACTGTAGGTGCAGTCTCGATTAGCCTATCTGTGCATGAAGATGACTTAAAACAAAAAAATAAAAAATCAATTCGAACATTAAAAAAATTGTTAAATTTTAGGATATACTGAATTACATTTCACAACATAATATAGCAATATTTAAAAATTATAAACTAAAGTGTAAATCACCAACCCTGAGACCTGTAAACAAACCGTCTCACCGATTCGATGTATCACTGAACACGGAGACCTTCCCGCGCGCATGTTGAAAGTGGCACTACTTCCTTGCTGTTCACATGATTATTTTTAGAAAATAACCAATGTTATAAAATATCATTATGTACACAAATCTCTAAGCTCATTGAAAGTTACAATGCACATTCCTACAAAATGTTCACACTTATCTTGCCTTGCCATGTCGCCAACTTATTTTACGAAGTGCACTATATTTGGCGGAACAAAAATCCTTATTAGGATGCTTGTCAAAGTTTCCAACCGTAATAAATTTACGAACTTTCTTTGTCTTGTTTTGATCATCATCATCAATATATTTATTGGACTTACAGCATTGCATATGGCTGTTTATGCCCATTATATATTTTATTTACATAAGATACAATTTACATAAAATCTACAAACAAATTTCAAATACACTCCTATGTATATCAAACCTTAGAAATATACATTACCATGTTATATCATTTTGTCTAAAAAAAAATGCAAGTAAAATATATTCAATTCGCATGCAAGAAAGAAGCCAAATTTATGGGAAATGATTACTGGTGCAAAGAGTTAACCATTGCAACGATCCTGCTAGATCGTTACGAAGTTATGCATTTGTTCTATTTATTGTCATTGTTGAATAGCATTGTGTAATCTTATCTTAAGTGTTATCGCTTCTGCATAGGATTTCACTGCTATGCTTGGTAGAGAAAGAAGTTCTACCATATCTCACTAGGGAGCGTTAATGTTCTAATAGTTCATTGTTAACCTGTATAGATGGCACTGAATGTTAAGCAGCGCTCTCGTAGTTCACAAGTATCCACTAGAGGCGCTCGCACTGCGCTCAGAATTGCATATAAGCAACGACGCAGCCCCGGCTACTTAGTTCTCAGGGGGTGCTCGTTCGGCGGCGCAGATCGTATGCGCAGTTGTCCGTGGATGCATTACGTCATCGTCGAGAAGCTCGGCACGGAAAAGGCTGGTTCCTTATGCAAATATTGAGATATTTGACAACGAATATCTTCTAAAATATAGTAGCAGGGGAAAAGTTACAACTTTTACTGTTAAGATTCATCCTTTCTAATCAATTTATCACAAAGTTGATTCAAATGTGTAAAATGGTTTTTAAGAAATCGTGTTACGAAGGAACCCCTGTTTTGTTCTCTCCAGGCTTCCAATGTAAGGGAGTTTTAACTTAAGCGCGTTGGATTTATTTTTGCTGTATGTTTTACAATAAGATTATTTTGTTCTTGTCAACTGAATTCATGCCTAAATGCTATGAAAAGCTGTGAAAACTATTATCAGAAAACTAACGGAAGAAATCTAAAATATCACAGCCTTTCCAGTCGGTAATTGCGTAAGTAAACGAATAGACAAGATTGTTATAAAAAATGCAGAATTGCCCATTTTTGTGAAAAAGGCATTGTGCGAGATCTAAAAGCAGAACATTTTAATATTGTATGTAAATGTAAACGTGACTGCTTCCCGTAAAATATCACTGCACTCTCCACGTTTCTCCTCTGTCTTTTCTTTGGGGCCGTCAATAGCTTCAACACGTTGTTTTCTTTATATATATATTTGTCACATATTTGTTTTAATTAGTATTCTGCTCGTTCCGCCACCTGAACGCAGCAGCTAGAGCTCAAAGGGCAGTGCAGTTACACCGGAAGAAGGCTCGGAAATGGCAGGCTTCAGAAGTTAACTCATCCAAATTAATTAAACAGGTATATGCTTTCTCTAAATTTAAATCATAGTTCACAAATAATTTGATTAAAAGAGTTTTAAAAGTATATGTTTTATTTAATAACGTATTAATTGGTGAATTCTTCTCCAGCATAGCTATAGGCAGTGACCACACTACAAGGGGGGGGGGGGGGGCAGGACAATTTCTCTCTCTCTCTTAACTGCCCCCAGTACAACGACAAAAATAAATAAATGAATGAATGCTCTTATACACTGGTCAAAACAATTAGGGGAGCAAGCAAGAAATCCCAAAAACAAAGTTGGAAAGTCAAAAGTAGCAATGTATGTTGATGAAGTGAGTGTGTCCTCAACCAGTACAATTCATCTGTGATGCATCATCAGCATGAAGAGCTCTCTAGTGACACCATAAGGCACGTGGCAGAATTTGTGATATGAGGAGCAATCACGAGGTCACTTGGGAACACCGGTTGTTTGGTGCTGGCAGACCGTAAGTGCAGGTGGGATTCAGTTGAGTAGTGTTGAATAGGAACGATGGCAGAACAACACGATTTAGGGGAATCTAGCGCATGGAGAGCCATTGGGAGGATGGAAGCAGGGCAAACAACGTGAGGTGGCTGCAGCCCTTGGTGTGTTACGCAGCGTCATTTCCAGGTTGTGGACACGATTTCAACAGACAGGTACAGTACGAAGGAGGCCTGGGCAAGGTCGCCCACGGTCAACAACAGTTAGGGAAGACCGGTACTTAGCATTGTCGGCTCGCAGGAATAGGCAGCAAACTGCAACTGACTTGCAACGCGGCCTTGTTTTGGCAACAGGACGAAGAGTCTCGGGCCACACTGTACGAAATCGCCTGCGGGAAAGGGTCTTTATGCAAGAAGACCAATGGTGTGTGTCCCTCTGAATGCCCAACACCGTAGGGTCCGCAGACAGTGGGCTGTGGAACATCGTGGGTGGTGTTCAGTTCTCTTCTCGGATGAGTCGCTTTTCAGTCTCCAGTCAGATAAAATCGACGCATTCTTATTTGGAGGGAACGTGGGACTCGCAATTATCCCGCACATGTGCGCGAAGTGTCTCAGTATGGTGGCGGTGGCTTAATGGTATGGGCAGGGATCAGTGTTGGTCGACGTACCCCCCTGCACATTATCCGGAACGGTACTTTGACAGCCTTACGGTACCGGGATGAGATCCTCAGGCCTCATGTTGTCCCAATGGCTGCAGATATCGGTGATCGTTTCATTTTTGTGGACGATAATGCCCGACCTCACCGAGCACGTCTGGTTGACGCCATGCTACGGGATGAGTGTATCGAACGAATGGTATGGCCAGCGTCCTCCCCAGACTTGAATCCCATTGAACATGTGTGGGACACACTCGGAAGACGCATTGCTGCTCGGCCAGCACCGCCTACAACTCTGCAACAGTTGGAAATGGCCCTTCTGGAGGAATGGGTGAATATCCCGCAGGCTGTCGTTGATAACCTTATTGGTTCCATGCAAAACAGATGTGCAGCTGTCATAGCAGTTCATGGCGACCACACGCCTTATTAGAGGTATGGATCTGTTACGTATCTGTCCATTTCTGTTGTCCTATCACCGTGCTGTTCTCCCGATTTTGTGCAGTACCTTGCAGAAATCACCCCTAGAACTCTGTTGTGCTAATGACTCAATAGACATGTATTGTACTGGTTGAGGACACACTCACCTAATCAAAATACATTGCTACTTTTGACTTACCGACTTTGGTTTTGGGATTTCTTGCTTGCTCCCCTAATTTTTTTGACCAGTGTAGCAAAAATATGCATTTTTGTGTCGTATGTAACGGAATAATAAACATGATTGCCCCGGGAAAATATTATTTACCCCTCCATTTTTTCTATTGCGCCGTCACTAGCTATAACATATTTTGATTTCAATTGTTCCCACATATTTATTTTAAATTTAGTATTGTGAATCACATTCCACTGTGTTACCTTCGTAGCCACCCCTTCCCCCCCCCCCACACACACATACACACATGTACGATTTCAGTTGTAAGTTTTAGACTAAGCTTGTCAAAGTCCACTTATATCTTTGTATTCTTGAGCCATTTAAAAATAATCATTTCGCCCCTTCTTCTGGACGATGTTTTCCCACTGGAAGCCCCTTTGCAGATCGAGATCCGGGGCTATAGCCTTCCCAAGCCACCGTCCCCTCCAAATACTGTCCAGGCCTCATGAAAGAAAATATATGTATTTATACGAAATATTAATTTGACTTGGCAGTTTCCTTTTTCGAACAGGAATAAGTTTAAAATTTTAATAGCTTATAAATTTACACTAGCAATTTTGAGTAAGGGTTTCGCGTAACCCTAAAAGTACATTTCGAGACTCCAAGGTCAACTCTCGATATTTCAGATATATTAATAATTTTCATCACAACGTCTAGTAATAATTATTTGTTACTTCAATAACCTCCTCGCATATGTTTCTCGCATATTAAAACATAGATGATTGTCATTTTCCGTTTATTTCCTTGTAATGCTGACCTCCGTGGCGAAGTTGTTAGCACAACGCTTTACGATGCTAAGGGCTCCCAGGTTCGAATCCCCGCCCGGGCATGGGTCTACTTTCCTTTCATCAATTTCATCATATCATCACGCATCCTCATCTTTGCGATTACCCATATGTGACAGATAAGCGAAGTAAAATAAACTAAGCCTATTAAACAATTGTTTAAACTCTTTAATTCTTCTTTAGCATGCCACGTTTTTGTTAAAATTATATTACGATTTGTAAAATGATGAAATTCTAAAGGAGAAAACGCAACTTTCTTTGTAGCGCATCGGTCAGAAAGTTTTAGGAATATGGATTTGCAAAATACATTTTTTCACATGTACTTTGCCCCCTTTTAAAAGTAGCGTGTTTTCAGTTATGTTACTAATCATTAAAAGGATGCCTCAATACCATCTTGGAGGCCCCCTCCTAAAAGTAATAATATACTTTCGCTCTCTGAATCTCCCATATAAATACTAGGGGCCGTCTGCTTCAGCCGAGCTCACTCCCTCTCTGGTGACGTCACGCGTTCGTGCAAGATCGGCAATCATCGGATGGCTTTACCTAATCTCAATCTTAATCTCTATGAACTGTACCTTGGTTAGTTCTGTGTTGACTCTTCGAAGACTCTTCGTCGAGCTCTGTTCCCGAAAATAGCCCAGCATTGCAAGCACACGGGTGCTTAGGGATACAAGAGGGCAATTTACAGTGTAGCTTACTCTGGTAGATTATACGAGTGGTAGCAATATTTCTCGGCCTGCAGGTAGAATATACGCATTGTTTTAAGCTCAACCTACTACAGTGTGGCCTGCCTGTAGAACGGAAACGTACTCTTTGTACGGCCTACAGGTAGATTATACGCATTGTATTGGGTTACGGTTTAGCTCGTGGACATATTTACTGTTGGGAGACGGCCTACTAGTAGATTATACGAAGGGTATCGGTATTCTTCGGCCTACTAGTAGATTATACATCTCACAACAGTCGATGTAGAAATGACTTCATCTTTTGGCCTATTCTGGTAGATTGTACGAGTGGTAGCAATATTTCTCGCCCTACCAGGTAGACAATACGAAGGGTGATGTTCATCGATAGTTAATTTTCATTACGGGTAAAATAAGCAGTTGTTAATTGCTGTCTTCAGTTTATCTTTATTATTAAATTATTATTTAAAGTAAATAACATTAACTAAGCCTTATCTATTATAAGCTTATAATAAATTTATTTTCCTTGTTGATATTACTCTTTGGTTAATAGGAAGGCAGATTTAAATGTTCCTTGAGTCGCTAAATTGATGCCCTATTGTCCCCTATGTCAACAAAGTTATATTCCAATGCCCTAAAAGAAAAATAAGGTCCCTTACCACCCTCTGGTTTCTCTAAAGAGGAAAAACGGAATGGTCCCTGTCTTCCCTCTCCAAGATGTCTGCAGAGGAGATTCGAACCTGGAACTTCAGGAACGACAAAGTGCAGTGAGATCGTACCAGAAGATATTGTGACTTTGTTTAGTGCGGATATCTACATTTAACCCCAGTGTAATAAACTTGTCAAGTCGATGCGAACTTTCATTACGTATACCCGAACCCTGAGTGTATAAGATCCTCATATCTCCGGCTAGAATAGAGTTAACATTATGGGTAAATCTGAATATTGATGACCGTCACAACGTCAAACCCGGTACGTTGCAGTTATTAACGATGAACAGGTACGTTTTAGATATATGGTGTTGTGCCATGTCGAACCCGGAGCGTTTCTGATATTTACTGCCACTGCAACGTGGGCGTGTGTGTGTGTGTGTGGGGGGGTGGTCATTTCACCATAAAGGTGAAGCAATAAGTACAAAAGAAAGATCATTGGGTTTAAAGCGAGACGTCACTTGCGCCAGCGTATCCCATACTACAAATTGGCCGTTGTTTTACCTTACGTAATGAATCCTGTAACAACGCTGGATTTTCGTGTGGATTATTTTACTTCTATGAGTTTGCAATGCTTTCTGCATGCACGTGGTTTTGTTTACAGAAGGTCTCAGGGTTGGTGATTTGAACTTTAGTTAACAATATATGTTAATGGGAGATAAAGGAAAATACTATTATACTACAAGGTTCAGAGGTTAGAAGAGTTTGCTCCGAAATCAGAGATCCTGGCTTCGAATCAACTAAGGTTTCCCTTCATATTCATCATTATCTATACTTTCATTTAATTTTATCCTGAAATTTGTTTATCACATTCTGAAAAGGTAGACCAGCGACTGGGCCATCCTGATTTGGGGTTGACCCCCCCCCCCCCCACCTTGGAGCCGCCTAAGTCCCCTCTCGATACCAACCCTAATTGGCTGCGACAGTCGACATACTTTGTGTTTCCTAAGCACAAAATCTCCTCGCGGATCTACGTCGCTAAGGATCTCCCGTTCGCTAACGACCGCTCCGTGTTGCTCGCAGACACCGACTGGGGGCATAGCGTTACAAAGGAAGCGAAAGAAGCGAAGAAGTTCCACAACGAAGAGGGATCGTTAGCGCTTACGATTCGTGCGTCTACCCGGTAAACATCGCGGAGCCAGAAAACCGACAAATTATTATTTTACTATTCCCAAAAGAAAAAGAAGTTTACAATAGACTTCTGCTCAAAGTAAGGGGCACCGCACAGCTACCACGACATTTCCAAGGAAACTCAATACCAAACGAACGCTCCTGGTGACCTCCAATTGATGGAGATTCGATTACCTATTTCAATTGGTTGATTCATTTAGTTTATTTCACTTCGCTTCTGACATTTTTGGCTAATCGCGTTGATGAGGATGAGTGACGATGAAATTGATGAAGGGACACACCCATGATCAGGCAGAGATTCGATTTGGTGATTGATTGAGTTGGTGTTTTAAGTCCACTTTACGCACAGTAAGGCTAACGCGGACTGGTCCTAGAGTTTAAAGTGGGGTCCGAACCACTATGTGCCTCTACCGGGGATCGAATCCGGGACCCCTTAATTACAAGGCATTGTTGCATTTCCGACGAAACAAGGGAGGGAAGTTACACATGGGACAGCACAGGGACACAAGCGAAGGGGAACATTTTCGTCTATGCCCACAGCGAAAGAAGTAAACAAATGACGCTCACTTTAGTTGACCACGGTGTTTCTCTTCTTGGTACGACTTTAGAAGAGGGAGAGGATGTGGCGGCGCTATCAGATGTCAAGTGGCGCATGCGCTGTGGTGTTGCAGCAGGGACGACTAACTATGGCAACGGATTTACGTTGTGTGTTCGGGTCCTCGCCTGTCCTTTGCGAGTGTTCCTTCGTTAATTACACGTAGACCCTGTTCTTATTGTCACGACCAGCCAAAAGTGGTAGAAACGGGACAAAGTACGAATACAAATGCACGCAAAACCCTCAAACGGAGGGTTCATACGCCACAGCCTCGTTGCCTTCCGCAAATGTCGCTCTTGCAGAGCTGGAGAAGAAAAGTAAATGCATGACACTCGTTGCAATGGCGATATGGAAGCTACGTACGTGTAGTGACGAGATTGCGTGATATGTGCATTATGTAGTTACGGGAAGGTAATGTGCGTAACTCGTTGCGGGGTTGTCAATGATTGCTCTTCACATCAACGGAGCATTCCGATCGTCATCAAAGGGTCAGCGAGTTGCATTACCGGCTTTGGCGCGCACCAGGCGGTACACGTTAGTCAGGCAGGTGTGCGTCATTAGCGCGCTTGTGTGTTTGTCGTTGGCAGATCCCACAGGTTCAGCTTTGCGGTGGAACTAAATATGGAGCGTCCTGGCACAAAGGTATTGCAAACTGACATTAACATACGGACCAATGGCGGGACTCGTGGCGAGGCGACTAGCAAGCTACAGCTCTGGAGGTTCGAAAGCTAAGACACCGTCCCCTCCCGCCCCCATTATTATTCATAGGTGCGGCAGATATACTTGAGGTTTTGAAATTGAAATACAGGGCAGCCATAAAGTCTAGAACCAATGGCGGTACTGTTTTTCATTACGTCTCGCAGACTCTGGATTGGGAGAAAAGGTCCTGTGGAATGGACACTACGATTACCTGACCTGAATCCCATGGACTTTGTCATACGGGGAATTTTGAAATCTGATGTGCATGCTGTGAATATCCGGGATGTGGATCACCTCTAGAAAAGGACAAACATCGCAATGGCTGCCTTGGATTCTCACATCTTAAAGAGAATTCAAGGAAACTTGTTTAAACGTTTCTGGCACGTTTTGGATTATGGCAACGTGCTGTTCATAATTTGTTCCAGACTTCATGGTCACTCTGTATAATGTAATTGCATTTACAGTCTAGCCCAGTTGTCCTAATAAAGGTAACGCTTTACAAAATAAGAAGTGGAAGTCAAGGTGATAAATACAATTATATCTTTTTTTTAAAAAAATACTGCACAGCACTAGAACGCAGTGAAAAACAGCAACATAGCGTGTATGTATATACTGAATTAGCTACCTCGGTAGCCGGGTACAATGAGCCGATCGTTGACGAACGATCTTGTCAGCGGAGTTTCTAGGTTCGAGACCAGAACAGACCATGGGTATTCCTTCGTATGTACACCGGCCTCGTGAAATATCTCGGCGCAAATCAACCTAAAATATTTTTGAAATTCAGAGAAAATGGAACACTTTCGTTTACTCCTTGATCCATAGAGATTTTACCCATTCTCCAAATGGGTAAGCTCCCGGACTTAGAAAACATACAGCTTGCATCTAAAGAGCAGAGATACACGTAAGTGTGTTTCAGAAATATAAGATAGATAAAGGACGGACATCAGCCTCCTCCCCGCTTTGGACGGACAAGATGAAATGCTTTTGTGAGACGAAAGGAAGAAGGTGGTCGCCTGATGCGGGAAGGAGATTTGCGGATCTCGCCGTAACGGGCTTTCGCGGGGAGGAGAGATTGGCCACTCTTCAAAGGAGATTTCCAATTCTTACGAACTTGAGCGGTTGCATCCGAAGAGAATCGATCGGCGTAATGCCTTCGGGGACGAAAGCAGCCCTTCTCCAAAAATCATCAACGTCGCTGAGGGCTCACGTGCAAGATTTCACCAACGGGACCCTTGCGCATTGTCAACGAAGCGTAGTCAGCAGAGTTGGATTTACTTGTATTCACAGATCTTGTAAGAGAGACGAGGGAAGGCCTTAGCCCCCCCCCCCCTTTACCTTCAGAGTTTTCTCTTCCCCTGCCGGAAAATGAGAAGAGAGCCGTCGTGTGGACTGCAGAGCGAGCAGCGGAGAGACAGAAGGTTTCGTCGGTCACGATCGTGCAGTGAGAAACGCCTCGTCGCGTGATTCGCGAGCAACGGTGCGGCGTGGCATTGTCATCATTGCCGAAGAAAGAGGTGGTGGTTCCGTGAACAGCAGGGAAAAAGTCGGGACGCAAGAAGTATCTTCCCACATGGTAATTTTTGCCTCCCAAACGAAGCGAATCCTCGCTGCTCTGCAGCTTACTGTCACTGAAGTGTGCAGGCGGAAATCTCGCACCGCACGGAGCGACGACGAAAATAACTCAAATTCCACTTACGACATTGATTTGAAGGAAAAGTGGCATGTTTCAATCATATTGATTTGTATCCAGCTCAAAACAATCCCATTTGCAACAATAAAATTTTCCATTCACTTTCAACAGAGTAAGCAGAGTTTAAGTTTTTGTTTTAAGTCCACTTTATGCACAGAAAGGCTAATTGCGACCGAACCTACGGTTTAAAGTGGGTTCCGAACCACTATTTGCCTCCACCGGGTATCGAACCCGGGAACCCTTGATTATAAGGTGACGACGCTGCCACTGCGCCATCGGCGAGGCCCTCGACAAAGTAGTTTTGCTCAAAGGCAGAAGAGCTGTGAGTCTTCTGTTTGCTCACAAGGGAAGGTATCAGGCTATTGATATCTTCCGCCGAATCAAGGCAAAGTGTGAAAGTGCCTGGATATCTCCTCAGCAAGTGTACGAACGAACACGGTTGAGGTCGCAAGAGGCAACACAACCTCATTGCTGTAACGAGCGAGACTATCGATGCCGGAGATTCCAAAGAACTGACCGAGTTATTGCGAGCGAGTGTTGGATCAGCTGATCTGATCATACGAGAGAAGCTGCAATATGTACGTTCGCCAGATGGATTCCCAGGAACCTGCCAAGTGAAATGAAGGAACGGCGTACGAATGCGCGTACAACGCCTCTCGGACCTTACTAGGAGGAAGGAGAGGAATTCTTGAGCCGCGTAGACGCTGATTACGAAAGCTGTGTACATTACTTTCAAACTGAAACGAAATGGCCCAGAAATTAATGGCATTATACTAAAACCGAAAAGGTTTCGAAGTAAGGCCAGTGCAGGAAAGGTTCTGTTGGCCATTTTTGAGATCACCAAAGTAGCATTCTCGAACACTACATGCCTAGGGTAGAAACAGTGAACACCGAAGGGTTCTCGATGACTCGCTGGAAGATCGGCACTGGAATAAAAAGACGTACTCACAAAGGGTACGCAGCTCCAACATGACAACGAATGCCCGCATACGTTAGACATTCGATTTCAGTGTCTTCCACACCCACCATATTCGTCCGACACAGCGACGTCGGACTATCACATCTTTGGTGGTGAAGATCAAGGTTGTTGGTTCCGAAGTAAATATCAAAGACGCGGTGCATAAATCGCTACGTACCAGACACAAACACTTTTCCTCTGCCAAGACACAGGCGCTTCCCGAAATATGGTACACAAGCACCGAGAACAAGGAGACGACGTAAAAAAGTACACCCTATTTTCCAGAATACTACGTATGGTTAATTGTGAATAAAATATTCAAGGCTATTTGCCGAACACCTTCTTATATTTTCTCACATAGGATGAAAACCAAATTACAACAAAAATTAATTGTTTATTGAGTTTGAGTTTTATTATACAACTAGCTGATTGCCCGGCATTGCCCGGATATTTATTTATACCAATCTTCTAAGAGACAGGAAAATAATGAATTTTAACTATAGTGTAAAATGAACTTGCAGTTGAACGGCATTGGGAGTGTCACTATTCATCTCAGCGAACCCGTAAACTATGGATTCCACACTAATATCGGTCGTTTTCGATTATTTTTACTTGTCACTCCCTTCCCACCCCACCCCTAGGGGTGCCAGACGTGCCTCGGAGTTGAATGGCATTGGGAGTGTCACTATTCATCTTAGCGACCCCGAAAACTATGGATTCTACACTAATATCGGTCGTTTTCGATTATTTTTACATTTCACCCCTTCTCACCACTAGGGGTACCAGAGGTGTATTGGAGTTGAACGGCATTGGGAGTGTCACTATTCATCTTAGCGACACTGAAAACTATGGATTCCACATTAATATCCATCGTTTTACATGTCACCCCCTTCCTACCCCCTCCCCTAAGGGTGTCAGAGGTCTATTGTAGTTGAACGGCATTGGGAGTGTCACTATTCATATTAGCGACCCCGAAAACTATGGATTCCAACTAATATCTGTCGTTTTACATGTCACCCCTTCCCACCCGCACCCCTAGCTATGCCAGGGGTGTCTTGGAGTTGAACGGCATTGGGGGTATCACTATTCATCTTAACGATTCCGAAAACTATGGATTCCACAATAATATCGGTCGTTTTTTATTATTTTTACGTCACCCACTTCCCCCCTAGGGGAGCCAGGGGTGTCTTACTCCCGCAGTGTTTATTTCCAGATTGTAAGTCATATGTGTACCAAGTTTGGTCACCGTGAATGTCACCAATTATCTTAGCGACTCCGAAAACTATGGATTCGACACTAATCTAGGTCATTTTTGAAATTTTATTTTTCACCCCCTACACCCCCCCCCCATCCCGATAGGGTAGAACTTGGAGTTGAACGGCATTGGCAGTGTCACTATTTATCTTAGTAACCCCGAAAACTATGGATTCCACACTAATATCGGTCGTTTTCGAGTATTTTTACGTCACCCCTTTCACACCCCTTCCCCTAGGGGTGCCAGGGTGTGTTACCCCCACAGTACTTCTTTCCAGATTGCAAGTGATATGTGTACCAAGTTTGGTTGAAATCGCTCCAGACGTTCGAGAGTTATGCCGGCACAAACATACACACATCCATTTTTATATACGTATATATAGACTGTTCATTAATCAGCACATAATTTATTATCTATTTACAATTATCCATGTGTTTGAGATTGAGGAACTGACAATTATTTAATTATTCTGGCTACTTTTAGTCAAAGCGCTCTCCCACATAATTTCCCCCCGCCACCCTCCGACTTTCTATCCAACAAGTTTTGCCAGCAACTCACAATTTCAGCATGCGCCGTATTCTCCTTTGTGTGTTAGAATATCCTCCCTGTACTTTTCCCGCGCTCGACAAATTAAAGGATGTCTGTTCAAATCTTGACACAGCGAAATGCCTCGCGTTGGAGAGACGTTGCTCTGGCCTCTGAGGAAACAGATTTTACAGAGGTAGCGGAAACCAAACATTAAGCCGTCTTAATTGGAGTTTGCAGCCTCGGCGCTTTGTTTGACTACTCGGAATTGTTTCCAAGACCCCTGTCACATATATAAACAGGTCTTTCTTTGAGAGACTTCCAAAATGTGTTACGAGCCCTTAAATCCTCTCTCAGAAATTTTGGTTACGGTTCACCAAACTCCCACACTATTTATAAATTTCGACACTTTTGCTACAATTCAAAATAATTTATCCGATTAGAAATCACATTATTTTTTGTGTTTATGAATTTTCATAGAATAAAACGGTGGTAGCTCGGTTGGTAGAGCATCTGGAGATGATCTGGACCAAGAATTTTTCCAGTCATTTCCCTGTTTCAGCGCGGCTCTGAGGCCGACCCAGCTTCGAATAAATGGGTGCCGGGGGGGGGGGGGGTAAAGGCGGTTGGGCGTGATGCTGATCGCATCATCCCAACTATGGCCGAGATCAAGATTATGTGGAGCTCTACCTCCAAATTATCCCCAGATGGCTTTATGGTATGAGTGCACACGCACAGGGGTTACCTTTACATTACCTTTACCGTAGAATAAAGATAATAGTCCAAAATTTTTAAATACCTTACAAATGTTCTATGTGAATATGATGTCCCGGAAGACACCTAAGCGGTAATTCAATTTCCGTCATACGTGATCAAGCGTGTCTGACGTCAGCGACTCCAGAGAACTAAGGCCGTGTCCGAAAGGTGCAAGACCGTACTTGAAGCGAGCATCCTCCGAGTATTGTCTTGGAGTGCGGTCTTGAAGTCGTGGACTGGAAGTGTTGTCTTTCGAATTGCACTTCGACTGCAGCGCCAAATACGACCAGTAGATAAAACTCAGTACTCGTTGTTTTCCTCGCCATTTAAACACTTATTTTTCACCATAGAAATCACAGAGCATTTTCAAATGCTTGTACACATACATTTCCACAGATTAGAAGAACTTTAACCAACAACTTGCTGGCCAATAAAGTATATCTACCTGTGCTGCTCGCTTTCTACCTCCGTGATTTTAAACAAATGAACAACGAGTGTGGAAACCACGTGACCTAGTCACCAACCATCTGTACTGCACGCTGTGTACTTTCGTACTTCTGTTCTTGGCGCTTTCGAACTGTACTACGTGACGTCACTTCCGCCAAGACCATACTTCAAGTCCGTACTTTGTACCTTTCTGATAGAGCCTCTGAATTCGAACCTTGAGTTCATTTAGGGAATTACGTCAGAAGACCTCGTGGACCACCTGAAGAAGATCTTCTCGTCTGGTCCAGAAGGCAAAATGCCTTTTGTTGAGCGGTCGCCATTATCACACCGACTATCCTTTGCGCAGGTTGTGTTCTCTTACAAGCACCAAACTCACCGTGCCTTTTACAAATTTCGACATTTGTGCTACAAAATCGAGGATTTTCTCGCTTATCGGCATAGAGGGAAGAGACGAAAACACCTTTCAACCACATTTCTCGGTGTTTGTTGTCAGGTTAAGCCGTCATATTTAATGACCTTATAGGCAATGATTATAAATTACGGTTTCGTGGAACATAAATATAGCTATTTTTTTTTAAAATAAATGACTAAATTACAGTAATCAGGTTAACTACGTACTGGTCGTTAATACTTTAAAACCTGTCACGGTCATATTTTCCGGTAGTTTGATGGCATCGGACAACAACAGTCTTAGATCACTTAGGGCATTCCCGATGGCGTAGTGGTAGTGCCGTCAACTTGTAATCAAGGGATCCCGGTTGGTTGGTTGATTTGGTGTTTTAAGACCACTTTATGCACAGTAAGGCTAATCGGAACTGGACCTACAGTTTAAAGTGGGATCCGAACCACTATGTACCTCCACCGGGTATCGAATCAAGGGATCCCGGGTTCGATACCCGGTGGAGGCACATAGTGGTTCGGATCCCACTTTAAACTGTAGGTCCAGTCCCGATTAGCCTTACTGTGCGTAAAGTGGACTGAAAACAACAATTCAATCAATTCAATCATAGATCATTTCTTTCATTAAACTTTTTAAAGCTCAGTAGCGATTTCCACATATGTCTTGTAAATACCGTGTGTCCACGAAGTACACAACGTCGGAGCGTAATAGCAATAAATCTATAAGAAAGAAGAAATTATATATATACCAACTGTGTAAGTTTATAACGGTCAAATATTGAGTAACAGGTATTTAATCTAATTGCCCGTTATTAAGAATTAATTACGACTGGTAATATTAAAATCCGTCGCGAATACAGGTGTCTAGCGGCTGTCTTAGCCAACACTAGCTTGCTCAACCACCGTTTTTCGCCCGAATTCGGATTTACATGCATTCTTATGGGGAATAGCAGGAAAAGGGCAACTTATAAACCAATGGACCGAATTGGATGAGATTTTAACCAGCGGAAGACCACATCATGAAAGTACTGATTCCAAGATTTGAGCCTAATCAGAACAGAACTACGGGAGTTAAGAATTATTAAAGATTCATCGCTGGATTCAATGGGAGACGCTACCCTACTGAGTTGGCCTCTCTGTCCGTGACTGACACAATAGCGGAAGATTTAGCCTAATCTCTGCACGAGGGGCTGCTACCAGAGGTTAAGGACCGGACTGAGCGTTGCCCAGGATAGGAGGACAACGGTAAAAGCACCAGAAACAATAAATGAATACCTAAACACTGAGGCTAGAGCGTCACTTCGTTTAAATCTGGAATAAAAGGGATGATTCGGAATAGCGAGAAAACAGTTTGCCTACAATCGCCATCGGAGTGTGAGCTACGTGCGACCTAGCTCGGAGTTGCGATCAGACTCGTGGTCTGGATTTGTTTTTTCCTCGAGTGAGTGTTTTAGAGCCATGGAGTAGAACAGAGTAGACCCAGGGGGGTCGTTTCCCCCTCGCCGTCAACGCATTCGTGCACATACGTGTGGTATGTGAGAATAACGCCAGACTGTGTCAATCATCAAATCAAATCATTGCATAACTTAAATCAGTGCTGGGGCATAACTGGGCATCGGTATTCCGGCAGACAATCAATGTTGTAGATCAGAGCTTATGTTAACAGCAAACAAAAGTTCATTGAAATATATTTATACCTTCAGAAAAGATAAAAGGGGTTCGCACAAGGAACAATTGTTCACTTTATACTTAAAATCCTAAACGGTAAATTGTAAACGGCAATGTAGCCAAGAAATAGCATGAGTACAGTCAAAATATTAATTAATCTAACCTTTGTAATTATCATATTGTCGCAATATGCCATGGAATGAGTGTATGAATGTGAGATCGAGTGAAAGAGGGCAAGATGTACTGTGTATTTATACTAACGTTACGTTAGTTTATGTTTTATAATAAAATAAATTACTGCCTTGGTCAGCATATTTAGTTTTTCATGTGTATTTATCTATGCTTTAATATATGTGTATATTCAGAACCACCGTAGTATTATGTAACGTCATTTCAGGTACTTAAAATCAAATCCTCCTAGGTTTATTCTCGGTAACTCCGACTGTAGGCACTTATCCTGACAGTATTATAATTCATGTAATGTTTAATCCGCGTGGCAGGTGTCACGGGAGAGATTCTGCGTTGTTGAGTCCAGTTGAGTTGAGTTAATGTTGATCTTTTTCAGCGCGTGACAAGTTTTATGTAACATGGTCAGTAGACCTCCACATGCGCTCTGTTGGTTGCAACATGTTTACCTACGTAGATACGTCATTCCGGCAAAGGTTTGCCACTGGTCGTACACTTTAAAACAATTACTCTCTCTTTAAACATCTTAACCTACTGACCAATGCTTTTGCGCGTCACCGGCCGTCTGTTGTACAATATTCTGAAATTTCGCTGCACTAGAGATTTTGTCTCTGCAAACCACAAGACACACACACACTGCGTTTTACTGTGGAGACATCATATCCGTTAACAATATAAGCGCTGCCACTTTCCAGTCTCTTGAACTAGCGCAATGTTGCCAGTCTAAAAAGAAACTTCCACAGTTACCAACAATTTTCACATGACAAAATATTTCCTAGATACATAAATACTGCTATTTTATTTTTATTACACTCCAAACTTTCATACTTTTTTGTGGACACCCTGTAATCGTCCAGATTTAGGAAAACGAAAATGCGGTATGCGTTGTAAAACTACCGTCAATACAGGTTCCTCTCAAGTAAGTCCGCGTTAGCCATGCTTGGGAGTCCGAAAACTGAGCGAGGGCCACATCAAAGCGAAGAATGCACGAGGAAGTTCATTCCCGTCCGACGGACGACCAAGGCAGCGAGTGTTTATTTGTCGGTCGACCCAGAGAGAGAGAGAGACGCATCCAACAAATGCATTCTCCCCTTCCGGAAAACCACATTATTTGTTAGCACATGCCAACCATTAGCCACGTTCCGATGCTTTCGAGAGCCGCTGCATTGATTTAGCCTCCGTCGTCCTGCTTGGAAACTGAGAACAGCACGAGGATCCCCTTTTCCTTCTTTGTCGGCCTCCGCTCCTCGGATGATGAAGTGGGATCTGGAGCAAAATGGATGACCCATCAGGATAGGGCTGAATAATGGAGAACTGCGCGAGGGAAGCGTGGAATCGAAACATTGAATTATGTCCACGTCTTCCTGAATTCTCCCCGAAACACGAAACACACTCCGAGAAAGTTCACTCTCAATATCCAATCCAATTCAAACGTTAGGTTCAACAATTTTCGTCTTCCCGTGGCGGCTCTTGAAAATGAGTGGGGGCAGAAACGGAGATATTTTCTAGGCAAGCAGTCGCATTTAATTTTAATTTTAAAAAAAACACGGATATTTGAAACAAAAGCTAATTTATTCATCTAGTTTTTCTTGTTTTCTAAGGGGCGCTAAAAGTAGTGTTGCCCACGGGACGAGACGGGACAGGCTTTTAAAAATTCGAGACGAGATGAGATTGACCATGTGTCATAAGACAAACGAATATTTTCGAAACGAGACAGCATTTCCACGAGACTCCACGAGACGAGACAGGCCAAAGTCTCGTCTCGTGGGCAACACTAGCTAAAAGTGGCAGGGAGAAGGGCGGAGTCTTTTGAGATTTTGCATTCCCCGTAGTGGTCAAACAACTGACTAAAATTCAGCTTTTATGGAATTATTACAGACTTCATTCACTGGGCTATTACGTAGCTTATCCCTCTATCTTCTTATTACACTGGCATTAGAACCTACACACAATAAAACCAAAATATTAAATCGATTAATCGCACTCCATGTAAACCCCACTATAACAAGTAACTATAGAAGAAAAAATATATATATAACTAACCGCATAAAAATTAAAGATATGCAATCAAATATTAGTCTTATAATATTAGAACTATTTCAACTAATAATATTTCATTCAACAAAAAATATATTTTAAATTTAAACTATTATTCATAATAAAAATGAAACCAATCTAGTAATTAATAACCACACTGACTTGGAATTCCTAAAATTCTACTTTTAATTTCTACACAAGCTGATTGCAAAACGAAGAAACAAACTAAACACGGTTGGCTATTAAGTTGGCTATTAAGTTGTTGCTGCGAACACCCGTCACACCCTATGCAAACAACACAGCCACATGTCACGACATATGATAAACATACTTTTACATATAATTGTAGAATATAATCAAAGATTAGTGGCACGAGAGGCAAGGTTAGGTGCCTGCTTTTCGTGAGTGCCTAGGCACCGATTCTGCTCGGATCCATTAGTCTACTTTGGCTGGAAGGGCAATTCGTTCTTTCCTCTTCGCTGAAAATGTTAAAAAAAGACTCCAAGAGCTTCGAAAGATCACGTTTCCATGTTCCAGCACCGGATCGTATTACAATTGGCGATGCGGTCCGATCGCATAACTAGCATCACTTTCGCAGTTGCCAGGAAAGCATTCAGGCATGTGCAACCATATGCTCGTGCACCTCTCTTCCATGTTGTGCACACTCAGAAATGCATTCGTACAGGCAAACGAGGCTCTGGTGGCTAGACACTACACTGTGGGTTTCATATTCTATGCCGCGTTCATGTGTGTTGTGATTGTCACTTTGTTCATTACATCTAATCACCATTCACCCTCATCGTCGCGTTTTACCAAAAGTGGCAGGAAAGGGACGTAAAGCAACCGAATACAAACAAAGCAGCGTACAGTTTCACGAAATACGATACGACACTAAAAATCACAGGATGTTCAGAACAAAAGCTACCAATATGCAAGTGTATTAGGTTTGTGCATAATGCAGAAACGAAAACTATTTTCAAAGGGAAATACAGAACAACTGATCAAATATCAATGGTGCCAGATTACACTGCGGTTTGCACACACAACCGGAATGAAAATTATGTTCCACGGTGGGTGATGAACCTGTGAGTGGTCTCCTCAATTGCCAGACCTAATGTACAATATGTTTCTGTCTTTAAATTTAGGAATACATCAAAGGTATTACCGTATGATTTGGCACATACAGGAATGAACTATGTAGACATTTAAGCGTGAAATGGACGTTCGATCTGGACTCGAACCAGAGTCTCTGATCAAAAAATGTGCCATCGTTTTATGAACTGGTCTCCCGAGCCAACCCTGATTTCACCTGTGTTCCTTTCCACTGCTCTACCAGCGTGAAGTATATCTGTCGGTGATACCGCAACGGGATCTATTGCCTTTGAAACACCGTCTCTCCCAGCGCAGAGCTGCATATTATGTTACGATTTGGCGCGCACATGACATGTACTACGTAGAAATTTAAGCGACAAATGCACAGACAATTCCACAAGGGTAAAGCAGCGGGAACGAATAAATAAGCGATACCAGGGCTGGCTGGGTAGTTCAGTTGGTAGAGCAACAGAATGTGTCTCGCAGACATGAGTTCGAGTAGTGGTTGGACCTGCCTAAATTTCTATCAGTCTGCCCAACACCGGATTTCCTGGATTTGCGTCGTTGCCCGTGAACTTGTTACTCCGTGAATGCTGGATACGGCTGGACGTTGCCTTGCACCAAATCTTGTTAGGTTCCTTTCTCTTCCCGCAAAGAGAATATTGAACAATGTGCTTGCACCTGTATATAAAACTTGATTGTTAGTTTTGGCCCCGGACACGATTAATCGATACGCGTATAAAGGGTTCGATTGTTGATACGCATACCAGCAAATCGATAATATGTATAGGGTGTCCATGAAGTTTGGAGCCAATGGCGTTATTGCTTTCTGATTACGAGGGCCTGGATGATTATGTTTCTATCTGTTAACATTTTCAAATCAAATCAGTGAAATGTTGGTGTTTCATACCACATAGATAATACATTTACTCCTTAAGAGCATATCAATCACATATTTCTTGACATTTGCACATTTAGTGCACGTATACAACAGAATGTATGGCTCAGACAGGTAGGAAGAATTCCCCATGAAGGCACATGGAGACATGTGGTGGTAGGATCCTACACATTCTCCATCACGACCATTCTTGCAGGTAATGTGATCAGCACCACATCTTGTCCACCTTTACCCTCAGGAACCCCTTTAATTAAGTGGGTGGACCCAGAGCTCTTTATGCAGGGACAATGTTATGAAAATTATGGCCGCAGATTCCCTACCCCAGGAATCGAACCCGGACATGCATTTTAAGGGCATGCGGAACAGTTTCCGCCATGCTCTTCATTCAGATTTAGTGTTGCCTCCATTAGCTCCTTGGAGCCAGATCTGGCTCTTTCGTGCTCTCGTTGGGCTGTGAACTGAGGCGCCCGCCCCCCATGTCCCAATATGATGCCATCACTGGCGCCGGCTTACATAGACCAACTTTCGCCATGAGTATATAAAATTCTGCACGTGACGTGATATTGCTATATTGGCTGCGTCGTCCCACCCCATCTTACCTCCCCACCTACCTTTTTATAGCACCGTGAAGATGACATAATATTGTTCCCTCGTTGCCTTGTAATCAAGGGGTCCCAGGTTCGATTCCCGGTGGAGGCACATAGTGGTTCGGATCCCACTTTAAACTGTAGGTCCAGGCCCGATTAGCCTTACTGTGCATAAATTAGACTTAAAACAACAAATCAATCAGACATAATATTGTTATGTGGGAATCCTTTATTTTCAATTTCATACGACCATCAGTGGAGTATTGAGATGGGTGATGCCGCCTGAAAACTAAGAATAAATTGTCATTACTTTAAAGTTAACGGTAATAGAAGCGCCTAACCCCTTTGACATTTAAAATTACCCTACGAGGCAATTTATCCAGCCTTCGTAAATCTAGTTCCTTGAAATTCAGTTTTAATTTCATTCAAGCTGAAATTTAGCTCTTTTATGCGGATCAGGTTTGGCAACACTGCCAGGATGGCCGTAGGAGGCAAGGAGAAATGCATTGTGCTTATGGGAGTATTATTTCATCTTGGGAATATCAAACTTGCGATGGCATAGAAAAAGATGTCAACGGGAACACGATAGATTGATGATGATTTTGTCCAGCGGAAAAGACGAAACTTCCATTTGATTAGCTGCAACTTGAAGTTTAAGTATTTGAGTTTCATTTCTCCATAAGAAACACATGGGATTCTGAAAATACTCACTCATCATATTTTCAAGTATCGTGTCGGCCTCCGTGGCAGAATGGTTAGCATATCGCACTACGAAGCCAGGGGTCCCGGGTTCGAATCCCGGCCTGGGCATGGATGTTTTTTGAGTGTCCATTTGTAAGATCCGGCCCTGGATCGTTACTTGGTTGATGGGTCTATTGAGCCTCGGCTTCACGCTCAGTAACTCTTCGGGACTTGAGTCTCCTCGGCTCAAGGTTCGGGTTAATCCGGCTGCTTCAGTTCTCGATGAAAGGTCCGTCGTAATTCTGGGCCAAAGGTTCTCAATCTACTTATAGATCTTGACCAAGATCCTACAAGCAGTCGACAATCCTTCTTCCCACTAGGTTCTGTCGATATCCAGTTAAGTATCCAACTTCCTTTTCTCTCCCAGCCTCTGACCAGAGAACCGAAGATTCTTCCGTGACCACAGAATAAGAAAAGGTGTTCCCTGACCAGGGTTACAAACGTTGACTACCAACAGTCTATCGGACGATTCCGAATTCCGGAACATCTCAAGACAATCACAACTCTCTCAATTGTATCTCCTGACCAGGAGGATAGAACAGAGAGAATATAGAGTAGGCCTTCTGACCAGAAGAGCTAAGTAACTGTCCTAAGGTAATCCCAGAATGAACTAATTTCTTATATCGAAGTGGATGTAAAGGCAGAAGTCCGAGCGTTGAAAGAAAAGATGGTTATACGTGTTCCGCATTTATCAGAGGTTCGAATACAAAAGGCCACGGGCCAGTTGAAGTTGAAGTTGAATTTTCTTGAAGTTTTCTTGTAGAAGTACCGTTTCCTTGACTCCCATCTGTTTTAAAGTTGTGGTAATGGCGTAGTGCGATGAATTGGCTTCTGTTACCGCTGCAACTGTCGCTCGAGGTTCGGTCTGTGATGGTAGTTCAATTACGAACTGAGTGTTGTGGTCCTTACAAGGGCCGACAGAATTTTGGTCCTAAGAAGGGCCTATCTAAATTTTTGGTCCTAAAAGGGCCGTTTTGCTAGGACATTTCGTGTTATATCTGAGTTGTTGTTGGTTGTCTGTTTAGAACATTTCTGTGACGAACTCGACGAGTGCCTGTAGGACTGCAACTGTTCTATCTGATTCGTTCGTTATCTTTCCGATCTTGTCTTTCGCCGTTTTGATGAGCGTTCTTATTTTCTTGTCTTGCAGTTTTGCCAGTAACCATTTGATGATTTCATTTGTCTCTCCTTACTCTTCAGTTGGAGTCTGAAGTGTCTGGCTATAATTCATGGTAGTCGGTGGTGTGATCTTCGCAGGTGGCTTCTCTTGTGGTAAGCTGAATGGTAGTTGTTTCTGTTGTTCCTTCCCATCATCTGACTTTGATTTTGGTTTCGTCTGCTGTACTGATTGGAACATTTTACAGCCCCTGTAGTTGGCCGGATGGTTTCCTCCACAATTGCAGCATTTTGCAGGGAGTTTTCGGTCTTTCTTTTGGCATTCTGCTGTGAAATGATTATTTGCACATTTCACACATCTTGGTTGGGCCATGCAGTGGCTCTGGGAATGCCCTATCCTCTGGTATCTATGGCATTGTAGTATTCCTGGAGAGCGGTATGGCACCACTTTCATCTCATAATTCAGGATGTGATCTTGGCTGTAGATGTTTCGTGTTGTCTCTCCTTTGCTCAATGAAACTAGGTACAGTGGCATCGGTGTCTTGATGAAGGTCTTCGGGTCTCGTCTCTTCATCTGCTGAACTTGTTGTACTTTGTAGTTTTGCGCTGCTAGCTCTGTCTGTATTTCTTTCGTTGATAGGTCGATTGGCAGATGTCTGAGTACTACTTTGACCGGCCTCTCTCGACGTGGTTTGTCGGTGGCGTAGCTGAGCGAGTGCTCTTTGTAGTGATTGATGAGCTTGTTGTAAGCTGGTCTGGTGTTGGCTTGTATCTTCATTCCATCATGTAGAATTCGGATCTTGGCTTGTTTGTCATCTATTATCTTTGTCAAAGAAGTGACAAATTGATGGCTTCTATCTGCGTTGTAGATGTAGACTGCTGGTAACTTGGCAGTCTGTCGATGAATTGTCTCTTCGTAATGATCTGAGAACGTTTGGTACGTGTTTGATGTGTCAATTGGCTTGACTATCGGTGGTGTTCTAGCACGTACTGGCTTTTTAGGATAAATAAATGGTTCGTCCATGTCTTCTTCGTCGTCAGAAGAATTGCAGGGGTATTCCCTTTTCTTGGTATGCATCTCGCTTGGAGTTTCTGGTTTTAGCTGTTCTTCCTTGGACTGTGACGTGAAGTTTTCTTCCTTCCCTCTGGTAGTCTGGCCAGGACGTGGTGTTGATTGTGCCTGTTCCTTCTCTTGACGTTGTTTCTCTTCTTCTCGCTTCCTCCTTCTCTCTGTCTCTTATTTTCTTCCTCTCCTGCTTCCAGAGTTCGTTGGCATCTCTTTGTACTTTGGTCAATGGCTTGTTTGAATTCCTTTGTCGGACAAAAGGCGGTCCGGCTCCTCTGCGTTGCTCGTAAACGTTTCTCTGCATCTGGTCTCCTCTCTTCTTGCTGCCCTTGGCAAACAATACGTCTGTTAGGATCAGAATCCCAAAGAAGAATCCACGGGCCACCGAGCTTCGCTGCTTATATCTGATTTCTCGGTGCCGTGATGGATTTGCAAACTTTTATCTTTACACAAATATTACCTCACAATAAAATACAAATCAATAAGGTATCAATGAGAAACATAATTAGTTACATGTATAAATTACCACTTTGACCCTCTTGTGATTTATAAACATACAATGGAATATTAAACGTTATAGACAGTATCTAATTTGACTTGACTAGGGAGTATGGCTTCTTGCAACTCTCCTCTCCCCCCGCAACGGCCTCGCGATAAGCCATCAAACAAAAAAAAATTACAACGTGAAAAATGTTGAGTAAAATAAAATATACAGGTTTTGTTTTGCGCGGGCATAACTTTCTTTTGCGTCCACGTAGCTAAATTCTGAAAGTACTGTCTCGCAGCTAAAGAATCATGGATTATTATGATATAAATTTAATTACTGTCCGCCATGGGACACGACAGATATAGAGTGGGAAAGACAGCCTAATCTTTCGTTTTTTTTCCCTGTGACAACGTTTTCATAAGATCGTGTCTGCTTGGCTCTTACACAATAGCGATAGCTTTCCTGCATTGTTGTCACCTATAACAACTTCCAACTCAGCTTGCTGGCAGAAAGAAACAAATTCTTCAAACTTATATTAACACCAGGATGTATAGTTTATATACGAGAAAAAAAATTAAGTTTATATATTCTTGTAACGTGGACACTGCTACACGTTACACATTCATCAATTTAATCATGTCATCACTCATCCCAATCTTCGGAAATTAGCCAAAAGTGGCACGAAAAGAGAAGTAAAATAAAGCAAATCAATCAATTTTCAAGTATCGTGTCTAGCTTAATACTCGACATAAATAAACGCTTCCACTTGCAACATGGGGAGAAATTCATACTCTTGCATACGCCCAGGTTTTGTTTTAGTAGCAGTGCGCATTCCGACGATATTGAAATAAATGCACACAAGGTGCGTAACTATAACTCCTCACCTTAAAGTGAGGGCCGAGCCACTTTGGAATGAATCGGGGACCTGTTGATTACAAGGCACCAGCGTTACCAAGCGTTAGTAGCGTAAGAAGTAATGCATTTCAAATCGAAGAGACCATGCAATGGAGTGGAGATAAAATACAGTATGCCGTTTTTAAAGTCGATGTGTCACCTTTTCCTTGATAAATTGGCAGACCTAGGGGGCCTGCCTGCTCAGGATTTGACGGGAACAATGGCGCCGAGCAGTTTCAAAGGGTAATGGTATAGGAGATATTTTCTCAAGAAAGGGTGTCACAATTCTCCAGCACAGTGCGCCGATAAAAGAGTGAAGCTAGGAATTGCTGCAAAGCCGTCCATTGTAGAGCTCTCATGTGGATGAAGAAAATCCACTGCCCTTTCAGCCATGGTCTCTATGACATGAGCGTTCCCCAGGAAAAAAGTCGCGGAGGATTTTCCAGCTGAGGAATTTGAACCTATAATTTATATGCGAGGGTCTTCTCAGAATAGGGGTGGTATCGACACGAGGCGCCTGTTTCGTTTTCAGTCTCCTCCTCATTCTCCTCTCGACTTTCGAAAATTAGGAACGAGAGACGAGGCCCTTCCAGACATGTCGAGACCAGACCGAGACTTACTATCCGAGACTCTTGGTCTCATTGGAGACTTTGTTAAGGTACTTGATAAAAAAAAATGGAAAAAATACCTGAGTTAAATTTACGTCATTATCAGACTTAAGACATACCAAGTGAATATGTAAGTTATTTCTTAAGGATAAATTATATATCTTGTAATTCCAAACTGAATCTATTAGTGTCAATTTTGAGCCTGTTCTGAGAGGTTGCATACATATTCAGGATACAATTCCGTCTTTTCAGGGCTCGTAGCGTCCAAATGAGGCGTCAAAGAGAATGTCATTAAGGAGAAATTGTTTACCTTAATCGCGTTTACACGTTATGAAACGTGACCTGCGGTGTGCGTTGTTTATGCTATGTTTCGAGACACGTAACAAAACCGAGACGATTGATTCATTTGGTCATTTTACTTCGTATTTCTGCCACTTTTGGCTATTCGCGAAGATGAGGATGAGTGATGATATGATGAAATTGATGAAGGGACACTCACCAAGAACACCCATGCCCAGATAGGGATGCGAATCCAGGACATCTGGCGTCGTAGCGCGCTGTGCTAACCACTCTGTCACGGGGGCCGAGAAGAGAGAGAGACCGAGAAGAGGACTACAAGGATGATTATAAATTGAGACAAAACCAAGAACGATGGACACATTGCCAAGTCTTACTTCGTCTCGATATTCTTAATATACTAGAACCCAGTACAGTCAATTCTTGATGTACTGAACTCGGTTGTAGAGAATAATTGGCTGCAGTGAACCTAAATCGCTAGTACCGAGCCACGTAAATTACAAATTTCTTTTATAGTGAACCTAAAAAATTAATGTCCGTGAGAAATTATCACTGTTAGCAACGCAAGTACAGCACAACACTTCTTACGTTAACTTGAAGACGAAGAAACGGGTTTCATGTCCGTTTTGAGTTGTTAGCACGATGTGACAGCATTAATATTATTGCCTGTCATTCAAACTACTTCTGTCTTAAGTCGTCTGTAACTACCAACCTCCATTCAGGTTAAGGGAAGGTAATTCGGTTTCAGTAAACCTCGGATACAGTGAACCAATTATCTGCGTCGGTAGGGGTTCATTACAAGTGAAGTTGATCAAATTTCTTTCAGTTCAAGAAATTATAGTTTTGCATCTGCAGTACTTTTCGAGCAATCAACAGAAATCGAATTGTTCGCTTGTTGACGAGCGACCAGAATAATGGACGGACCATGGGGACAATGTTGCACAAATACATTTGTATTTGATTACATATTACAGTGCACCAAAATACATGTTTCCAGCTATTTTTACTTCTAAGCTACCGACGGTTAACTTGTAATTGTTTGATTGCCACAAAGAGATGGAAATTCTTCCCGTCACGTTAAGTTAGTATTAAGTAGATGTTTCTGCTCAACGAATTTTATGTTTGTATATTTAGTAGTTTATGAGGAATCGATGTGCGTCAATTGGTTCATATCGAATTTTTTTAATATGATTTTGGGAGCAGGATTTAATCCTTAAGATTTTTAACCCGAACAAAACAAAAACCTGTCCTAAAGCCGAAACATTTTACAAATTCGAATATGTAAAAGCACGGTTATCAAAGCCAAATTCGAAACAAAAAATGTTTTCAAAGCAAAATCGCAAAATCCGCTAAAAAATGTTTTTAAAAACCAAACCCGAACAGCTACAGAAAAAATCACACTGAAAGCCCAAAAATGATTTTCATAGTTAAAGTCTCCAAAACTGTTTCAGAAACCAAATCGGGTTTGAAAACCATAAAAGCGTTTTCATGGTACGATTTATTCTTTTCAAAAATACTTTTCTGATTTTCCGAAAATCCTATTTCGACGGCATAAATTTTAACGCCGAGCAACCATGTGATAAAAAGGCCTGCGTTGTTCGCCTGCAACAGAGGCGGATTTAAAAAAAAAAAAAAAAAAAAAATTAAAATCGGCCGTCCTCTGCAACAATCGACAAAGTTGCTTCGATTGCGACGAAAAAAGAGAGCAGCGCCAGAGCGAGGGGTAGGGGAGCCGAGCGATTTACTCGGTTGAGTGAACACAATAACCGACGCTTCCGCGCGTTTGCTGAGCGGAACGTCGATAAATGCCCTCTTACAACCTGTAAAGACCAGTTTATCCCTTTCATCCCATTGCTTGCTTGCCACCCCCCACATCGTCGGAATACATCGATTCATTTGGAAACTGTTCTTAGCAGGTGCGTGTCCAAGGGGGAAAACCCTGAAGAGGTTTTGATTTATTTTACGTCGCTTATCTGCTACTTCTGGCTAATCGCGACGATAAGGATTAATGGTGAAATTGCATGAGAAAACTATCAAGAACACATTTGGGCAAGACACAAGAGAAGATTAAACTGACTGTGTCCAGGCGCCAGACCATCGTTAATCTGCAACAATACAGTCCAGGGTACATTGCGTGCCTTCAAAACTCATTACACCCCTTGCCAGATTGCAACACTTTGTGAAGACATACGGGGATGTGGTGGTGGGGCCTTCATATTCTCGATCTCGGCCATAGGTGATGTGATCAGTACTACGTTCCGGCCGCCTTTCATTATCAGGATTTTTGCCAGGTGGCCTCCGGCAAGGAGCAGGAAAAATTTGCCATTTGTCATTTTATACATATATATCTCGTGTAATAGTGGCTTGTAAAATGTATCATATTAGAGCCAAAAAAGGTATGTTGAATCAAATAAGGAAAATAATAATAGTGTGCGTTTATTTGTTCCAAAAAAGATCAGATTCGGTGGTCTAGTCGATAGGGCGTCTGACTGCTACGCGAGAAAACCAGGTTCGATTCCAGGGTTAGGTTATCTAAGGTTAGAATTTTTACGGTCTTGTCCCAGCATAAAGCGGCACCGGGGCTCACCCAGCCTGGGTACCTGGGGGCAACCGTGGGGATTAAAGGCGACCGGAGCATGATGCTGATCACATCACCTCCAAAATATGTGGGGCTACCTCCACATCCCCTAAATGTGCCTTCATGGCACGGTGCTATATGCACGAAAACTTTACCTTGCACCCTGCCCCTCCAAAGAAAAAAGTTGAAATGGCGCACTACAGTCACTAGGAGGAAAACCAGGCAATTGCTGTCTCCGTGTGGTCAAGAAGGCTCTGCGGGAAGACTGGATGCGGCTCCCAGGGGGGTGATTTACGGGCATTGTCCTTCTTGCAAGTAGAGAGGCGGCTGCAGAACGGTTTCATTGCTTTCGAGAAACTTTCCCCTCTTAGCCTGAAAGAAAACCCGGGCCGATTGGAAGCTTCAATTCTGTGACGATATCAGCGAAACTTGTGCACTACACCGAGGTAATAGCTGTTGACGATGATTTTACCGCATCTGTTTTGTTCGGACGAATGCTGCCTCAGTCACAGCATAGATTTGGGCAACTCGTTTGCACTTGAGCTGGCTGGGGAGCGCTCCATGCACTACAGCACCTCAAATGTCTCGTATCTCCCAACGTTGTGTGTGCATATTGGTGAGTAGTGTCACGATGTGTGGATTTTGTGTGTATAATCTATAAAATTTCATCGGCAAAGTTACCTTATTTTTGTTTTCCCGATCTAAAAGTTTTTAGCATAATTTAAAATCTTAGACGAAACCTGAACGATTTTTGTTTCTTACTTTTCCCTCTCCCATAGCGGGCCTCTTTCTACCACTTCTAAATTATTTCTTCGGCGTGCGCAAAGGAACAGAATATTATCATATTTAAACATAAAAAAGTACAAAATAAAGTGCTTCCCTGTGCTCGGCACCACGCTATGAAGGCGTATAGGGGGTGTGGAGTTAGGGCCCCACACTTTCTTGATCACAGCCGAAGCTGGGGGTGATGTGATCAGCACCACGCCCCTTACCGCCTTGACCCCCCAAGAGTTTCCTCCGGGTACCCACTTTATACGACGCTGGGTGGGCAGCGAAATCGCTTGAACAGGTGGAAAAAATCCCGGTTGTCCCCCGCCGGAGATAAACCCGGGTCTTTCGCATGGTAGTCAGACGCCCTAACAGTTTAGTATTATTTTATGAAAATTAATGTTGATTGTAAATGGTGTTCTGTGAAAAAAGGACAGTTGCTTTGCAGTTCATACATGAAGCAAGTTCTACGAGTCAAACCTTCACTCATGAAAGTAATTGAAACGGTGTCACATTTCAAAAAGAGTAACTGTAGCCGAGTTACTATTTGAGCAAGGGAACTGTAACTGAGCTGCTCCTAAAAACAACTTTCAAAAGACTGTCAATAGGTACTGAAACACTATTTCGTACGAAATGTAGAATTAAAAAGAAGGTTTTTTTTCTTTCAAAAGAGACGTTGCGAAGTAAAATAAAAGCAAAAAGAAAAAAGTATGAGTTCTTCCAGAGACTCCTACGATCACGTTTCTTCTCCAGATCCACGTAAGAGTTCCGCCTGGAGGAAGAAAAGTCGAGAAGAAGCCTTTCCAATCCTTCCCGCCGTCCCCGAAGTGAGGAAGGAAAGACGGGTGCAGCAACAATGCAAATTGAATGCAATGCGATATTCCCTTTCATTTCTACCTCTCTATTCCTTAAGATAAATATCCATTCTCCAGTTCTCTCTGCTATTGTATAATTTTTTTCGATATTTCTGTGATCAACGAAAGCTGAGTTATTCTGATAGATATTCTTGAATATCGATCGCGAAACTATTAGCAAAAAAGCATATGTATTCGGAAAAGGGTTCGCATTGTTTCGTGTAGCCATTAGAGGAACGGCTCAAGAGGATGGCTGCAGAATAAATACTTGAGTAGCTCACTAAACAATTCCTCGTATCGCAAACAGATGAAATTGTGTGTGGATTATGATGCATGTCTGTGTACTAAAAGTGGCTAAGTACAGCGTACAGCTTTATTCTTCATCTAGTTTTACTGTTACTAAGCTGAACGCGCGTGGGAGCAGCATCATACAGAAGAATCAAGGCAGGGCTATGATCCATAAAAAGAGTAAACTCTGAGATTTCTCTACTGTTCTCATAAGTGTCCGTACACGACACGCATCTACTCTGTAGTCCACATCGTTCTCAGTCTATCAGGAGTGACGGTGCTATTACCAGCGGTGATTCGGAGTCGCAGATCATCGAGGTCCTGTGCTCCTTGACCTAACCCCACAAGAAGAAATTATAACATGTAAGCAAGGCAAGCTGATCAAATTTTTCACATTAGACAGACACTTGAAAAAAAGTGGGAATATAATCAATACGTTCATCAGCTATTCATTCATTGATTTCAAAAAGCATATGATTCGGTAAAAAGAGATAAATTATATAATATATTAGTAGAGTTTGGAATACCTAAGAAGCTTGTTAGTATGATAAAAGTATGCACCAGTGAAACAGAAAGTAAAATTCGTGTGGGTATTACAAATTTACAATTCATGATGGGTTAAAACAAGGAGATGCATTATCTCCATTGCTCTTTAATTTTGCCTTAGAATATGCTGTTAGTAAGGTAAAAGAAACTAAAGAAGGACTAAAATTAAATGGTGTGACTCGGTTGTTAGCATATGCAGATGATGTAGACTTATTAGGGGATGATATAAATACAATTAAGAATAATGCTAAAATATATTTCCAAACTGCTAAAAGAGATAGGTTTGGAAATTAACAAAGATAAAACTAAATAGATGCTTACAGGCCGAAACCAAGTGTTAGGTAATAATCAAAATCTAATTATTGATAACAACTCGTTTGAACCAGTTTCCAAATTCAAATACTTAGGATTAATATTAACAAGTGAAAATTATATTAAAGAGGAAATAAAAAGTAAGCTTAATTCAGGAAATGGATGTTACTTTTGTCTTCTCGTTTAATATCTAAGAAACTAAAAGTTAAAATATACAAAACAGTAAAAAAAACATTGAAAGAGGAACATAAATTGAGAGTATTTGAAAATAACAATCTTAGGAAAATATTTGGACCTAAAAGGGATGAGGAAACAGGTGAGTGGAGAAGGTTACATAATTTAGAACTACATAATTTGTATTCATGGCTAGATATTATTAGAATAATTAAACCAAGAAGACTTAGGTGGGCAGGCCATGCGGCACGAATGGGAGAGGAAAGAGGAGTTTACTGTAAGCCTTGTTGTGTGTGTGTGTGATTTCTTATCTATACGTATACAAGACATACAAACACGTAGGTTCAAATTAACATAACTTTAATGCCTGGAAGCCATTCACGTACATCTTACATACGGTTACTATAACAACCAATCAATAACATGCTATAGAATACAAATTCTTCTTCTTCCTCTTATCATGCGTCTATCATCTCCTCCTGGAGTCTCTTTTTTTTTCTTTTATTTAAGTGCTGATCTCACCGTATCAATCAGGAGGTCTCCTAAGTCTATTCGATCTTCTGATTGGTGTGTGCCCAGCGTCTGTATATGGTTGGTTTTGGTTATCTCTTCCCTCTGCATCCTCCGGCTGTCCTGCTGGTATCGATTCAAGGTTTGGATCAGGTAGATCTGTTGATGAGGGGTTTGGTTCACACTCACGTTTTCGTAGCCACCTGATGTGTACCGTTCGTGTCGATCCGTCGAACAACTGCACTTTATATATTAGGCTGTTGCCAACTCTAGACAATACCATTCCTGGTACATGCTTCGGAGAATTTACCTTCGGGGTCTGCACCCAGACCGGATCATTTGGAAGATATGCAAGATAAGTTTTGTCAAGTCTCTTCCTCTCTACTCGGCCCCGCCGTGATCCAAGAAGTGGTGGGCGATCCACTCGCCTTTCCCGCTTGGTCATATCTGTTACCATCCACCAGAGTCTTGGTTGAAATCGCAACACGGAAGCAGAAGGCAAACTTTGAGTTTCTCTTAATCTGGAATTTCTCAAAAACAGAAGAAGTTCCGCGATCCTCGCGTCCATTTGTAATGAACTTAAATTGGGGTGTTCGTATACCAATTTTCTCAAGTGGTCTTTAACGGTGCGAATATATCTCTCGGCCATTCCGTTACTCGGACTATGGTACGGAGGTATGGTTATGTGCCTTATTCCGTATTGTGAACAGAAGTTCTGGAAAGTTAGGCTACTGAGCGCAGGACCATTATCTGACACAATATTGTCTGGTAGACCTAAGTAAGAACAAGACTGTAATATCCAACGTATGGTTTCCGCCGAATCCAGAGAATGAACTGGCCATATGTCAACCCATTTACTGAATGCGTCGACTAGAATAAGAAATTTCTTTCCTCCGAAGAAAAAGTGGTCTACGTGTATTCTCTCTGCTACGCGTGAAGCTTCTGGTCACTCATTTATAGAGCCTTTTCTTACTTTTCTCCGTTCCGATTGACAAATATTGCAATTATCAACATATTTGTCTATGTCCTTGAGCATCTTTGGCCACCAGTATATTGACGAAGCTGCATCTTTCATAACACGGGATGCTGCATGATTACAATGTAGTAATTTTAATACCTTTTCACGTAATATGGATGGTACAACAATTTTTCCCATCCAGCTAAGATAATCACTCTCCACAGATAAAAGACGTCGTCGCTCGAAGAAAACACCCAATCCGGATTGAATATAATCTATTTGGCCAACCATGTTTGGCAAACAAAATTACCTTGTTTAACAGTGGGTCTTCTAATGTGGCTTTATTAAATTCCTTCAAAGAGATTTTTGAATCACATGTGTCAACGCTGTTGCAAGTTGTTGCGTCTATGTCTATTGGAGTTTCACGTTGTTGTGGTAACCGACCAATATGTCTGCCACAGGTACATGCGATGAAGAAACTACACGGTAATTATACCCCGATAAGAATAATGACCATCTTAATAGTCGGATCGATGTGTGTTTCGAGATACCTTTATCAGGATTAAATATATACTTAATAGCACTGGCATCTGACACAATTTCAAATTGTTGAACCTGCAAAAACTTATGGAATTTCTTAATTCCAAAAATTACACTCAATGCTTCACGTTCAATTTGAGCATAACGCTGCTCGGCTTCTGACAACGTTGTAGATGCACATGCAATTGTTTGAATTTTTCTATCTACTCGATGACAAAGTCTTGCTCCGCGTCCGTAAGGTGATCCATCGCAAATTAACACTACTGGTTTTGAAGGATCATAAGGTATTATAGGTTGTAGTTCTTTAAGTTCCTGTGATATGTCCGCAAATTCTTGAACGCACTCTTTCGACCATCCCAAGTTACATTTTTCTTCAAAAGTCCTGTAATATGGCGTATCTTGGACGAAAGATTAGGGATGAACTTTCTAAAAGTGTTCGACATTCCCAAGTATGAACGTAGCTGCGAAGAATTCTGTGGTACTGGACAATTAACCACTGCGTCCCAATTCTTCTCAGATGGAATAATTCCATCTTTACTAATAGTGTATCCGAGATACTCAACTTGAGAGACAACAAATACACATTTCGTAACGTATCATTATTCACGCCTCGTAACGTTAGTGAAGTAAATTGTGTTCGCCTACGTGGAAACAATTATTTGAAAGACTTGTTATTAAACAAAGTAACTGTATATCTAGTATCTAGTTCACATTGTACAATTCGCTTATCAATACACAAATCAACTACGCACGGTTCTGCTGACACCAGAAAATTAGTGCCATCTATAGCTTGTGCTCTTGGCTTGAAACTAACACTCCTTGCTTTGAACGAGTGAGTGTTGCATCTTCCACTTGCGTATTTTCTGTGCTCGATGAAATAGTGCAAGTACTATCTTCTGGCGGATGAGAATCACTAACCTCAACGTGCAATAAAGACAAACCATGAAATTCGGTATGTATGTTTTGTTCAACAATAGCGTCTAAAGGTTTAATATTAGACGTAGATATTTGATCACTTGTAATTGTCTTACTCGCAACTCCACCATTATTTTTCCTAAACTTGCATTTTACATGCCAATGACCTTTCTCTTTGCAAAATGATCATAACGAATATTTTGCTGGACAATGTCCAAGATCATGCCTTCTGGATCATCTATCACATTCTTCAGTGTTTTTATTACTTTTATCCCGAGGAGTAACAAAGATCTTTTTGCTTGCTTGCGAGGACTGGAAACATGGTTTAAATTTCAGTGTCCCAGCAAATGCAACTAGATTAGGACTACATTCCTTTTCACGATGTGTGAACATTTGTGTTTCCCGTTCAATGAATTCCATCTGAAGCACAATATCTTGACATTTTGCTGGAGTCAATGTAGGTTCAGACAGTAATTTCTTTCTAATGGCGTCAGACCGAACGCCTACAATTATTTGCTGTACAATGGCTTCCTGTAAGTACTGGCCAAAACTACATTTAAGTGCTTGTTGCTTAACACGTACCATAAATCGTGTTGCATCCTCGCCGCTTTCCTGCATGCATTGCCTGAACTTAAAACGTTCCACATATTCGTTTATTTTCTGGCCATAATGTTTAAGCAGGTTGCCCTTGAGGATCGAATACGTTTGACGATCGACTGGTTCAGGTGTAAGGATGTTCTTCAGCACTTTGAAAGCTTCAGACCCTATAACTGCAATCAGTATGGGTACCTTCCTGGCTTCATTAACATCATGAGCCAAGCAAGACTGTTCAAACCTCGTTAAATAATCTTCTATTTCTTCCGAATCTAGCCGGAACTCGAGAATAAATTCAAACCGCACATATTCATAATTGTGGTCAACTAAATATCACAATATCGTAAACACAATCCGTATCACACTGATTTAAACTTTGTTCCTGTACAATTATTGTAATCTACGCCGTAGACACAATTTGTATCGCACTGATTTGAATTTGCCCTTGTACAATTATTGTAAACAATACACAATACATGTAATCTTGGTTCTTACCGTAGAAATTGATCAGGCCGACACAATTTCTCCTTGCATAAACCTATGCTGGAATGATGTTCGTCGTGTACTCTTCGTGACGTCTTCATCCATACTACTTCTTACGAAGAATCACCAAGAATATCCTACCGACTGCGCCATAGATGTAAGCCTTGTTGTGTGTGTGTGTGATTTCTTATCTATACATATACAAGACATACAAACACGTAGGTTCAAATTAACAACATAACTTTAATGCCTGGAAGCCATTCACGTACATCTTACATACGGTTACTATAACAACCAATCAATAACATGCTATAGAATACAAATTCTTCTTCTTCCTCTTATCTGCGTCTATCATCTCCAGGATTCTTGTTGGGAAACATGATGGTAAGATACCTGTAGGAAGGTCAAGACGAAGATGAAGGAACAACGTTCAGATGGACCTAAAGGAAATCGGTAGGGATGGAAAAAGAGTATATAGATCTTGCTCAAGATAGGGACAGATGTAAGGCCTGTGTTGCTGCAGCCATGAACCTTCGGGTTTAAGAAGGCTAGAGAGTTAGTTAGTTAGTTAGTTAAACAAGGCAAGCTGTCCAAATGCGGTTCAAACGACCGACATTGCAAAAAGGCAAGTGGCCATGTGCAGCTACGAATCACTGCCGACCCAGCCTACTCACACCATCTTATACCACTTAATTTCTTGTTTGCTTCCCTCAAATCATTTCTTCGGGTATGGAGGCACTTCCCTGACGACGAGGCATTCGTTTCTACAACAGAAAAACATTATTCCTGGCCCGAAACATGCATGAAGATAATCGGCAATCGTTCTTCCTCTGCCTCAAGCTCTTTACTGCGATTCGAAGATGTTATCTTCCCCCCACCCCATTATTTCGCTACTCACTTCGTATTTCTGTCTTCTCTTACTTCTTCCTTGCTTCCCTGACTTCGTATTTACCATGCGGGGATGCGGAACTGTTTATATTTATTGATCTTACTTTGTTGCATTTCTTTATTCTTCCTGTCCTCGTTTCTCTGTAGCCTTCGCAATTCACATCATTAGCGATTTGTTTGGACCTCCAAGTGTGGTTTACCTTCTATTCCCTTTCAATCACAGTTGTCATTATATTCATGTCTCGGAATATGGCCTGCATCTTTGGATGATCGATTTCCACAGGCTCACCCAGCGTCGAATGACATGGGTACCTGGGGGAAACCCTGGGAGGTAAAGGCGCTCAGGGGCGTGGTGCTGATCACATCAAACCCCCACTCACGACCGGACCAAGAAAGTGTGGGGCGTTACGTCCACACCCCCTATACGCCTTCATGGCGTGGTGCTAAGCACAGGGGAGCACTTTACTTTTTTACTTTTTATTCTTACCAAGTCTCAACACGTCCTCGTTTTTACTCTGTCCATTACATCTCCAACATTGCTGGAAGCCTTCGAAACGGTACAAACCACTGAAAAGTGACACCGTCGAGAATTGAAACCATGGCTGATTGCTAGCAGGGCATTAGAAGTCGGATATTTCCTCTGCGATTTTTGTACATGTGTTTTTCTGCACACATTTACGTCTCTTTAATACCTCTCTGTCTGACTGCCACGCGGGAGATACGGGTTCGATTCCCGGGGGGAGGGGTGACCTAAGGTCGGAATTCCGGCCTTATCCCCGCATAAAGCGGCTCTGGGGCTCACCCGGCCTCAATTCAATGGGTACCTGGGTTTGCGGGCAACCCTGAGGAATAAAGGCGGCCGGAGAGTGGTGCTGATCACATCACTTCTAAAATGGCCTAGATCGAGAATGTGCGTGGCCCTACCCCACACATCCCCTAAACGTGCCTTCACTGCACGGTGCTATACCACGGGGAACTTACTACTTCTCCAAGTTAATCACAATGACTTAGATTGTGTGATTGATTAAGTGATGAAACAGGTGATGGGACAAAAAAACATCGAGTCGAGAAATACTAAATTGTTACTCCATTGTCAATACATCCACTCCTTCTCCTCAATCTCGCAGACGTCTCCACGACCCGGCCGGTTACGGTCTGAGCCACATATGGTGCGAAATGAACCAACCACCTCTTCCGTTGCCATGGTTTCAATTCGCCCAAAAGTTGCATTTGCACAAAGTTTGTTTACCGTCTCACTTCAGAGACCACGGAACTCCTGGGCGTGACGGTACGCTCTGAATCCAATGCTGCTCCTCACATAAAAAGAGAATATGCTATATCCATTCGAAATCTGCGAATTTCATATTGCCTGCATTTGGAACTGCGGGTGCAATGCTATTCCATTTTATCGAGGCCATCTGCCTGTGTTGACAATGTGAAAGTTAAGTGTTGAAAGTTAAGATTGGTGAAACGTAAGATCGTTTCTCGAGGACCTAGATTTGTAGCTTAACGCTCTATTTGACGCTCAACTAGCTATCAAACTGAAAATAGATACTTTTGATTTGACTAGCCAATTGCTTATACTTGGAGGGGGTCAAATCAGGATAACTATACCTTAAAATTTGACACACACACACAGGAAATGTACCATGTAGAAACTCAAGCGAAAGATGTAGGCTCGACCAGGACTCGAACCAGTGTCTCTGGCATACCATGATATTGATCTGAGTCACCTCTCGTTTCGCCTGATTTTTCGCTACCGATGCTTTACTTGTGTTGAATTGTTCTCCTTTGAGACACTGAGGTCGTCGACGGTGTCTAGTGTATCCCAGTGCGGAACTCTATATTGCCTTATAATTTGTCACACGCAGGAAATGTACTACTTCGAAATTAAAAATTGCGCCTGTAAGGCGACACTGAACACTGCACCATGACGTGAAGGCAAGTAGTGAGTGTGGAAGTAAGGCTCCACTCATTCCCTACCTCGGCCTTTAACGAAAATGGTGTGATCAGCACCAGGCTGATCACCTCTCTAACGAGGTTTGTTACGAGATTGGGTAAGCCCTAGAGACCCGCTAATGCAGGGACATTAACGGGAATAATTCCCACTCGGGAGCAACTGCAAGGAAGTGAGGAGGGTTAACTATTAGAAATGTAAAATCTACATTCTTTTCCTTTCATTTGAATCAGCTTTTAGATTCGGAATTATCCTAAATGGCGATCTTCTTTTCAAATCTTGTTTAACAGCCAAAAAAATTCCGCTTTCAGTTCTCTCCGCCAACTCTTACTTCCTGCAAGGTTTATCGCTTTTAAAAATCACTTATCTCCTTCCCGCCTCAATGAAGAGATGGGAAAATCTGTTCACCCTCGCCAGCTGTTTAACTGAGAGGGGTTATTTTCACGTCTCTCGTGATATCTTATGTGAAGCTTCCATGCGACTCTAGCATTCACAGATGTTACGACTAAGGATGACTTCATCCCTATCTCTGAAGAATCTGGCGTCCAATTCATTCGTGTAACGAAGATTCATAACAAATCCCGCATTCGAGAACAGGGTACCGAAATTGCCAAAATAATTTCTGTAATACGTACTTAGCTAAACGGCTAAGACCAAATAATTGTACATTAAAAAAATATTCATGTACAGTCACCGGCAATAAAATGGACACCAAGATCCTTAAATACTCTCTTCTCTGCAAGGCGTCATTTGCGTTGCTAACTCCATGCCGATAAGTGGGTTTTAATAGAAAATTTTCAATGGCAACTTCTACAACCGCAATTTACAAGAAAATGTTGTTTTCCGTGGCAGAATTCAAAGTGTGTTCACATATATCAGGGCCTCTTCTTTTTAAACATGTTATCTATCTGTTTGGAATACTTTTTGAAGAAAGAACTTTAAAATGAAAATTCTAACAATACGACTAACTTATTTTTTCTTGCATTGCTTTTTCTGAGGATTTGTGAAAGGAAGACACGTGCTCAGAAGAGGGAACGAACCCAGAATTTTCGTTAGCAACTTTGCGAGTACATTACTCAAAGGGTCCGGTCACCTAAGCGGCGACGAGTAACCGCATAAAATAAATAACACTTCTGTTTCTTAATATCTTAGTTAAGATATTCATTAAGTATATTTGTGTGGGAAATACAGGGTGTCTCACGAACGGCGCAACTGGGAATTAAGAGTGGCGTTACTTTGTAACCGAAACCTGTACATACATAAGTCATACACCAAATGTTAGCCCTGTCCAAGTAGATATTTTTAAACATAGAAACAACAAACGGGGTGCAGTGTTGTTCATGCAGTGTTGCCAAATGTAAGTGAAAGTGTAAATTTATTTTTCCACAAAGCATGGAAAATTGCATGTCAAACATTCGTACGGAAATTTGGACGTCAATTTCCACCTTGGGTAGGTGGACTATTTCGCCATCTATAGTTCAGAGAAGAAAACCCATCGTTTTCGCGTATAGCCAATCCTGAAATGCCTCGTAAAGGCGTACCGGTCCAACACTGTTGATGTTTGAAGGCAACAAAATATGTGTTTAGTGATGGTCTATGACATGGAAATACTGGAAACAGGAAAAAAAGAAAATGAAAATTATGGTGAAAAAAGTGTTACTTACCTACTCCTGGCAACCATGCAATGCGATAAGAGCGCCCACCGAACGAGAACAAAAGAATCAGTTAGTTGTGTAGTCAGAACTGTTTGAGCCGTGCATTTCGCATTGTTCGTAGGGAAAGATTAGAATTGTTCTGTGAAATGAAGTACTCTTTGGAAGAGAGGGGGTTCATTGTGGAACATTATTTTTGTTCAAAATCGTACGCTAGTGTAAAAACTGTGTTTCGCGAGAAATATCCGAATAACAGTGTTCCAGAAAATTCGACGATATATCGACTTGTTTCCAGATTTCGTGAAACAGGATCAGTTAATGACAAACCCTACCACAGACAACCACCAGTTTTGACACAAGGTGTGCTGCAGGATGTGGAGCAGAGAATATCACAATCTCCCAGGAAATCTGTTCGTAAACATGCTACACAGTCAGGTATATCAAATACA
The DNA here is from genome assembly GCF_977018435.1 of Lepisma saccharinum. Classification (NCBI taxonomy): domain Eukaryota; kingdom Metazoa; phylum Arthropoda; class Insecta; order Zygentoma; family Lepismatidae; genus Lepisma; species Lepisma saccharinum. Next base: position 507,805 of record NC_139233.1, on the reverse strand, counting down.
ACAACTCACCGAGCATTAAAACAATTGCACCTACGTGCATATAAGGTACAGGCTCTGCAAGAACTGAAGGAAGCAGACAAAGGTGCACGTGTAAGGTACTGCCAGTGGTTTCGAAATGTTATTAGAGACAATGGTGTGAATATTTTGGATAAGGTTTTTTTTCACGGATGAAGCATGGTTCCTCTTAAATGGATATGTCAACAGTCAAAATTCTCGACACTGGTAAAGTAACAATCCCCATTTGTTACATGAACAATCACTTCATGCGCAAAAGATCGGTGTGTGGTGCGCGATTTCGCGGAGAAAAATAATCGGTCCATTCTTTTTCAACACAACAGTTGACGGAATAGTTTATCGTGACCTTATCACACAGTTTATTTCTCTGTTGGAACGTGATGAACGTGATTGTTGGTTTCAACAAGACTCCGCAACATGTCACACGTCTAATGAAACTTTAGACATGTTGGCAGAGTTTTTTGGCGATAACATTATAAGCAAAAACGTATGGCCCTGTCGCTCCCCGGATCTGACGTCTCCAGATTTTTTTCTGTGGGGTTATTTGAAACAAACAGTTTAGATTAATAACCCAAGAACACTTGATGATCTAAAAATAAACATTTGCACAGCCATTAACAATATAAACCAATGAACCTTGCATAAAGTTGCTTCCAACATGATAAAACGTGTTGATGAATGCCTCAGGGAAAATGGTTGTCATTTTCAACATCTTTTGTAAAGCTACACTGCCTGTTACGCGCATTGTATGGTTGCCAGGAGTAGGTAAGTAACACTTTTTCACCATAATTTTCATTTTCTTTTTTTCCTGTTTCCAGTATTTCCATGTCATAGACCATCACTAAACACATATTTTGTTGCCTTCAAACATCAACAGTGTTGTCACTGTACCTCATATTTTTTTAAAACACCCATTTGGACCGGTACGCCTTTACGAGGCATTTCAGGATTGGCTATACGCGAAAACGATGGGTTTTCTTCTCTGAACTATAGATGGCGAAATAGTCCACCTACCCAAGGTGGAAATTGACGTCCAAATTTCCGTACGAATGTTTGACATGCAATTTTCCATGCTTTGTGGAAAAATAAATTTACACTTTCACTTACATTTGGCAACACTGCATGAACAACACTGCACCCCGTTTGTTGTTTCTATGTTTAAAAATATCTACTTGGACAGGGCTAACATTTGGTGTATGACTTATGTATGTACAGGTTTCGGTTACAAATTAACGCCACCCTTAATTCCCAGTTGCGCCGTTCGTGGGACACCCTGTACATTTTCTTGACATTTGTTTCAAACTATGTTATCCGCTAAAACAAACAAAACATTCTTGACTTAACTAACGGAAACGTCCTCAGCGCGACAAACTAAACTAAATTATTCTCGCATTATCCTAATGATAATGCAACCCGCCGCGCTGCAAAGTATAACTGGTTGCCTGTGTTAGGCGTTCTCAACCTCTCCAGGTTTGTTTAACATCCTCACATTCAGTGTTTGAAAATGGAATTAGAGAAAGGTAGCTAAATCGCACGTAAACTGGAGATAAAATTAACTTTGAAGGTGCTGGAATGACAACTATGCAGCAATCTGTCTCAGTGTTTCCAGCACCAATATCACACAAAGGTGGCTGAAAAATAAAGACAATGTTTACTGTTATCCGTATTCAAACATACTCTTACACACCAACAGGGAGATGGCTGCTTCTTAAAAGATTTCGTTTAAATACAACGTGTCAGACGATTATTCTTCTTCGCTCACCGCCCAGTGTGTGAACAGTGGTCGAAAACAAACAGTGAAATGGGTAGGGGGATAGAACTTTCCACCGATCTAAGAAGGTTCGTAAGAGTTCCTTGCGATTTTAGGATCTAGGAAGTGAGCGCAAAAGGACCAGATTTATTCAACAACAGCTAAGTTGGCAACAGTGCGTCAGCCAACTTACACTCATTTGCTCTACTGTATACATTACAACATCAACACGGAGGATAATAGAGAGAAGAGAACAAACGGACTGGTGCAGAGGAGCTTGTTTGATCGCGAAATCTGCGACAATCAATTCCGCAAAGGGTTGCTATGATGTGGTTCGTTGTTTACCGAAACTGCGTCTACAAGATTATGCTCCGAGTTTGTAAGAGGCACGGGAGAAAACGAGAGGCTGTGAGAGGAAACAAGATGTGCCTAGTCGTCGACAGCGCAGGTTTCATTATACAATGTGTACAGAAAGTCCTGCGCCATTCGCCAAATCACGCTACTTGCTCAATATGTCCTCCGTGGAGTTCCGTAGGAAGAATCGCACATTCGTCTTCGACCCTTGTGCGGAGATGGGTATATCCGGGATTTCCGATGTCCCCCGAATGCGGTCAAACGGATTCAAATCTGGCGAGCGTAGAGGCCAATTAAACGGGTCCTCCGCGACCCAGCCAGTCTCCGACAGCCCCGGTGCAGTGCAATGGGGAGCCGTCTTGCATAAATATATGATGCGGTTTTATCGTACACCCTGAACATATAAGTGTAGAGACGTGACCCAGCAGAGGGCTGCGACGTCACCGCGAGAGGTCGAGAGAGACTGAATTATTTTCCGAGTGTTAGTGGCAATGGTTCTTTATTAGCATGCAATGGTAATTGGACTTTATCCATCTTCTAGCGCTTCTAACATACGTTAATTAATTTCACTCGACTCGGACTACCGTGGATTTTGAATTAAGTTATTTACGTCGCATTTCTTCCACTTTTGGCTAATCGCGACGATGGACAGGAATGGGGATGATGGCATGGATGAAGAGACAATCAGAAACACTTGTGGACGACGCAGCAGAAAACCCCACGGAGGATAACAGTGATTGTGGATTCAGGCGTCATATCCTCGTTGGCGATGCAGTTAAAAGGCTGTACTGCGTGGAAGGGAGGTTGACTCTTGGGCGCCTTCCCAAAACCTCTGAGCCGGAGTGGTTAGCACAGGGGTCCCGGTTGGGTGTTGGTCAGTGTCCATTCCTCAATATCGTATCAATCCCTAAGATTATATGTTTATTTTATAAAGTCTCTCTGAATGCTTCACGTTGACCAGGGCATTCACTTGTTTTTCTCAGTTGTCTCAGCCTCTGAGGCATGTAAACAATGCACTGTGTTGTGCTATGCAAACCTCCTGAGCCATTCAGGAAACAGGTAGTTTCTTCTGCCTATGGAGTCAGCGGTTTGCATAGTGGCAATTAAAAAACACGATTCGGCATAGAGGAAGAGCTCGATGGCCTAGTGATATAGAGGTGAGACAAGCTGAGAGGGGACTGACTTTTGGATTGGAGTTGAGAAGGGAGAAGTGGTTAGGAGAGCAGTAGGGCAGAAGTGAGACGACGCTAAGGTCGACAAATTGAGAAGCCAACAGAGGACTTCGTATATTCTATTCAGCCTAATTCATCAGATAGACAGGTAATTATCCGGAGGACTTCGTATATTCTATTCAGCCTAATTCATCAGATAGACAGGTAATTATCCTAACACCCAGCCATGATTCAGGTTCAAAGGTTCACAAAACCCAACGAGTGACCATTGTCTTTTCTGCAGTTTAGTTCCTTAATTTATTTGTACCTTTCGCATTGCCAAGCGTTAACTCGTCATGCCAATGACGAGTGCTCTCATCAGAGGATGAATGATGAGTAACTTACATCACTTGTTGATTAATTGGTTAACATTCTAGGTACTCGTAAGATCCCACGAACTGTACGGTTCGTTACGTGGTGGAGATGCTGGGTAACGATCACTCATCCCATCTTCGTAAATTATCCAAAAGTGGCACAAAAAGCGAAGTAAAATAAACCAAATCCACCAACCAAACCCTTTGAAAGCAAAGTATAGTATGTATAGTATATAATATACTATACTTATTATACTCTGTATAGTTTAGTGCACATTTTAGCTTAGCACGAGATACTTTGAGTAATTTTCATACATTTGTTCACTTCCACTTTGTTTAGTTTGCGCCACACAGTGAGTCTCCACGCCTGGGCATTCCATAGCAAATGTCCCATCACTAATTTCATCGTCGAGACGCAAAATTTTAAAAAATCGTAATAAATTAGGAGATTAAAATAGAGAAGATACTACCTGAAGGGAACACATTCTCGTTGTATAAAAGTAACGCAGGGCCAAAAGAAAGAAAAATTGTCGCTAGTCTGCTCGTTATATCTAACCAAAGATTGAAGCTTCAACATTTTTTTTCTTTTCTTTATGTCGTGGTGTTTGGTATGTGTGCGTAGATCCGCTTCTTTCAAACTTGAAAGCTAGCCTAAACCTCACAAAAAGGGAACATCTGGGGGGATTTTTGCTTCACGGAAACGAGCGAAGGGAAGCTTTAATCAGGGCAACGGGCGCACAATCCCTTAGTCTCTTCCAGGAAGGAATCGTCCCGAAACTCCCTGCCTCGAGAACAAAGGGGCGGTCTATGCCATGAATGAAAAATTGGGACTTCTGATACATTTATAATCCCCTCACGTACGTTCAAAGAAGATTTCCTGCATCGCTCGGAACATCCAATGCCAGACGCGTGCACAAGAGAAAAAATTTAACAACAAATGAAGAAGGAAATTTACAGGGTGTCCAAAAAATTGTGTTACAATTTTGAATGTTCTGCGGCAACTGACGAAAGAAAGATCCAGTCTCGAGTTGCAAAGTCTGTCTCGTTCTCAGTTGAGCCTTGTTATCGAGCCTCGGGATAATGGAAATAAACACGTGAACAGTGCTTATTAAAACGACGAAGTTTTGTCAAAGTTTACTTTATCCTTGGATCCACTTAGCCTATCGGGATTGGAAGTTAGTTCAAAGTGTGATCCGAACCACTACGTAATGTGTTTCCACAGGAAATCGAATTCTTGATTATAATTCAATAGCGCTAACCACTACGCTACCGTCGAGGTGCCTTTGTTGCACATTACGCAAGACAAACAAGGTGTGACCGTACAACACCTACATTTCTCAGAAACGTTTTGCTACAGACGATACGAAACCACGAAAAATGGCATTTTCCACCCTGTACGTATGCAGCCACGTGGCACAGATTCACGGTTGACACTGACATGTATTTCTTGTTGAAAAAGGACGAAAGGTTTGGTGCGCTACTGGCCGACTGTGTGACCAACGAAGTCAATTGATTGAATGATTGATTTGGTGTTGAAGTCCACTTTATGCACAGTAAGGCTAATCGGTACTGGACCTACACTTTAAAGTGGGATCCGAACAACTTGTGCCTCCACCGGATCGAACCCGGGACCCCTTGATTACAAGGCGACGACGCTACCACTGCGCCATCGGGGAGGCCCCAACGAAGTCAATGGCCGACCTGTGGAGCCATCCCAATTTCATAATGAACATTGACGTTCCTTTGTGACTTTCCCTTCATCAATCATCTTTCAACCACATCATCGCGAATAGTCTAGCGAACATAACGTACCATAAGAAAATACAATTTATTGTGAATTTTTGTTCTACTGAGTTAGTGTGCTTTTAAAACTTTGAAATAACCTTGTCATCCTGAGGAATGTTTGCTCCATTTTATTCCATACGTCCCACTGGGGAATACTTCCAAGGGTATTTCATTCAGAACTCAAAATGGTTTTATTATATCGAGCAAACAAAATTCAGGACGAGAAGTTCCCTTGTTGACTGTTCTTTGAGCGGAAGAAGCACGGAGAACTGTCACAGGATAAAAACCGTCTGCTGGAATCACGGAGATTGTACCTAGTCTTACCATGTAACAAAGTTTTAAGTAAATTGACACAAAATGCTGAGAGATATTTTAATAGCCTAATAACATTACTGAAATGGATGCATGACAAATCAAAATCACAAATCAATATTCATAATGGCCACGCTTAGCACGCACACATTCCGTAAGTCTTTGTGGCCACTCATCAATTGAAGTACGCAACACATCGACTGGAAAATGAGAACTGCTTTCAGAAGAGACCGACCGCTTTAAACTTTCAATATTGGGATGTCTCTTCTTACAAGCCATCTCCTGAAGCTTGGACCACAATTTGTAGTCCAAAGGGTATAGGTCCGGACTTGCAGAAGGCCAATCTGAAGTGGAAATGAAGTCTGGAACATTTGCTATGAGGGCAGGCTCCATTTCTGTGAAAAAGGGGTCAAAACATCAGCCAAAGTGTACCAGCAGACAGTGCTTGAGAGACTAGTCAAGAATCTCAACAACACTCTCTTCCATAGTCAGAACTGGAGCTTCTAGCAGTATTCAGTCCCAACATATGGGGCCCGAACAACACAGCAGTGGCTGGATGCAAATGTACCAGACTTAATTTCCACTTCGGATTGGCCTTCTGCAAGTCCGGACCTATACCCTTTGGACTACAAATTGTGGTCCAAGCTTCAGGAGATGGCTTGCAAGAAGAGACATCCCAATATTGAAAGTTTAAAGCGGTCTCTTCTGAAGGCAGTTCTCATTTTCCAGTCGATGTGTTGCGTAATTCAATTGATGCGTGGCCACAAAGACTTACGGAATGTGTGCGTACTAAGCGTGGCCATTTTGAATAATGATTTGTGATTTTGATTTGTCATGCATCCATTTCAGTAATGTTATTAGGATATTAAAATATCTCTCAGCATTTTGTGTCAATTTACTTAAAACTTTGTGACAGTATTTATGGTAAGACTAGGTACATTGCGTTTACAAATAACATTCAGAGTATTTTCTTAGACTACAGCCTGGAGAGTAATTGCACAAAGTACATGTAAAGAAAGAGAAGCTCCAATCAAAATAGCTGATAAGGTACTTCGATGAGTAAAACATGTAAAGTCGAATTCGTAGCTTTGTTCTCTCAGCAAGAAAAGGAAAATATTACGCCGAAGTTTTGGGATTTAAATCCACCGTATGCAGAGGCAAGTTAATAGCAACTAGACCTACAGCTGAAAGTGGGATCCGAACCACTATGTGCCTTCACAGGATATCGAACCAAAGTCCTCTTTTGATTACAAGGCAACGACGAAATTCTTGTCTATAACTTGTACACGCCTTTAAGTATAAATTTAGGGGATCAATTATAGTCATGAAGTTCGTTGTGTGACCTCTAACAAAAATAATAATAATAAATCAGTTTTGCAATTGGGAAAACTATTCTTTGAATTAAGTGGTGCTTATAAAAGCATCAAGTTTTGAATGTTACACTTTTGTATTTCCTTTCGTTATTCTGCCGGAATGTCAATTAACTTATACGCCTTTCTACTGTAGACTATGTGAAGTACAGGTCTTGTTCTTTCCTTAAACAAATTAACAATGGACCTTCACCCACCCGGGCGGAACTCACGACTTGTAGTACGGTCACTGACACTGCCGGGTTGTAACGATTCCATTGAAAGTCTATGTATTCATTACACCCGGCCGTGTCCGTGACTGTACAAGGAGAAACCTATATAGAGCTCACTTCCCAAAGACAGTCGACTCTGGATGTACTACGCTCGGTTGTAGCGAACCTACTCACTAGTCGCGACACAAATACATTACCAATTTCGCTTATAGTGCCTAAAAATGAAATGTCCATGCCCATTGTTACAGTACTTTACTTCAAAACAAACCTTCTTTCCTGCTTGTTTTTGTTTTGGTAGCAGAGCGAGTGAAATAGTTTGATACTGGACTACACTGTATTGTAATTCGCACTTGAATTCATTAATAGGTTCTTTGCGAGTCAAACCGCCTTAGCTCTTTTATTTCCTCTGCAGCCACTAACGTCAATTCAGGGCAGGTATTTCCGTTTCAGTGAACCAATTATCAGAATCCGTAAGGATTCACTATAAGCGGAAGTGACTGCAATCACATTCATTTTGACAACTCGTATGTCTCGTCCTCTATAGTTGGTCAAAGTTAGTTTCGAGTCTATTTCCTACACAGATACAATAAACGAGAGTAGAGCTGAAGTTTAAAGTGGAATCCGAACCGCTCTGGAAATCGAATCCAGGACCGCATGATTACAATGCGATTGTGTTAACCGTTATGCTATTCAGGAGCCACTACATCCTCTTAAGCTATGTATATTTGTGTAGAGTAACGATAATGATTCTTTTTATACAGAAGAACGATGGTTACTTCTGTGTAGACTAACGGATATGCATTAGTGCCTGTGCAAAGTGACGGTTGAGTCACAAACTAAGCACTGAATTAATGTCACATCGATCAGAAGCATTTTGATACGTCGTCGAGAACCTTTTCTCCCTGGAACGAAGTCGCAAGTCTTTCAGCTCGGATTGTGAAGTCATTACGCGGGAGTCCCTGGGGCATCCAAACTTGATTCACTGTTTGGTTGCCTGGCAACGCCGCCTCGGGAAGACCAACTCCCTCGAACGGTGGTCAAGTGTGGCCGTGTTTGCATCGGAAGAGCCGACAAAGACGAGGAAACGGAGGCATCTTTTCCTCTTCCTCCCAAGCATGTGGGGCGGTTGTCGATCACCCCCTCTCCCAAGGGGAGAACGCACCAGGGGCGATATTCAGTTCTAATTATTTCGATGGCCTCTGCCACCATGCGCTTGGGAACTCGTTGCTTCACTTATGAAAAGTTAGTAACTTGCTTACGTCTAATTATCAGCGGCGTCTTTCATTCCCCTGACGTGAAAGTAAACAATGGCGAAGCGTCCTAAGAGGCCAGGAGGCCGGGTCTACCCACGCCATTACTCTTTTAATGATGTATTTACTTATTTCGTCAAAACACATGTAATGCAATGGAAAAGTTTGGAATTTTCATTTATGATAATTACAAAAAAATTCTAACCCTGTCCAGTATACGAACTTTCCACGGAGTGAGGCACATTTGCTGGGGCCTCTTCTCTTTACATTCCGTCGTACGGTCGTATATGCAGGAAGCCTAATCTTACGAGTACCGTACGTATGCTTATAACGTGCTCCTGAGGCCGGCCTCGCGGTGTTACCCACTAGGACGAACAGAATATCAGCAACACTGCATATCCGCCAGGGTTGGAAATTTGTGGTGTACCGGCATTTTTTGTAAACATTAGCCTGTGTTCGTGCAGAGATATTTCTATTTCATTGTACATTCTCCATATTTTGTACGAAACTTAGGTTTTCCTTCCTTTCATCGACAAGTGTAAGTGAAATTGAAAATTACTGAGTACTGTGGTTCTGACTTCGTTTTCTGGTCAGAGTGCTGATGGTCTTGTCGATTCACCCAACACCGTAGCGTAAACAGAAAGTCTAAAGAACTTACATTTCTAAAGTAAGTCTTCATACCAAATTATGTAAATTAAAATGCTAGTTACGCCTTATATTGCAAAGTAGTTTTACTTTCACTAGAAATAGAATAATTTATTTTTATCGTGAACGGGGATTCCCTCGGTTGTTTGTTTCCTCTTTGTGAAAACTTGCCTCCTGCTCAGGACGCTACAAGGGAGCGTGACTCGGAGCGCGAGGTTCGTGCCGGTAGAGTTTTGTTTGTGATTCGTGTCGTGTACACCGATCAGATTTATGCAAGGAAGTGCTGGACTGAAATGCAAGAACAATTGAGTTCTTAATTGAGTGAAGATGTAATCATCGGTAAGGTAGGACCCATTTTTGGTCTTTCATGTTTCCTTCTTATAAGAATAACTTCTAAAATGTTTTCAACTCTATTTTCATTTGCAAGTAGCAGTGGCAAGTGACAGCAATTTTTTTTAAAAAAATAAAAGTTGTTGAAACGTTATTTAATGCGTTAACACTGTCGTCGAATAGATATTACAAGCAGACATTTTTTTATGCAGCCGACACAAGCGAAGAGGTAGGCAGTCTCGTTTACCCTGAAGGGATAACAAGAGAAGAGGGCTGCGAAATAAAGTACAATGCAAGGGAAGACTTTTTTGGGTTTAGGACAAAGGGTGTTGTGTTATGGGGTTTTTGCGCCGGCCATGTTTGTTTCAGGTCTGGCGGAACAGGCCAGTGTTGTCACATTGGATTGGCAGAAAAGAGCTGAATTGCGCCTAAAAATTGGAATTCATTTTCTCAAGCAACTACATTTATTATGACCTGTTTATATGTTACATAGTAACCTGTCGTGTTGCCGGGTCCCAAACAAGGATCCTACGTTCTATTATCACGTAAAGGTGTCTACTAACACAAGGGGTAGAACAAACTAGGATGCGAAGTATACACACTGAATGAGAGAGGTCACCTTTACTTATGTTTTTTCTTGAAAGCCCCATGGTGGTCATCTTAACACGTTACGAAGCCAGGTGATCTAATTGTGGTCATGTCAATGTTTCCTGATCATCATTAATTCATTCTCCATACATTCTCATCGTCACGATTAGCATAGAGCAGAACAAATGAGACGAAAATATTCAAAATTTAAATTATGTTTACTTGCACATACAAGTGTCAGAAATTAATTTATCTAGAAAGCCAAGACTGGAATTAACTACAACCATTCCTTTAGTTAGACAACAGATAACAATGGTGTTTTCCTCGGTGCGAGGAAGTCTTGCTAAAAAGACTAAGTTGGCAGCAGTAGAACGTACCAAACTGACAGTCGCTGAAAGTGCGGAATTCTGTCGTCTGCTCACGGCTCAAACGTCAGACTGACCCGAAAATTATTTTCACCTCAATTGCAAAATAAATGTAGAAAAAAAGTGATGAAGAATTGACAACAGAGCTCGAGCACTATTCGTTGGATTTTCGCGATGTCCCATGATTGGTAGTTCTTTCTGGAGGTGTGTGCATAAATCGGGGGTTGAAAAAATACAAACAAATAAAAAACAAACGAAATGAACAAAATCTAGATCGATGACATCTGGTGGGCGGGAGGAGAACGTCTAAGACATAATTATCGTATTGATGGCCCGTAACAACACTTTTGAAAACGTACGCCACTGGCAAGTAAAGAAGGGCCTGGAGAGACATTGAACCACTCTCCATGACATAGCCCCCTCCCTTTCTTTTTACAGATTTAAGCAACTAATGGAAATTATCGCACTTTTGTGCCTACCCTGCTAGGAAATCTACGCTTCGCCACTGAAAGTAAATATGTTCGTTAGATGGAACAATACCTGTAGAGTGTCAATTGCAGGAACCAAGCCACAATTGTTTCCATACTCTGCCACTTAATCCAAAGAATGAATAATTTCATGAGTTTTCCTAATTCCCATATATAGGCATATACATACTTACGTACGACCTACAACGTAAACTTATTTACTAAAATTTACCTGTCACCGACTTCTCTTACTAGAAACACTTTTGGCTAATTACGAAGATGAGGATGAATAGTGGCAAAATGAAATTGATGGAAGGGACAATCACAAATACATATGGACAGAATATAAGACCCACAGAGGCTGTGAGTCCAGACGCCAGAGCCACGATAGTCTGCAAAATACAGTCCAGAGTGTACTACGTGAAATAGACGTTGACATTTGAGTGTTTTAGAAAGGGCCACCCCTTAGACGCAAATACAGTAGTAGACTTTTTATTAAGAAGTTCTGTATTATAAAATAATGTTTAATATTTCTACAAGATATAAGAAAATTGGAATAATTCACCTCAAGCAGGCCGTGGAATATATTAATTTTGAGAATTTCATAATTCTCTCTATTTACCCAAAACTAAGGACAACTGTAAAAGTTCGCAACATTTTTCCATCTCTCACGTACGCCCTGAGAGGGAATCGTGGTTCCTTGGGGATCCATGCTTCACATGATGATCTACAATTTAGTTGCAACTTGGCTGAATGGTTAGCGCTGTCGCCTTTCGTGTCATCGGTTTCTATCACCGGTACCGACCGACATCGTGAGGAAAATTGGGTAGCAACGTCAATCCGAAAGCCAGGAAACAGGGGTGATGGGAGTACATGCGCTGACCATGCTTCACCCAGTGAAAGTCACTTGAAAGGTCTTGGTCCTTCAAGGGCTGTTGTGCCACAGAGTGGCGTTGTTTGCCTAGTTTCAAGTAGAATGGGAACCACTGTGATTCCACCGGGAATCGAACTCGGTACCCCCTGATTACGTGGCGACATAGTTAACCACTACATTATTGGACCTCGTTTCAATTTCAAATAATATTGACCATTACGTTCTATTAGTGCTGCTTCTTACAGGTAGAAAACCCTGTTGCGGGCAGTTTGGCTCCCCCCTTCCCCTCTGAGAAGCATCTGGAACAAGGTGGTTGCGAACGCTCACCCAGTGCACACACGAGGCGTGCCCTACGTAAATCGCCTTCTTTCCGCAGGTCAGACAAAGAGGAACTCGGTTACCGAACTTCTAATTGGTTTTCGTCCCTTCCTGTTTCGGTGCCCAAGAGCGGAAGGTTTTGGTGATCCATGCTGCGAAACTGCGGGAAACCCACACCAATCCATTCCAAGAAGAAACCTACCGAAAATGCAGCCCCAACAGGCCTGCTGCATACAATGGGGCTCAACACACCTCACAGTGATCCAGAATACCAGAAAAAGTAAGCAAATAGATTTTTTTTAACTTTTCCGTAAGAAGATGAATCATGAAAAAGGAACATAATTTAAGAATATTTGAAAATAAAATCCCTAGAAAAATATTTGGACCTAAAAGAGATGAGGAGACTGGTGTGGAAAAGGTTACATTATTTAGAACCAGGGTGTATAGACTTAAATCAGATTTAAGTAGCGATTTCAATCAGGTGATTTTTTTAAAATATATATAAATATATAAATGATTTATAGAATAATGTACATAAGGATTTTGTAGATATCAGAAACACTTTTGGAGAAAGTTTATAACTCTCGTAGTCGTTTAATGGTGATTATTAGGTTCTAAGATAGGAAAATAGAGGAAATACAATATATGTACTGATGGTGTGAAGCTCATACGAAAGGAAATGTAAACACAGGATTTCTCTTGATTTAATTATTATTCAATAATTTTACGGGCAAAAATAGAAAACATTTTGTGTAGAAATATATACAAAATATTAATCATGTTAAACCATAAATAGTGCTATTAAACTGTAAATAAACATGGCAGCCGATATTTCTCGAACTATCATTTAAAATATCTCCAAAATTCAGGTACAAAGACTATAAAAATATTTAAGTTAATATTTTAAGTTACAACTATAGAGTACATCCGGAATGTTTTAGTTTCACTGGAAGAAAAGTTACTGAAATTATTATTAGTTTCATTAACACACTCAACAAACATTTCCATAGTAGTTACAGTATCAGAAACAGAAAAATGTATGTTTACGTATATTTTTTTTATTTGCTTTAATCAAACTGTTCAAATATTTTACAGGGACATTTGCTAGAAAAAGCGTTTCTATAAAAAACATATATCTATGTGCATGGTGCCAAAAACCATGCAAGCAATTTTAAGCATGTTTTTTTAAAAAAATTTAAAAAATCGATTTAAATAAAACAACTATTTAAATAAAAAATTGACAAAAATGATTTTTTAAATAAAAATCATGATTTTTATCAACCCTGTTTAGAACTACGTAATTTGTATTCATGTCCACATATTATTAGAATGATTAAATCAAGAAGACTTAGGTGGTCAGGCCACGTGGCACAAATGGGAGAGGAAAGGAGTTTACAGGATTCTTGTTGGGAAACCTGATGGTAAGAGACCAGTAGGAAGACCAAGACGAAGATGGAGAGATATCGTTGAGATGGACCTAAAGGAAATCGGTAAGGATGGAAAAGAGTGGATTGATCTTGCTAGGATAGGGACAGATGGAAGGCCTGTGTTGCTGCAGCCATAAACCTTTGGGTTTAAGAAGGCTAAAGAGTGAGTGAGTTAGTGATGAATCATGAACAGTTCTCTAAACCATTGTTTCTCAATCGCCTGGCCCTGGCGTCAATTATACCGGGGCACAAGACAGATTCCTTGAGTTTGCAACTTGAAGCCCGAGCTGGCAACGACCCGGAAAGATGGGCTTTCGTTTGGCACTCACTAGGGATAAAGTGGAAATGCTTTCTCGCCAGTGCAGGTGAGAAATGAAAGTAGCTGAGAGGGGACTCCTGTGCAGACTCCAGATTTGAATTACAACTGTCGGTCAGTTCTCTAGTTAGGGCCGGAAGGGTGCAGTGACTTGCAGTCCCAGCTGGGAACCACCTTGAATGGTAGCCTTTTGTTCGGGTTTCCACTGTAATAAGTAGAAATGTTTTCGTGCCAGTGGTGGTGAGCGATCAAATGATCAAACAAGAGGGAGACTTGCCTCCTGACTCCAAATTGGAAGCTGACGGTTGATTTAGTTTGCCCAGCAATTTACATTAACCAAGTGGAAATATTCTGATTAATAGGAATTTTTCTGCCCTAAATGAAACATGCAAATGAAAATCAGCACTTACCAAATTAATTTAATGACATTAACCAGAGGAAACTAAAAGATTCCATTAAATCCAGTCATTGTCAACTAATTTAAACCAAATTTTAAATTTTCAACAAGCCTAGACATAATGAAACTACGAGGGTTGCCCAGAAAAAAGGAACATTTTGGTGTAAAATATAAACAAAATATGTGTTGAAAGAATTTATGGTACAGAAACTACATACTTTACTCTACTTTTCCACATATTTGCTACACACACCCATTCAACACAGGTGTGCACACGGGGGGCAGTTTTCCCCCCAATACCTACACTTATAGAAATTTAGTGTAGAGAAATCTTATCACCTATATTAAACAATAAAATACACTTACAAGAAAAATGAAGTATTTTCACACTCCTGAAAGTTCCAAGCAACCAGTGGTGCAACCACAGGGGGGCAGGGAGCAAGCATTGCCTCCCCCAAGCTTGGAAGGAAATAAATGCTATTGGGGCAAGGGGGGGAGGCAAACATTGAAGTAAAAGAAAAACAAGGCTAGCAGAGTCTAAGAGTTGTGGAACAAAAGGATACTCGAGATGAAATTAATGTTTATGTATTTCTTGCATGTTTTCTTCAAGACGGCCTATGGCACCTGCAAAGGGGGTGGGGGGCACAGAGGGGCAATTGCCCGATTTCAGAGCTGAAGTAGGGGGCGATGTAAATTAAGAAAGTTGTAAAAGAGGGATGGCATGGCGCCCCGTGAAATTATTTGCACCCTATTAAATCAATATTGCTTTCAGTTTGCAAAAAACTGGGCCAAAAAATTTTCTTGACCGCTTCGCTAGGAATTTCATTGTTGTCTTTAATGCATTGTAAATTACCAGAGATAGAAGAAAGATCAAATATGTACTTTAGACTGTTGCAGCTAATCAGTTTTGTCTTAAATGCATGAGAATGTGTGAACAACAGATGTTCCGAAAGGGAAGCAAAATTAGATATATTTCACATGCATATTGAGACCTTCAAAAAAGCTATTCAAAGTATGGAAGAATAAATGTCAACAATGTAGTTTATGTAGTTTATATTATACATATTTTGTAGAACACTGTAATTGGGCATTTGCCTGTTGTGTTCAATAAATAAACAATTTTTTTGACGAAAAGGAGCATGGACATGTGAGAGAGGAGAGACAATTTTATCATTTCTGCTGTTGAGGTGGATGAATTGATTATGTAATGTATTTTAATAACATATGTTATACATAAATGTGTTAAAGAAACTTTTAATACGTTCAGAATTTAGTGTTATGTTGCAAATGTACTTTCTTATTTTACGTTGCTCCATGTTGCAAGCAACAGTTCTTTAATTCAAAGTAATTTTGAACTATAATTTGTTATTTTCTGTTGTCCATAATCCGAAAACAATGAAGAAAATTCTGTTACACAAACTTTATTGAATGTTGATGTTCTTTTGTTTGTATTTTAGTTATTTATTGAAACAAAACTGCCTCACACTGGGGACAGTTACATGCATACATGTCATCTGTGTTTATGTCTTTCAAAAATAGGTAGTTTGTGTGATTGTTTTCCATTATTAGGTGATATGAAATTGAATGTCTTGATAAAATGTTCCAAATCGTTTGTTCCAACACAAATGCTTTAGCACAGACTGCTACCTACCCCTGTTTGCGTGACTTACGAGGAAAATAACATCTTTGATGATATTAGTACTAACAACAATAATAATATTATAATAATAATAATAACACGTTTATCCTGGTACTTGCCGTCCCCCGAACAAAAATTCGTGGTTGCGCCTCTGCAAGCAACTATACAGAGGATGGAGAGTGCATTACATCCTATGTAATTGGATTTTACCACTTGGTTCTCTAGCAACAAAACTAAATTGTGATCAACAACATCAGATACCCATATAAATGATCTGATGTTGCCTTATGTTGAGCATAGTGGAGGTGTTCAAACTTTAAACACTTGTACCATTCAACTCACTCAGAATTTGAGTTCCTACTGAAATGCTCTTGTTGGCGCTACTCGCTACCAGGATAGAAACGATAGTTTCCAGGATAACTGAAGGACATTCTTTGGCCACTAGGCCATGTTCTAATTGCAACTTGCATCTCTGCTTGATATCATGGTAACAACCATTAGTTGAATAACAATCTTTTTTTATGAATGAATCCTATGAATCTCATGTTATGAATGCAAACCCGAGTTCATTAAAAGGCATATTAAGTGCACCTTGATTGCCATTTTTTCTTTCAAGCCAATACTTTTCTTTTTCCCCTTAAACGTTTAATTTCGGCAATTGTAAGCAAAACAGCAGCATTAACTATTCTCCTACGATTTTCTTTCTCAAGTCACTTGTACATCTTTTTAGCTTGTCTGCTCTGCACAATTTCTCTTGAGAATAAAAGTCTACGAAAAAGTATGGTAACGAGTATTGTGAGAGAAGAAAACTAGCAGGTGAGAAAGTACCACTCCACTTGTTCAAGCCCAAGCAAAATCTAGCCTTGTGTGATTGAGCCTTTACATTAAAAAAAATAAAGTGCTCCCCTGTGCATAGCACCACGCCATGAGGGCGTATAGGGGGTTAAGGGGGTAACGCCCTACACTTTCTTGATCCGGTCGTGAGTGGGGGTGATGTGATCAGCATCACGCCCCTGACTGCCTTTACCCCCCAGGGTTTCCCCCAGGTACCCATGTTATTCGATGCTGGGTGGGCACCGGGGCAGCTTCCATCGTTACATTGGTATAGCATATTTTCGTAAGACTATAGGAGCTCATTCTAATATTGGGCCAATGGTGTTTACGCTATCCAACATGTGTATTTTGTTTGGATTCGGTTCTCCTTTACTTGGCAAGTAAATATGAGTTCCAATGTACATTAGGGGTATGATAACTATATATAAATTAAATTAAACCTAAAATCACAAATCACACTAATGGAATTTTTGGTGGGCCCCTCCCCCCCTTTCGTACTTACAAATATAGAGAATAGAGATGGAATGAGTTTTTTTCTTTCCCCGACTGAACACTCCATCAAGGGTCCCCTCCTATGATTCAGAGAGTCTACACATGCCTATGCCATTCAAGCACTAATCATAGCGTGATACAAGTTTGTTGATACCGTAATTGTACTCAGTTGCCGCCAGTGTACTGAACCATGTACTGACAGCATCTTTGAGTTCGACTGTAACACACAGCACACTCGACCTACGCCCTGGGACTCCTGGCACGGTAGTATGTTGTGCTAACCACTCTGCTACAGGTGTGCTGATAGTGAGTGAATGATTATTCTTATTTTCTTATTGTTATTTGGTGTATATGTGAAGTGATGTTTATTATCATAACAAAGTGATAGTCTCAAACTTCACTTAAAAAAGTTGTGGTTAGCACTTCATGCTATGATGGCAGATGTCCTGAGTTTGAATCCTGGCAGAGGCATGAGTGTTCTTTGTGTGTCTCATCATCAACTTCATCATATCATCAGACATCCTCTTTTTGCAATAGCGAAAAGTGGCAGAAAAGCAAAGTCAAATAAACCAAATCAAATCAATAAGCTATTTAGAAATAATAAATTAACTTCCAAAGATGTGGCGAAAAGCTGCTAAATGCATGGTTGTATATCATGCACAGTGCTCCACGTGAGGGGGATGTGGCAGATTGTACCTACCCAGGTAGCAAAATTTTCACAAAGCTTTCTCCAAGTTGTCTCACTGTTGCAATGTTAAATAATCCCAGCTAGCCCAAGGCTCAACGAAACATTCCCCAGTCAGGAATTTCTACTCCGAGCACTGATCATCAACAGTCCAGTTAAGCTGATTCATTCTGAAAGAAACTTCAATATTTACATCCAATTTTGTCGTTGGAAGCTTGTAGAGGCTTCCACATAGTACACCCTGCACTGCATTTTTCAGACTATCGTGGCTCTGGTGTCTGGACTCACAGCCAGTATATTCCTCTCAGGGGATAGGATTGCGGCCGGCACTTCTCCGTGTGTGTGATTGTCCCATTCTTCTAATTTACGCCTGTTACCAGCAAGTAAACAACACTGATCAGCTTATAAACAAATGCCTGATGAAGGAGTGTGTGGCGGCCAGCAGTAGAAAGCTGTTACATCGAGCTCCAAATTCCATCAGCTTTTCTGAGATCTCAGTTTATTTCTTTGTTGTGATACAATGCACGAGTGTTAGACTATTACTTGTGAACAGTGTGAACGAAAAAAAACGACAGACTTATTCACTGGAAGTGCAGTGAGAGATGTTTTGTTGTTCCAGCGGCAGGCATCTTCCCGGTGCTCTTCTCTGCCTCGCCGAGGGAGACACGTGTAACGGACAGCGGCCTATGTAAGCACCCACCTCACCAGCTCTTGAACATTTTCTTCCTTGTGCTGTTGTGGGGACATTAAGCTGAACCCTGGCCCCAGGCTGATGGAAAACAAGTTTAGTGTGTACTATCACAATGACCAGAGTATCAAAAATAGGCTCATTGACTGCACTATAGCAATGGGAGATTTTATGGGACAAGATTGCATTGCAACAACTGAAACATGGCTCAATGACAGTGTACTGGATTGTGAACTGCCATTTTCAAAACAGTTCACTATCTACAGAAAGACAGAGAATCAAGGGGCGGGGGAGTGATGCTTTGTGTAAACAACAAATGGAAAAGTGCGGTTCGAAGTGATCTGGATCGAAATTGTGAAATCCTATTGGTGGAGGTGCTTCTCAGCAAAAAGAAAAAACATTCATCGGTTGTTTTTACAGGCCACACAAAATTTGCCCTGTAGCAGTTCTGGAGGCTTGTTACTACTCTGTGATGTCAGCATCCTCTATGGGTGATGTAATTCTTCTCGGTGACTTTAACCTTTCAATCACATGGACCGACTCCACGCACGGCATTGGAAAAGACTTCAACAACACAATATGTACAACACGCGTAAAAACAATAACCTGGACTACATTCTATCCTCACTCCTTTCAGCGCACATCATGCCTTCGAGAAACCTCATCCTTTCGGACCATGAATCACTGGATGATGAATTCTAGTTCCCTGACCACCTGAAGAGTCAACAACCTCCCACCCCTGGATGGCAATACCTTATTTGGTGCAAAGCAGCCTGGGGCGACATCCGTTCGGTGCTGGATTCCATCCCCTGGACGATACTGGAAAGTGGAACTGTGTTCGAAGTGTGTGACGTTTTGACAGATGTGATTCACGCAGTGATAAAAGACTATGTGCCACTCAAGAAAAATAAATCTGGCAAATTCCCTTCTTGGTTTGACCCTGAACATTTACTTGTCCTTCCCAACCGAAAGAAGGCCTGGGATATGTGGGGGAAAATCTCTAATGAAAACACACGAAAAACTTTCACAGATTTACTACGCCACTCTAAACAACTGCAGAAAATGAAATACAGTGAATACATTGGAAATATCACAAACGAAATTAAATCAAATCCCAAACGCTTTCGGTCACTCATTAACTCAAGGAGGCAAAATTCTCATATACCATTCAAAGTTAAACACGACTCGGTATACGCAGAGGGTCCTGACAGAGCGGATATTTTCAACTCCTATTTCACTAAAAGCACAGTATCAAATACACCGGCTTCTATTTATTTATTTATTTATTTAGTTTATTTTACTTCGCGTTTTGTGCCTCTTGGCTAATTTGCGAAGATGGGGATGAGTGATGAAATGATGAAATTGATGAATGGACATTCACAAACAACTATACCCGACCGGGATTCGAACCCGGGACCCTTGGCATCGCAGCGCGATGTGCTAACCACTCGGCCACAGGGTCGGGCACACCGGCTTCTACTCTTCCCAACCTCACCCCAGTTTGCTGTCACTCTCTGACATCTCTCTCTCTTTCTATGTCTCCAGAAGAAGTGCAATATATCCTATCTTCAATGCCTGAAAAGCACGCTAATGGTCCTGATGAAATTACTTCTATTTTCCTCAAAAACACTGCTTCTCTCTCTCCCTATCACCTTCTCCATTTTATTAAACAGGTGCTTAAATGAGGGTACATTCCCAGATTCATGGAAAAAAGCTAATGTGGTGCCGTTACACAAATCTGGAGACAAGGGTGCTGTTGCTTCTTACAGACCAATCTCTCTCTTATCGCCACTTTCTATCACTTGTGATAAGATAATAAAGAACCAACTCTACAATTTTACTTCTCCATACATAAATACAGCACATCACGGCTTCTTACCAGGCAGCTCCTTCTTAACTAACTTGAGCATTTTACTATCTGACGCTACCCTCCATATCTGAAAACTCCCAACTGCATGTAATATATCTTGATTTTTCGAAAGCTTTTGACTCCATAAACCACAACTACTTGCTACATAAATTCTCTCATCGATTCAATATTCATGGAAAATTTCTCTCTCTGCTCAAACATTACCTCCAAAATAGACAACAAAAAGTTGTACTTTCCGGAATCTCTTCTTCTTATGAAGCTGTTTCTTCTGGTGTGGCCCAAAGCAGTGTTCTTTGACATCTTCTCTTCATCCTGTATCTTGATGACCTTCCAGAATATCTTTCCGACTCTTGTAAAAACCTCCTTTTGTTTGCCGACAATTGCAAAATTTACAGTAAAATATCAAATTTCAGTGATATGGCACTTCTGCAAAAGAATTTAGACTCCCTGACAAAGTGGTGTGAAATATGGAACTTGAAACTTAACCCTCACAAATGTACTGCAATGAAGTTCTCCTTAAAGAAAAACACATTCAACACAAAATACTTCATAAATAATAATTGTGTTCAAAGAGTTACCACACAGAAGGACCTTGGTGTCTTCTTTGGTGAGAAACTTTTCATTTCTGAACACATCTCCGCAGTCACGAAGGGTTCCATGCGTATGCTGGGTTGTTTTACAGAAATAAACAACCTGTCTACTCTCAGCATTTTTTACAAATCTTTCGTTTCTCCTAAAATTGAATACTGTTCTCCGGTCTGGTCTATGGCATGCCCTTCAAATTTAGATAGACTAAATTCTGTTTTAGATTTCTTCCTGTCCATTGTTCGTTACCAAATTTCATCCACTAAATGCCTACAAAAGCCTATTGTTCCTTGCTCTACAGACTAGCCAGCCAATTCAACATGTTAACAGGTCAAATAGACATTTTTAATAATCAGGCATGTTTTAAAAGGATATTGTACAAAAACAATTTTTGTTTATGTTATTATTTTTTTTGTTATTTTTATTGTTCTTTTTCTACTGTTATACATTCCAATGTAAAATGGTTAATGCTGTATTTGGAATTCTTGTTAAATAAATAAATAAATGTTACAACAAAAAAGTGTTTGATAAGTCTTGAAGCTTTCCTGGATACGAATGATGAAAAGATTCTCTCAGGCTATTGAGCATGTGAGTTGTGGAAAGGATTCCAAGCTCTCGAGAGCTAAAGTCACTCTCATCTTCAGGGTAGAAGTCACTTTTCAGAAAAGTGTTTATTTTCTTGCAGTGACAAAGCGTAGTCTTATAAAGGAAGTAAGCAACATTTCAGTACAATGCATATAGTACAATGGCATGCCAAGAGTGATATAAAAATTACATAGTGCCATTCACTGAGTCAGTTTTATAAATGATGTAAGAAAATTGTATTTGGCAATGTATTATAATAGAGTAAAATTACTAAAAATAAGACCCATTCTCCATAAGGGTCACATTTCATATTGATATTTTGGAAAATGAGAGAGACACGACAGTAAGTAATTACAGAGAAACTTCGTGCTCATACTTTCGCGAAGCTGTTCTTTAGTTTGTCATAGTAATTTCGATGGTCACTGCCACCATCCTCGTTGGAATTTGTTGCGTTGTTGCTTTTTTTCCTCGATTGCCACTAGGTGCGCTGTTCTCACTTATCTCCCTGCACCTGTGTCGTTAGATCAATCAATGAGATAATTCAACAGCACCTAACAGATGCAAATAGGCATGACCTACCACCGGACTTGCAAAACATATAAAATACAACAGCCATAATATCGTAAAAGTACATGTCAAACACAAAGTGTTCACACTCATGGACACCAAAATAAAGGAAACTCATGCCATCATGCACTTCCAACTCGAAATGAACATCGATAGTGGAGAAGCACACCACGTATGGATTCCCCTACTGCAGCAATCAACACGGGTGAACAGCAGACGACACAGGTGAGTAGTGGGTTTTGTGCTATGGACAGGACCAGAAAGGAAGAGCATCCCCTCAAGCAGCTTTGCTACACTTAAAACTTGCTTAACATGAGCATATGAGTTTTTGAGCAAGTGTGGAATCTTGTCTAATTCAAGATTTTTGTAAAAATGCCCTCGGGAATTTTTCAGAAACGAAGAGCTTCCTCAGATTGATTTGTTTATACTTAAAACTTGCATCATCCAGATTTTTGTACATAAGCTTGTCAATTTTTGGCTACACCAGAAATTAAGCTTGTAGTATGTTTTTCTGTCAAAATCCCAGGAATCTTGAATTGTTATCTATTGGGTTCTGAGACCGAGTGGAGTGTGGTGCATTGCCTTGTAATCAAGAGGTCCCGGGTTCGAGTCCTCATAAAATCTGATGGCAAAATGTTAATATTGTTGTTTTGTAAACAAAGGGGCTTTGGGTTTGAGTCCTGAGAGATGTGACATTCCATACGTGAGATTTTGCTCTGTTGATAGCTCCCAGATCTTAAATTTGGTAAAAAATTCTCTATTCTCTATTAAGAATCGCCAGAGTTTTGTTATCTGGGTAACAGCAATACGGGGCAAAACTGCATAATCAATACAATAGAATGGAGGTCGAGTAAACATTGCATGTTCTTTCCAATCTTTTGATCAGTTCCATGTTTCGGCCAACAATTAATTATGCATGGCCGGGGGTTGTATGCCAACAGATATAATCTATACTGCGTCTTTTCAGAGCGTTATTTATTATTAAAGAGTAATTGCCTTCATTCTGTATGCCTGAGTGATTATATCTGTTGATATTGCCTCTAATGTGTCTTTTCCGAGGGGAAATTACATGTTATTTGTCATGGGACTCAAAGAGAAATTATTATCTACACTGTGTACTCTTTCAGGGAACCATCCATCATATTGAGGAATTGCCTTCTCGGATATTATCATGCAAAGGTTTGGTATTGTCGCAACAAAATAATTGCAAGGGCAGATGTGCTGGGTAGGTAAAAGCTTTTCTGCTCGTAAGCATAGGTGGTATAAAATGGGTAAGTAATATATTTCCTGACGGTAAAGTATTGTTTTATATCCAAAGAGTTTCTGTGTTTGAATCGTGTCTCTAGTTCGAGTTGCTGTTTTAAGTCCATTTTATGCACAGTAATGCTAATCGGGACTGGCCCTACAGTTTTAAAGTGGGATCCGAGCCACTTGTGCCTCTACCGGGTATCGAACCCGGGACCTCTTGATTACAAGGCAATGATGCTACCACTGCGCCATGGGGGAAGCCCCGAATCATGCTTCTAGAACTGCTCTGTGACTCTCTCATTTCTCACATCATAAATATATGATTTTTCACCTATGAGAATGACACTGCATATGGTATCATCGGGTAAAGCCTCGTGGAATTCACAGATAATTTTAATGTTTGTTCTGTCATTGACCACAACTTGTTTCCTTTTTGAAGTGTTAATTACAAACATGGGTCTCCGTTCCTTGAATTCATCTGGTGTGTAGTACAGGTCTGTATTCCCGGTAGTGACCCTTTTGAAAGCCGAAAAAGCCTCATATAATTTAAGAAAATCATTCTTGGACATGTCTAAATTATAATTTTCCCTAGGAAAGACTTCATTTCTGCCATTTTTAAGATATATGTTCTTGATGTTGCAGTTATCAAATCTACTTGAATTTTTTTCCTGATTATTGTGTCTCCTAGTCTGAAACAGTACCACCACAAAATCGGGCATGTCAAATTGTATGCTGGAGAATGAATTTGTTGCATCAAATTCATAATAGGTACCAGTGGCAACCTTCTGTACGCATTGATATGTGTAAAATTGCAGAGGAACCTGTGGATTTTTTAGGATATCTGCTTTGTATTTAAGAGCGTAACTGGCCTCATATTCAACAACGGGGATTCTTAGCTCCATAGTCTGAATAAAGCACTTGCCCTCATCAGGTAAGGTATTAGGCAAAGCTTCCCCCGTAGGGTTTAATGTGCTGTACCTCATCAAAGCATTGTTATCATTGGCAGCTCTTCTAAATGTAATTCTTAACCCACCCTTCCACATGATATCTTTGTAATCCGAGAAGAATCCTGGCAATAGGCGCATAGGGAACAGCACCGTGTGGTTCTTAGATAATATTTTCTCACCAGCTTCAAATCCACCTATTTTGTAGTATGAAGCCTCGGTTTTGGATAATTTTAATGTAGCCAAAGCTGTGGAGGTAATGCCGGGATAATCTATTCTGTTTATAACAACACCATGTTTTCTGATCTCAATTTCAGAGAAGAGATGCGGCACAAAATTATCTACCAATCTTATATTTGAATTTGCCGGATAATCTGTTCCATCGAGCTTTACAACATCAAATTTGATGTATAGATCTGCTCTGTGAGGGTGTATAAATCCATCCCCAACATCAAGATCAACCTCAACCTCCGTGTTGGGTTGATTTAAATTTGCAAATGTCCTCCTGTTTGGGGGGAATGATTGTAGCTCATAACTCTCAATATTTTCCATTGTATGTATTTTTATTTAAATGTTAATCTCTACGATTGCAGTTGTTGTGGCTCCAGCAAAATCAACTAATTCTTCTTTTTCATTAGTGACCATCAATTCAATGTAATCTATTCTATTATGGCACACAGGAAAATATAATGTTGGGGATGGATTGTAGATGATGGGCTCCATGAATTCGGAATTAGGTTTGAATGTTGCAATGATGCCGGTTTGTTTGTGAGTGCCTATGCCATTTGATTTGGTGATCATACCCTCGGCCACATTACAGTGAATATTCAGAGTCTCTATGGCCAAGAATTTAGGTATATTCATAGCAGTGTGTTTGATGGCCGGTTCGAGTTTTGTGTTGTTCTCAAATCCCAACAGCTCTCCTATAGTACCCAGATCTATTTTCTCTGTGGCAGATACAATCTCTACTCTGTGAGTGACAGAATTTTGACTTAACACCATACCTCTGGGTAAGTGAGCATTTAGAGTGGACAGATTATACTGCCCTGGAGTGATGACAATTTTTTGATCCCCTACTGCAATTTTGTTGTTGTGGTGCGTAATATTTGGGATCAGGTACATGCCGTAAAATGCTCTGAGAGCTATTGTTTTGGGATACACTATGTCATCGTGTAATTTGAGTTTCAATATTGAATTTTGGCTGGTGAGATGGAATACCCCCATGATGTTTCAGATACCACAAGGCTTTTTGAAAATTTTCAATTGATGGTTTATTTATTTGAGACATGTATCTAAGAACAGATAAACACAGATGTCCGCAATTAACATCTTTGAAGTTTTGAACACGGGCATTATTGTAATAAAGATTAGCTGATTTTAGATATTTTACTAAATTTTCAGGTGGAACACCTCCAAATGAATCAAACACAAATGCCTCATTGTTTAAATATTTAAGATAACAGATCCAGTGAGTGCCCTGATTTTTGTACTTATCCAAATTAACAATGCCACACTCTTTGTTGAGTGGTTGTTCTGGTAAAGAATCAGACATGTACACACCTCTAAAATGTTTGATGCCCAATGGCTTGATTAAAGCTTCAATATCTTGGTTTGTAAGCGGCTCTTGTTTTTTTTAAACTTATTCATGGCTCTCTTAACACCTTTGCCTTTTTTCTCCATGGCCAGGTTATGGCGCCTCTGCTCATCTAATTCTGCCCTATTCTTCTTGGCATCTATTACTGTTTTTGCTATGGCAGCTGATCCCCCAGCCAAGCTCCCAACAGCCCCGAGAGCAGCTAAGATGGCAGGGATGGTAAATATGAAACCCCCCACATGTGATTTTTTTCTTGATTGCTGTAATTTTTTTAATTGGGGGGTGCTAAGCAACAATTTCATACCATGCCCCTTTGCAATACAAGAGCTTTTTTTCTTGCGCTGCTTTTTGGTCAAGAGACTGTCAATAGTTTTAAGAGATTTGAGACCTGCATAAGGTATTTGATACATAACACCCTTGGCCTTCATTGTAGGTTTATTATATACATATTCACAACCCCCACCCCAGTTTTTGTTTGGTGCTCATAGCTATGGTGGTTCCCAATGCTGCTATTTTTTCACTCAAAGAAGCATCTTTGCTTACAAATCTACCAAATGCAGCCTCTTCTAATTTCTTGTCTGCAACATGTCTCTTGTCAAGATCAGTATGTGTGTTGTATGCTATGTCATGGTCTCTACAAGCAGCATCTAAAGGATTAACACCAGGATCACCTCTGTTTAATCTATGGTCCAATTTTGTGCCTGGACCACAATACTGATAGCCTGGAATATGTAGTTCAAATGGCAGCTTGTTTATAATATCATTAACAAGGCCCCGACCCTCAGAAACATTCCAAAATTTGGGTGGTAGAGTATTAATAATTTTTATGAGATATCCAATCCCTTTAGGGTCATTCACTATAAAATTAGATAATTTGGTGCTTATCATGTCCATAATTCCAACCTTTTCATTGTAAAAATTGTGGTTGCCAGCATTTTCCTCCCCAGCTATCACCAATAACCTATCTACAAGTTTCCTGACATCATCAACCCACACAAATTCTTTGGGCAGTGTGTTGTATTGTTTGATCCCACTACCAGTCTTGATCTGTGACCATATGGGCTTGATTAAATTATTGTATTTTGCTCCACTGCTAGACTTGACTCTTTTTTGTGTGGGATCATTGTTCTGGTACAGAGCATCTGATTTTATTAATATTTCTTTGTAATGCTCATAATCTTGATCTGTATAGCTGCCAGGCCTTTTCCTAGTCATCAGTTCCCACAACCCAGGTGTGCCGGGGTACTTAACAAAAGCACCTTTTTCTCCGAGACGAGATTCTGAATATACAATTATATCATCCCCCATAAAAGTTACTCTGAAATTACCGATTCTATGAATGATGCTGCCATCAAGCTCTGTGTCGGCATATAAGCCAAACACCTCATCTTTGTTGTCTTTAGGTGTGGTTAAATATTTTTGAGCAAGAAGACCCAATTCAATAGGATCCAGAGTAGCTTCAATTCTTCGAGGGGCAACAGGACTAGGTGTATGAATACTGGAAAGTGGGGTGAATGGATAATCTAATATGTTCCTTGCAGCTACAGGCACAAGCTCTGTGATCAAATCTTGATTTTGCTCTGTAACAGTTTTGATATTCTTACCTAAATTATTAATAGCATCAATGACAGGCTGTTCTGTTTGCTTGTGTTTTTCATAAATTCCACGGTTCTCTGATTTCCATCCCTTAAATCTTTTTACAAGATAATCTCTTAACTTAAGATCATCAATGACTGGTCGTTTCATGGTTGTTTATTTATGTCTCAACGTCTAAAAAATCGTTGATTTTATTTCTGTATTTTCCAGTATTAGGTGTTCTTGTCATATCAATTGTGACAAACCCATAACTGTCCTGGTTCCAGCACCTACTGCAAAACTTGGAAAAATCATTGTAGCTCAAGTCCCCACCTACATATTCATCATGTATGTGTTTGAGGTTGGTATGATCTTGATGAAACACACATATAAAATTGCTGTTGTCTCGGATCAGCTGCTTCGGTATTTTTGAAAAAGTCTGTGCCAGGTAGAAGCAATCAATGTTTTTGTGCCGGCCCTGTGTAAAGAAATTTCTAACCTTGTTTTGATTATCCAGTATAATGTCATCAAACACAACAACAGAATTATCGAGACAGTCATCAAGTGGCTTAACATCTGATTCAAAAGTGGCAATATCCAATCCATCATATAGCTTCATCAGCTGCTGATATTTTAATTGTTCCAAGCTCTTTGAGAAGATATACAAGTGCCTGTTTTTCCAGTCTAACCAGTTGGGTGCCAATAAAAAATTATCAACCATTAGTGTAGTTTTACCACAAGCAGATGGCCCAACAATAAGACACCTAATATTATCAGGCAGCAGCACTCCATTTATCTTATTCTGCTGTTCAGGTTCTGGCAGCCTCTTTATAACATCCCAGGTGCTCATATTATTACTTTGTCTGCATCGATCCAGCTGTTTTCCGGATGACCCAGCCATTTGACAAGTAACTTGTTGCCTTTTCTGCGGATGATTTTTTCTATGAGATATGTGTCAGGCTGTTTAGTTTTGCTGAGTTCTTGTTCATAGAACCTGCCTTTGAGAATTTCTCCTCGATGATCTTTTATTATATATGTGTTAAGAGTCCCGGGTTTAACTTGAACCACTGTAAATAATTCGGTGCTCCAGTTTCTCGTAAAGCCTCTTTTGAATAAGTGCTTATATTTGCTGATTCTTACTTGATCGCCCACCCTGTATTTGGCCCTTCTTGTTGTTGGCTGGTATCTAGGATAATAAACAGTCCTGATCAATTTTTGCTCATCAGATGAAGTTACTTGAGAGGGTTTCATGTTGATTGTGGAATGGACCGAGTTGTTATATTTATGTAGAAGTTCTGGAAGAATATTAAGCCATTTATAATTACCTTGAAGTGTAAATTGTTTATACATAAGATTTTTTAGGGTTTTGTTGAATCTCTCTACAATCGAGGCTTTGAGATCACTGTAACTCGAGTAATGTTTTATTGCCTGGCTTTTAATAAATTGTTGAAACACTGAATTATAAAATTCTTTGCCATTATCTGTTTGCAAATAGCGCGGTGATCTTCCTGAATGATTGATGATTGTCCTGAAGGCTTCTGTAACACATTTTCCAGTCTTGGATTTGAGTGGCACAGCCCAGGCAAATTTTGAAAATGTGTCTATCACAGTGAGTAGATACTTGTAGCCCTTGTTGATTTTGTCTAAGTTTTTCAACTGTCCACTTGACAACTCAATCAAGTCGCTCTGCCATAAATCATCTATGCCCTTTGTGACAACTGGGAGTCTCTTAAAATTATGTCTGGCCTGTCTGTGTAATTCATCGACAATAATTTGTCTAGACATAATATGTAAACAAAAATATTGCAACTATAGGGTGTTCAGCAGCTGAGACTGCAGGATTTTCTAAATACAGTTTGTCTCCTATTTGTATTTTAAATTCCAGAGAGCCATCATCTTCAGTATAGGCTGTTTCTAATGTATTGGGGTCTGTAAAATCCTCTAACTCTACACTGGTGATTTTTACTTTGTTATCAGCATTTGTTATTGATAAGGTAGGGTAGTGGTGTGCCTGTGGCTGATGCCAATATTTGATCTTGATTGGTCTCAATGTGCCCCCAACAAAAAACTGGTAATAAAATTGTGCAGGGGACAGCATATATATTTTGCCACCTGGCGTAAATGGTGAATCATATTCTTTGTTGGGGATGCTGTACAATTCAAGAATTACTGTATGTTTTGGATTCTCGATTATGCCCGTTATTTCTTTTTCTGCTGTAAGCAATCTGCTTGTTACAGATTCAAGGTGCTCATTGATGGTCCTAACAACATCATCGTGGCCTGGCTTGATCTTTACGTCCACAACAAGTCTCTTGTATTGTTGCACAATTTCTTGTAGCTGGGTGGCAAAAACAGACAGAGCATTTGCTTGATTGGATTCCATGGTCCCTAGCTGTTGCTTGATATTAGCTACAATTTGTTGCAAATTTTCAACAACTGCCAATTTTGAATTTTGAGCAGTGAGATCATGGACCTGTCTTCTGATATCCTCAAACAGGGCATGCAGTTCATTAATATGTTGATTAGTTGGTAGAGTGGCTACTGTCTGAGTGAGATGTTTGATCTCTGCTTGGATATTCTTGACATCTTCTGATTTCAATATGCGATTCACCGCTCTCTTAATATTTTTAAGTTCCTGTGATGTGGGGAGATTTGACACAGTATTCTGCAAAAATTCAAGTGCCAATTTCACATTGTTTAATTCAGAAGCATCAGCCACATTTTGCATAGCATTTTGGAGCAGGGCTATATCTGCCTGAGAGGGTGTTGATTGTTGTAAAATTTCAAGTTTTGTTTGGATATCATCGATCAAGTGATGAAAATGAGATAGCTCAGATTCAGTGTTGAGGTTTTCAAGCTTTGTGATCTGTTGCTGGACACTGACAAGTGTATCTACAATCCCGGGCAGGCGAGATTCTAGTACACTTGCCAAATCACTTTGCACTGCTGCTATTGTACCTTCAAGATGGGTTATGGAACTTTGAATTTTTCCAAAATCTTCATATGTTTCAAGTTGCAGCTTAATATTTGCAACACTCCGAGTTATTGCACTCAAAGCATCAGAAGATGGCAAGTTGTTCATAAAATTTTCAAGTGTCTCAATTTTTTCTTTAACCTCGGCTATGGCATTGTTCAGAGGGTCCAGATTAGGTATCTGGAGTGACTGAATCTGTTCTTTTAGAGTGGAAATGACTAGATCAAAATCTTCTTGTGACTTTATGCTTTTGACAATTGTTTGGAGTTGTGTCTGGACATTATTTATCTGCTCTTCCAATTGTTGTTTCAATTGCTCAGAATTGGTGGCCTGGGTCTTAAATTTGGCTTGAAGAGCTGCTACAGCTTCTTCCAAACTTTGAAAATTATCCAATGTTGCCAGATCAGTATATTTCTGAAGCAATAATTTAAGTTCAGAATCAATTTTAAGAAGAGGGTCCATGCATTGTGATTGTAAATTTGTAATTTCTAGTTGAAGACTGGCATTGAGTATGGTTTGTAAAGCTTGTAAATCACTTCTCAATTTCTTGACTCTGACATCAAGCATCAGAATCTCATCACTGTGATCTTCATGTCTTGTATGGCCAAATATATCATTAGGCATTTTCTTTTAATGGTTATTTATTATTGAATATCTGATTCTTAATTCTATAAAAAAGGGTATAAGCTTGTCATAGGATCCAGGGACCTCAATATATAAGCAGTCACCAGCAGAAACAGTATATACAGTGCCAGAAACCATGTTTGAGTGCTTAATTCTATAAATATTTCTCCCTACTGAAATCTTGACATCACCCTCGGGGGTTGTAATAAATTGCAATTGCCCACCTACAGGTAATTGGTAATGATTTAAATTATTGTTAAATATGTACAATGTTTTACCTGTTTCATCATCAAGATCTGTAAGTATGCTGTTCAGATGAATAATTAACAAGCCACTCAGTTTAGACAGCATATCAGGAGAGGGTTGTGGTGTCGGCAGGTCCATAATAGCCTGTTTTTTGAACCCAAATAAGTTCATAGGCATGTTTATTTATTTCAAATCATGCTCTGTAATTGGGCATTGTTTCCCACTTTTCAAATCACAATGCCCCCAAGGTAGAGTATGTATGTTACATGACAAAATACATCTCTTATCATCATGTGGGTCCAGAGCCACTTTTGTTACAATATTTGAAGTCAACAAGTGATTCTCACTCTGAATTCTATTTTCTGATGTTCTGATTGAACTCTGTGATTTGATGCAATTTTTGTAATCTTCAAATTGGAGATCTTTTTCCACAGTCACTCTGCCAATGCCCTTGGCCTTTTTGACAACAGCACTACATGTTTTAAAACTGTACATCTTGGCACTTAACCCAGCAAATTCCACAATAACATCACCAAGTGTCTCATCTTTTAACTTGCCAGGCACCTTTTTGTTGTGGGGTTGAATTCTTGTATGTTCACTGGTATCAAAGTATTGAAGCAATTCAGGCTGTGACATATCTTGATAAACATCTTCTGTTTGAATATCGAGAATAAAACTATCCGTGTCCATGTACAATAATTTTACACGATCACCATAGAAAGGTTTCAGCACATCATAATATAATATTAACATATGTAATTTGGACGATTCCAATATCACAGCCCCTTCATAAATAGGTTTATCAAATTTGATTTTTGTTTTCATCATGTTGAAAAGTGCCATGTGCTCATCATAAATTCTTCTGTAATTGAAGTTGGGCTTTGCAACCAATTTTTTGCTCAGGCTGGGGTCAGTAATTATTTTAACATCGGTATGTTTCCTGACATTTTCAATTGTTTTGCCATACACTGAATTCACCATCAATTTAAACAAGCCCTTATCAAATTGGCTCTTTGCAGATGTTCGAAGCTCCGTATTTGTATCAATATAAGGTTTCAACCATTCTGAGTGCCTGAACCTCAAAACTTTGCCAACTTTGGTCACTTGAACACCATGTTTCATCAGGAACTGTAGGTTTTTGTAATATGTGACATATCCCTGTTTTGGCTCCAGGGTCATCATGAGCTTCCTCTGTTTAGAGCCAGGTGAGCACTGAACCTCGGGAATTGGGGGCAGATCAGAAAATTTATTGTGCAAATGATCTGGAAATACCAGATCAACCTCAAAGATGAGACCATGTTCACTGTCATCAAAATTCTGAAGATCTTCAATATTGAAATCTTCAACCCACTCAAGCTCTGCATATGGCAGTTTTTGCATCATGGCGTGACCATAGAGGTTGTTTGCATCCACATAAAGTATATAATTTGATGGCCGTGCTGGATCATAATCAGGCATGTATTTGTTATTTGCTCTGGCATATCTCTGGGAACATTGCACCATCCCTCCTCTTATACATTTCTCCATAAATAGATACATATCTTGATCGTGGATCAGATCCAATTGCATTTTGGTATTGAAAAACGTTGCGGCCCATGCTAGGCCCGGGGCACTGTAAAAATATACTGGGTCCAGTTTATAATTTTGCATGGAAGATTTTCTGAATGCCTGAAATATATCAGCTGAGAGGGTCACATCAAGTTTTAAATATGCCATGTGATAATCACCAAATGTCTTGCATTTTAAATTGTTCCACATCAACTTGGCATGGTGATAATCTTCATCACTGATTCCAGATCCTCTGATTTTGCTGTAAAACTCTTCTTGTGGTGGCAGGGAACACTCATCAAATTTAGAAAAATCTGTAACATAGTCATATGGATATACACCCTTCCGCCTAATTAATTTCAGGTCCAGATTTGGAAACATTGCACGTGTGATTTTCAAGTCATCATCAGATAATTGATTTGCCAGTGTAGCCAGGCTAGCAGGTAAAAATCTGTAAGAATCAAGAAATCTTATGTGAATAGGAACACCATCAACTTTAATTATCTTGCTAATAGATATATATTTCTCATCATTTTCAGCTAAAATATTTAAATTCTGTTTCTCAAACCCCTCGTACCTGATTAAATGATGAAAATCATAATTGGATGCACCATGGCAGAATATGGGGATAAATTTTGGTCTCTTGATCTTAATATTACAGCTATTACACAGGGCCTGTTTATATCGACCATCTGTATGAGAATGGTGATGAACCTTAATATTTTTATCTGAAAATTCAGAATCACATACCGGGCATTTTTCTGCATTGTTGAAATCTTCAATCTGTTCCTCTGTTAAAGGCAACATAGGCTTTGATATTAATAAGATGTTAGATGCTATGTCACGGCTCACATTTTCTATTATATGTGCAAATATTTTGATGGCATTTGGTCCCTTGTATGAATATTCTTTAATAACAACACCATCCCGTATAACCACACAACAAAAGCTGGAAGGTTCATGTAGCTGGTATGGTGTACTTGAAGATTCTTCGGGATCTGGGCTACAGAATGCAAGAGATTTGAGATTCGATTCGAAATCACAGACAATATATGCTGGGTGTTCCAACAAGGCTTCATACTTTTTGAATTTGCAATTTTCACTTGGATTGGGCATCACCATATGAACAGGTTTATGGTTCCCACAGTATTTCAGATGCTCAATTAACTTGTTTTTAGCAATTTCTGCATTTTTTTCACAAACACCATTTACCATTTTTCGACCATCAAATACAGTTAAACATCTTCTGCACAACTTAAATATTCTATTAGATTTGTCTAGTTGTGTTCTGACTATAGCTTCAAGATTATGTATCAGAGTGTAATGGTATGTATCATCTCCTTCAATTAAAAGCAGATCAATCGGAATAGCAGATTCATCATCAATTGTACTGATTCTGAGAGGTGCTATCGGGCAATTGCCAGTGGAACAAATAAATACATTAATAGATAATTGTTTGCCATTGATGTGCCTGGCCTTTTTTTCAAATTTATCAATATTCTGAACTGACATTGGATATTCTAAACCCTCCATTACATCATCAAAATCGTGCTCATGTTGTTTGTAATAAATTATTCTCTCAGGATGGCTTGAAACTGGATACAAAGCAGCTAATATACACCACAAAAAGCATTTCTGGTCGGCGTTTTTTATATTGACCACGGCTCTTTTGTTTTTGATATTAGCAGGCAAAGGCACATAAGTAGATCCTTGTAATGGAGTGAATTCAGAAATATTAACATAGAGCTTGTGTGATGAACCGCATAGGCTCCATCCTGACTCTTTTGCCGCAAATTCAGAGTGTTTGATATTTAATTGTTCTATCAAATTGCCTATTATTTTGTCTGAATTTGAATTTGAATATACAGGTACAGTTTCTGTTATGTGGGGCTGTGTAAATTTTGTGCCATTTGGTTTCTTATATTGTACAAACAATTTGAGGGATAGCTTATAAGAGCCATTTTGTGCATTAAGAATTGCCTGCAGATCAGAATTTATACTGTTCAAGAAATTCTCAATGCCGCATCTTGGCTCTGATACAAACCGGTGATCCCTTAATTGGCCATTAAAACTGCTACGGATAGGTGCATGGCGTAGCTGTTTTGCTGCTCTGGTATTAACAGGTGCTTCGTGCCTTCTTTTCTGAGCAGATGTGGATGGTTGTGCTGAGCAAGTATCTTTATGTTTATATGTGAAATATTCCATGTTATATTTTCTATTGCATTTGGGGCAAATTTTTGTGGGAGTTTTGTATTTGTCCGGATTACAAATTTTTTGATGTCTGGCCCAATTAGAGCAAAATATATTTTTATTGCACTGATTACAATATTTTTGATTCGGCATTTTTGCTGTTGTTTATTATATACAATTTCCTGGGTTTCAATTCAAAACTTTATACTGAATAAAAAATATCAGTTGGGTTCAGCACTGTGATTTGTATGTGTATATGTATATATGTGTGTATACACTTAATATTTTTGGTTTTGGTATTTATATAAAATTTCCTGGGATTCAAATCTAATCTCTATGGATTAATATTATTAATATTAATCTTATGACAGGTTGTAAAGCCAATAGCTTACAAGTGGAAAATCATTCACACTGACCCAGCGCAAATGCCTGCACGAACATGCATCTATAGAATGGCAATAACCTTGTTATGTATAACAGGCTGGGACAAATATAAGCTTGACTCTAAATATGAGTGGATTACAACAAATAACAGATTTTATATTATTCAATATGAATTTAAACCAGTAAGTATGAGAAGCACTGTATCAACACGTCTGTTCCCCTCAGTCAGTCTCACATAACTGGCTGATGCAATATTCAGGAATTTCTGTAAATACATGCGCTGAGGAAAAAAATCAATACTACCGTCTCGGGAATTCCACACACTGACGCAGAGGGGGAAGGAACATGCAAACACGGACCAATTCTCGAGGTATGCTCTGCATATTGCATTGTTTTAATATTGGATAAGCAAATTGAACAGTATCCAATTGAACTTAAACCTGAAGTAAATATGTATAAGTGGGTATGGATACAAGTTTATAGACAAACTGATGCAATTTTTGTAAATCTGCTTGAGGAGAGTTAATACTTTCCGAATTACAAAACTCTTTGGGTTAGGCAGGTGCTACACTTAAACAAATGAACATGTTGAGCAAGTTTTAAGTATAAACAAATCAATCTGAGGAAGCTCTTCGTTTCTGAAAAATTCCCGAGGGCATTTTTACAAAAATCTTGAATTAGACAAGATTCCACACTTGCTCAAAAACTCATATGCTCATGTTAAGCAAGTTTTAAGTGTAGCAAAGCTGCTTGAGGGGATGCTCTTCCTTTCTGGTCCTGTCCATAGCACAAAACCCACGCAGATAGGCGACAATAGCGCTCCTAG
Organism: Lepisma saccharinum; assembly: GCF_977018435.1. Taxonomy (NCBI): domain Eukaryota; kingdom Metazoa; phylum Arthropoda; class Insecta; order Zygentoma; family Lepismatidae; genus Lepisma; species Lepisma saccharinum. The sequence goes on along the minus strand of NC_139233.1, from coordinate 471,407 downwards.
GGGCAATCGAGGAACAAAAAAAAAAACAACAGAAACATGCCAAGCAAAAATGCAACAAGTTCCAACGAGGATGGTGGTAGGGGCCACCGAAATTAATACGACATACTAAAAAAACAGTTTCGCGGAAAACATGAGTGCTAGGTCACATTTCCTTTCAAAATTCTCTATAATAATATTCATACAGTACAAAACACTTTGTACAACCTACAAATGTTCCATATACATCTAAAAAGGTGTGTGGAATTTCCTTATTGATTGATGATTGATTGATTATCATTGTTTCTTCAATATTCTTACATGTGAACTAACATGGTGCAAATAGATTTAGGTAGAAAATGTTGGGACTTCCATTTGTATATTTTGCACTGCGTGATTGTAATTGAGGACTTGGCAGCATCCTAATAACGACGTTCAGTGTCCTTTTGTCAAGGACAGACTATAATATGTAAACATTAAAATATCCACCTACGCACAAAAAATATATGCATACAATGTACTCACCACAATAAATTTCGAATTTCTTGGTCCATTAGAAGAATGCCATCCTCAGTGAAGTATTCATACTCATATTTAATGAAGATATTCATTCTTGTTAAAAAAAAAACACACACAAAACATATAAACAGCATGATAAAAGTCACTTTAAAAGTTTGTACAAGCTTTCAACTCAAGAACACTGCAACAACTGCAACATCATCATCTGGCAGACACAACAAGTAGCATCATCATAGCTCCAGCTACTTCTTCCTCGCCATCTCTCGACCAGCCCTGATGATGACTCCAGGATGGAGTCAAAAGCTTGGACAAACTTTTAAGGTGACTTGAATTGTGCCATTTGTTTTGTGTGGTTTTTAACAAGAATTTTGCTGGCATGTGATGTAAGAAGTGCTGACAACCTTTCCTGGAGAATATCTGGATAGTTTCAGCATCAAAAACATTTGTGTAGACAGGCATGGCCTTATTGGGCTCCTCCCAAGATTTTACAACACTGCATTATCTGCAATACATTCCAAGCCCTTCAGTACAGCAGTCAGTTCACGAGATGATCCCCAAACGAGAGAAGACAGGGTGGGGCACAGGGGTAAAGGGAAGGTTCGGTCCATTTGCATAATTTAGGGGTAGCAGAAAGCTTTCTGACGTCAATCACACAGTGTGTGTGTCTGCGTAGGGTGACCAGACGTCCTCTTTTATCCAGACATGTCCTTTTTAGGTGTCTGTCCGGCATCCGGGCGGATTTTTTAGAAATCGATAAATGTCCTCCTTTTTTGGAAAGAGTATAGCATTGACCATAGCAAATGTGCTGCATACAGAATCCTGATTTGGTGCATGTTAATTCAAGCAATGCTCACCTAGCATCTGGGAGCTCAATACGATCACTTTCCAGACTGAGTCATTAGTAGGGCACGTATTTAAGGCACTAAAAACCTCTGAAATAGGCAGTCAAATAGGCACCAAAATAATGAGAATAGGCACTTACAAGCACCATAAACTAAGAAAAGGCACAAAAATAGGCACTTAAAAGGCACCCTAATATTAAAAAAAGACAGAAATAGGCAATGGATGTGAACTTATTTAAATTTTCTTGTACAGTTATACTGTATTAGCACTTCAGTTTATACATAAAAGTGCGCTACAATTAACATACTATAATACTCTTTTGATCGAAATTCACTTTTGCAGGGAATCGTCTGTTAAAGTAATTCTCACAAAAAAGCTTGTGCTAACAACTGCGAATTTGAACAAATGATGAATAAATAATTCGCACCATTGTAACAAAAAAAATATTTAAAACAATGTTCCAATTCAGACCATCAAATCTGGCGAATTCCAGATTTCAGTCAGTACAACATCAACAAAGCCTTACATCTTTCAATATAGGGAAAACCAAATGCACATAAGAAAAAAGCTGAAGTATGCAAAAATTGCAGAATATCCATTTTTTGGCACGATTAAGCAAAATAGGCACTAACCATCAAAACAGGAATTTATATGCGCTATAAAAATGTTTTTGGAATAGAAACTCCATGAAACGAACTTTAAATTTTAAACATGAAAGCCTATATAAATTGACATTCTGCAAGATATTCTGCCTCGGAGTTATTTCTTACTGGCCTAAAGTCAGGGAACCGTTTCTGTAAGGTAAGTCGTCACTAAAAACACATTTACGTTTCAGCATGGTTCAGATCGCTGATTGACAGAACTTTATTCTCCACTGCCATGTAACAACTAAGGGTACAGCAGTTAAAAATTACTGTTTATTTCTGAACTCTGATATCGTGAAACTCAAATCAAAGAAAGCGGCGGAATATCACATATTCTTACCTACTGTTAGAAACTTGCTGCTCACCACAAGCCACGGTAGATGTCACAAATGCTTTGAAATCAAAAGCAGTGCGGCGGTGACAAAAGGAGAGATGCAAACATTCAACAAGCTTTCTTTGTTGGAAGAAAAGTTTCTTGTCTTTGCTCTTGAAACTGAGTGTGTTGTATTTCCTCACTTTGAAATTGAAGACTGAAACAATATTTACAATTATGTACAAATACCATTTTGTTACTAATCTTGAAGTAAAAAGAGTATGTTTCCAAATTTTTCTAAAAACCTGCCCGGACCATTTTTAGAACTCAAAAATCAGGATTTATCCAGGTAAAAGAGGATGTCTGGAAACCCTAAATGACTTGCATTGCTGCACCAGTTACAGTGAACCCACATGTTTCTCACTCAGGGTGCAACCCCACCCTAATAGTGGAGTCGCCTGTCACTACGTCACGTCACTTCTGTCAGGGATATTCTCCTGAGTGGTCAGCCGTACATTTCGCTTGAACTCATGCTAGGAAACATGCATAACTACTTACCTTCCATCGATGGCATCCACGATTGTGGCCCTGAGTCCCAGTTCCTTGAAGCACAACAACATTCTTTCCCTTCTTTCAGGTCGACGCAGTAGATTAATCATGTACACTTTATCAAAGTTCAGCAAATCTTGTTCAGGTGTTCTCAGATAGTCCTCAAACATGTCATTGGCAAGAAGAGGTGGGTGCTCGACTGCAACCAGAAGAAAATTGCACAATTGAAAAGAAATCCAATAATGGAGACATCTAGTGCTTAAAAACATTGATTTGTGTATTTAAAAGTGGTTAGTAATGGGTAAAATGATTAGCTAAATGCACTTTTTATGCACAGTATCAAGAAACACGGCAAATTTGGTCTTCTAGGCCAGTTTTAGTTTTTCTTGAGAATTTTGACATTTTTTATGTGTATGTAGAAATACAAAGAAAATTGAGAATTTTCAGCTAATTGATTATTTGCTGATTTGATAATATTCTGGCAAAGAAAGGAATATTTTTATTTATAAAAGTTGTTTGGAACCTTCTCCGCACCAAAACACAAGACACTGAGCTTTTTTCCAGCACTGACACCATTTTGGACTCACGTGATCCCTGCACACACATCATTGAGCAGTGTGGGAGGAACAAAATTTTAAATTTTCCTCTGTGCAAAAAAACAATATTTTATTGTAAAAAAACCTATTACTTTAAAGTTATAGCTTTTTAGAATCATGCAAGACTTTTAAAAGACACTGTATACATGTGTTGTTTTTTGTTCACATACCATACGTAATTATTAGGGTGCGAATTTATAGGCACTATAATCCTCCCAAATAGGCAGGCAAAAGACAAAAATGATGAAAATAGGCACATAAAAAGGCATTATAAAATAAGAAAAGGCACTAAAATAGGCACTTAAAAGGCACCCCAAAATAAAAAAAAAGACATTAAAATAGGATTGGCCGATATGAAATTTTGGCCGATACCGATAAAGTACCAATATAAAATTAGAAATGGTCCTTGAAGAACCTGAAAGGTTCATTGACCTCCTTAATAAATGTGTGTTGCGAGGTGACTGCAGTGCAAAAGAAATTGCATATTTAGACATTTACTTTTATAGAAAGTATGGTATGGAGATTATCCATAAAAATTACAACAAAATGGCAGAAAGTTGCACTAAATTATCAGATATTTATCGATATATCGGATCAGTAAAATAATCGGTAATTTTACCTGTAAACTGACACAACGATATGCCTATATCGGACGATACCGATAATAATCACGCCCATCCCTAAGGCATTGAATATGAACTTATTTAAATGTTCTTGCCAAAGGAGGGGGGGGGGTTCATAACCTCAACTTTGGGCCAGTACTCATAAAAAAGAGAACATCAAGGCAGGAACGAGGGCTGACTACTAAATACATATATGTAACCCTACCTTTCAAAAATCCTGGTTATACTGTATTAGCATTACAATCTATACATACAAGTGCACTAACGATTCACAAATTATTAACACTATTTTGATCAAAATTCACATTTGCGGGGAATCGTCAGTAATTCTCACAAAAAAAGAGCTTGTGCTAACGATTGTGCCAATTTGAACAAGTGCCCCAGTTTCATGCCCCATTGTTCACAAGTGGTGAAATAACAGTTTGCACCCTCTTAGAAAAAAAATGGATGTTCAAATTATTATTTTTCTCAAGAAATGAACTTGTGTTACCCATTGTAATGATTATATTTCGCAAACAATTGACAATAGTTTGAATCAAATCCTCATATGCATAAAGGCTAGGATAACACAACCTGGTTTACTTAAAGCTTTTGCATTTTTATTTTATTTTTTGCTTGTTTGCCGAAGTATGTGAGCTGTTAATCTGTGTATGGCATTAAATTTGAGAATAAATAGCATCGTTTGACTTAGTGTATTCCTCTGTATGTAACACAAGGTCACTACACTAAGTTTTTCACATAACTTAGCATTGGTCTAAAGAACTGACGTAATGTAAGATGACAGCTTGTCACAAAGCATTGGTCACCATTAATCCTTGTTTCCGAATAACGTGAGAGATAGAAAACCATTAACAAGGCCATTGTGTAAAACTATATATGTACAATTACTTTTCTGTCAGTGGGGCCAATCTCCATGGTGCAGTGGTCAGCACAGCATGACTACAATGCCAGGGGTCCTGAGTTCGATTCCTGGTTGGGGCATGAATGTTATCTGTAAGTGTTCCTTCATAAATTTCATCATATCATCACTCATACTAATCTTCGTGATTAGCCAAAAGTAGAAGAAAAGCGACACAAAAAAACAGTAATAAAATTAAACATTGGTGGTAAAACAAGCTTCTGCAGCAATCCAGTTTTTAATTAATACACATCTGGGCACCTTGTACTTTGGCATTTTGAAACACATGAACAAGATATCTCCACAGATAACTATCTACTTCCTTTCACACATGACACACAACAACAAAGGGATGGCTTGGTGACCCTTTATCCAAGAATGAGTCACCAATAGGTTGTTCAGTTTGCTTACCTTGCTTAAAGGACATTTAGAATTTCCAAAGACCTGACATCCCCTGCGACTCAAATATTGCGAATACCAGTTTTTAATCAGTTCAACATCAACAAAGGCTTACCTTCTTCAATGTAGGGAAAGTCAAAGGTCCATAAAAATAGTTGAAGTATAAAAAAATTGCAGAATAGGCATTTTAGGCACGATTAGCAAAATAGACACTAACCCTAAAAATAGGCATTCATAGGCACTATAAAAATGTGTTTTTGGACTAGAAATACCATGAAACACACTTAAAACATTAAAGCCTATGTTTTACTGCAAAGGAATTAAAAAGACAAATAGGCAAAAATTAGGGATGTGACGAAGCTGAAAATTTACCAATGCCAATGTACTCACCGATAATTTTTGGACCCGATACCGATGCCGATATGTAACCGATTCCGATACATAAGATTATTAAGCAGAAATGGGATGTTATTTTCTGCATGACAGAAATAAATTTGGTATGTACATTTCTAAATATGGAATGCATATCATATGTATATACATATATATTCTCAAGAGATGCGAATGTACATTTGCATCTACAAAAGGTTATGTGAATCTAGAGATTTAACATTAGTACACAAGCAGTTCTTTGACATGCAAAATGAATTCCTGTTCTGCCAGTTTCAACTTCAGAAATACGAGATTTGGAAGCACTTCAGGAAGTAACCTACTTCTTCTCTTATCGCAAATCTGTTCAGCAACACTGAACACTCAATCACTGAATACTGATGCAGCAGGTATGCTAAAGTATTTTCTCAGCACTTACTTATTTTTTAATATCCAATACAACAGCAGATCCTGGTTCAGCAATGTACTCTTATATTTCCGATATATAGTTAGGTTGATCCTCTGAATGAGAGTTTGCAATAATTTTATTACAAAAACTCTACAATAATGACGAATCATAACCAAATTTTCAATAAAACTTACAAAACTAGAAGGTAAAACTCTAGTATAATCTGTACCGGTTTAAATATCAGAATTTTGCCGATTCCGATACCGATATGTCAATTTCGGCCGATTTTCATACATCTGTAATCAGCTTTGGCACATCCCTAGCAAAAATCCATACCCTAGTAATTATGATGAAGTGTGATTGATAAAGAATGCACATGTTTCAATTCTAACACATTATCATTAGAAGTCTGAGGTGACAGAAAATTTAGGTCACATTTTTTCCATTCTTCAACACCTCATGATTGCAGTGGATAACTGAAGAAAAAAAAGCAATGGATACAGGGGTAGGGGTATGCTATAGCAATAATGGTTTTAAACTGGAACCAAAAAATGACAGAAAAGACAAACCCCGAAATAACAAGTGGAGTTTGGTGAGAAAAGCTGAATGGTGGCGAAACAAATTGTGCACATTCCCAAAAGTCCTATGCCTCCAAGGAAGGTGCAGCAAAGAATATCAAGAAGAACTGAATAAATTTCTCTATTTATGCTAATTCCTTACCTAGAACCTCCAACTTGATATTTGTAAGATGATTATAATCATCATTCAAGTTTTGGTCTTCCTCGAGTGGAACCATCACAAAGCCATAAACATCATTGTTACACACGTGTAAAGGTATTTCTGAAAACAAATAAACGACATTATGAAGAAAGAAGAACCCAAATTTCTTTAGTGATTAAAATTATTTAATTTGGTAAATATTTTGATGAATTGCATATTTATCTTTCTCAAGAGGTAGGAACACAATTTTAATATTTATCAACTTGCCTATTCTTTGAGTGAGCAAAACTCTGGCTTGCGTAAAAATTTAAAGTAACTGTAAAATGAATTTCAATTAGAGTTGCAAAAAAGCCAGCTTTTTTGAATGGACGGTATTTTTCCAATAAAAAGCTGGCTTTTTGGGGGTGAAAAAACAGAAATTTTGGCATTTTACCAATTACAGCTAACCTATTTCACTTGTAGTTACTGTTATGAGTTTACAGGTTTTTAGTGGCATATTACATGATGTAGCAGCCAAGAGACAGATATTGGCCAATCCCAGTGGACACATATTGCATAGTGGTTCAGATACAATTTTAACCCTAGCTTACCAGGGGGGGGGGGGGCAGACCCACCACATCTACTTCTTGATTTTTCAACTGTTTGAAAATAAATTATATTGTTCTGTAGGATGTTCCCAATATTTCTGTATTACTCTTGCCCATTAAAACATAAATGTAATGTAAATAGGAGGCAAAATGCACTCGGTGGGCATATCAGGCACCATCTTTGAATGTGTCTCACTTGAGACACTCATGCCAGTCAGTGTTAAATTGGTTGGTAATAATGGTAATTATTGTAATTATTATATTTAATAAACAAGTGCACTTCTACAGACAAAAAAGCCTTAATAAAAAATTATTATGGATTTTGTGAGTTTTAGTGAATGATAAAATATATGCGACACTCATGCAATAACTGGTTATTATTTTCATTAATGATAGTAATTCTTGTAATTATTATAATTAATAAATAACTGCACATATATAATTCAATAATAATAAAATAGTTTATTGAATTCTAGTGATAAAAAAAGTGCTGTCCTGTGAGTCGCCTCCCAATATGTATGTTTCTTGTACAGCACGGGTAAGCTAGGGTTAAAACTAAACGTGTAGTCCTGATGAGCACATATGACCATGGAATGGACTTAAAACAAGCTTTTTACATGTTTGTGTCTCAATTTAAATGTTGATGTCATAAAATATTCAACAAATGTTAATATCGGAATATTCTATGTTTCGGAACAATTAAAAATAATTTACTGTTCACAACACATATGCAGAAGTATACATATTAAGTGAATGTATGCATATTAATTTCCATATAAGCTTTAAAGATCAGAAATGTATTTATGAGTGAAATTGTTGGGTTCAGGGCATCGACTTGTAAGAAATAAATTTACTGGGCTGTGGTCTCTCAAAGGTTGAGAATTTTGCAACAAGCAGCCAAAATACATCACTTGTTGCTCCGTGACCAGGTTTAGCAGCTATTTAACCAAATTATACATGATGTACTGGAAAGCCAGAATACAAATATACATATTTTACTAGAGTTGGAAGTGGTAGGTTTGAAATGAGTGTCTATTTTACAGTAGGGAGATAAAAGAAAACCATGGAACAGGAAAAATACTGCCAACTCCTGTACTTTTATCCATTTGAGACACTTTGGGGAAAGAAGCCGAAAAAAGACCAACCAAAAAGGCCGTAGAAAAAACTCAGGTTATTTTCCAAAAAAGCAGTTTTTTTTTCCAACCACTTCCAACTCTAATTTCAATACTAGTTGTTTCCTCAATTTTTCAAGTTTTCTAGGTCAATGGAAACCCTTAATTAGCAGAATTAACAAACAAACTACATTCTACACAAGAACCTATAACCTAAAAAATAATGCTACACTTAAAGTGATGTTACCAAATGTCTTAGCAGAGAGTGCAAATGTTATAATATCATCTTGAGGTCCATCATAATCAGGAACATTTTCTGCTACAAATGTCAGATGTGAGGACTGTTCATGGCGGATATTAATCAGCACAGACGAATGTATCATTGGCACATCGAAGCAGCCTGTCCGCTGCCTTTCGAGGATTGGTTTGTAATCGTCTGTTCGGAGGTAGTAGAAGTCTTCGGTCATTCCACACCAGAAATTGGAGTACATACCGTCGGAATTCAGCATAGGAGCAACCACAGTGTAATCCAATGACAACAAATGCCTTAATGTTTGATTGTTTGTTATAAACACATCACAATCCAAATACTGAAAGGAAAATGGAAAATTAATACTATTCCAATATTAGAAGAAAAAGGAAAAAATATACAAGTTAGCGATGGATCCAGTACTCACTACTTTTATCTGTATATCGGTATTGGCTGATAGAGGTATCAGTTTATTGGTAAAATGATGCAGTTTATTTTTCAAAGGAAAATCCTTTGAAATCCCTGGTTACATACATTGATTAAGCAGATATTGAATCATACATGTTCTTCAAGGAACATTAGAAATTATATCATGTTTGTAAATTTTCAATCTGTACTTTATCGACATGATCAAATATTTCATATTGGCCCATCCTTAACACACACACAATACAAAATTTAACATAATATCAATTTATAGGAAACATGAAAACTGATTTGCTGATTTAATAATGTGTTGTAAAATTTGTTCATGAATATTTTGATAAACATATGCATGCACCACTTTCTTGAATGTTTACAAAATATTAGGATGTTCAAGGTGGGTCTTTCCTAGTGATTCCCTTCATATTTTAAATAATTAGCATCCATTAACAACTAATTTCCCAAAAACAAAGCTTCTCAGTGCATACTTTTTCACTGAAAAAAAAATCTAGTTTATACAAAACTTCCTACGAACACTAGCACAAAGCGAATTATTTTGGTATTTAAATATGTATGTCATAGTATAGTAATGAACAAAAAAAGAGAACTGAAAAATTTTGATTTGTTTTGTAGAAATAATATCCTAATAACGATGCTATGTGTTACTATGACAACAGCTATCCCAGTCATCCTCAAAAGGATTACAGGCACTGGGAGAGGTAGTCCCAGACAGCCGCTAGAGGTTATAATTCCTGGGGCTCCTGAGGAATGATCCAGAAACTGTGTCTGAAGAGGAAGTTGACACTTGACTTCCGCTGTAAGTTGAAAAAGTTCTTACTTCACATCTTATGGCATGTAAACGCAAATAGCTGTTAGTTACTTGTCACAGGTTCTCAAAAAGTGCTGTCAAGTGCCGAATGAACAAAAAGAGGGGAAAAAATTAAAACTGTAAATGTTGCAGTGCCCTGTGGCAATACTAGTGCACTATTAAAATGTGATTTCATGCCTACCTCTTCTGGAAAATACATGATTAGCAATTTGAAGGTGGTGATCACTTATATGTGGATAAAAATAAAAAGATACCAGAGTGCTCAGTGTTTGTGAAGTGCTTTAGTTTTGGGATATGAAGGCGAATGCTTGTCTGGATGAACATGGAGCCAATGCAGTCATGGGGAATGCCTATGGAAATTACCCTAACTAGGTGCGATGCTCTACAAAAATTTTCTTATCTACAGATAATGACTATTCAAAATCATCTTGGGTGTATTAAGTGGGAAAGAAAGTGAGCAAGATTCAATCCTTGAATAGAATAAGTCTGTGCAGAGGCAGAAAAGCAATGTTAAATAATAAAAAAATCCCAAATTGATTAGTGATTAATTAAATTCCTGGGAAACACCAAAAATCATGTAAAAGACCAAACTTATGGTACTTGCTATGCCAAAAAATAGATGCTCACGTTATTCTATCCACTAACAAGCATTTTCTAGCAACAATCAACAAATGTTTGTGTTATTACAATTACAAACATTTAAAGTTGTTAATAATGAGGCATGCGTGCACAGATAATACTCACCCACAAGAAATCAGCCCACATATGCCTTGATGCAAGCAGAACTTCCTCTCTAAGTTGAATAAGATGAGTAAAGCGTGATGGTGGCCAGTGAGCTACTCCTTTTTCCCCAGGAATTCTATCAGGTGGGGACGATAAAAGTTCTGCATTAACTGAATGGTAATTATTTTCTACAACTGCCATCCATTTCTTCAATATTTCTATTGTTAAATCTTGATTGTGGTCACTCCGAATCCTGAAAATTATACCAGAAAGGTAAAATATTATACATTTATGTTAACAGCCATCCATTTCATAACTGAATTATAATAACAATAATATGCTTAAATGTGTAATCTCTTAGACTTAATGGTTTTCATTTCTTGTGTACTCCAAAAACATGTTTGTACATGTAATAGTCATGCACTGACTGCAAATTTAAGCATAATACTCATGTAACGTAGAAGCTGTTAAAGAGCAATGCCATATATTTTGCTGAAAGAGAGAAAGTTATTCGAGTGTAACGGTGGAACTGGGATTTTACATTTTTCATGAGATAAAGCTGAAAAAACTCAAAAGTGAGGAAATACTCAGGAACGTAAAACATAATCTGATGTAGGCACCTACTGAAATAAAACTTTCGAAAGTATTACTACACATGCAAATAAAATTTCATCTAATAAATAAATATTACTCATACTCTGTGCCGGACAAGGTGGATAAAAATCATAATTCTTATTGAAAAAATAACTTTGATGATTTTCTTCTTTTTTAAAAAAAACAAGCTTCAAATTGCTTGGTTTTTGGTACCATACATATAAAAATTTGTTTTTATAGAAAGGCTTTTTCTAGTAAAGGCCCCTGTAAAATATTTGAACAGTTTGATTAAAGCAATAAAAAATTATATGTACATGTACATATTTCTGTTTCTGAAAATGTATGTATGAAACTACTATGGAAATGTTTGTTGAGTGTGTTAATGAAACTATAGTAATTTCAGTAACTTTTCTTCCAGTGAAAATCAAGTATTCTGGATGTACTCTATAACTGTAACAAAATATTAACTTCAATATTTTTATAGTCTTCACAGCAGAATTTTGTAATTTTTTTTAACGATAGTTTGAAATATATCAGTTGCCATGTTTATTTACAGTTTAGAAATAATGACACTATTTATGGCTTAACATGATTAGTATTTTGTATATTTTTCTACACAAAATGTTTGCTGATTTTGTATATAAAAATTACTGAATTTTAAATCAAGAGAAATGTAAGTGTGTTTACAGTTCCTTTCATATGAGCTTTCCACCATCAGTACATATATTTGTTCCCTTTATTTTCCGATGGCCCCCATGGCAGAGTGGTTAGCACATCACACTACGATGCCAGGGGTCCTGAGTTTGAATCCTGGCCTGGGCATGGATGTTTGTGAGTGTCCATTCATCAATTTCATCATATCATCACTCTTCCTCATCTTCGCAAATTAGCCAAAAGTGACACAAGAAGCAAAGTAAAATAAAGCAATTCAATCAATTCTTTATTTTCCTTCCTTATGAGCGTAATAAACACTATTAAATCATTACAAGATTAATGTACTTTCACCAAAAGTGATTCTGATATCTACAAAATCCTTATGTACATTATTCTATATATATATATATTTTAAGTGATTTAAATCAATCCACCTTAGTGGATCTACAAATCTTGCCCCCCTCCTCACCCCCCCCCCCACTGCTGCAAAATACCTACCATTTTGTGTGTGTGTCTATATATATAGGGGGCAACTGTGAAATTTGAAATGGAAACCCCCATTTTGTATTTTAAAATCGGATTCTACGTAACAAAATAACCGGGTTTCTGTACTACACTTTGCGCAACCCAGGAACGACGACGTGGACGTAGTAGTATTTTGTTCCCATCGGGTGCTTGTTTTAGGTGAGTCCCCTCGCCTCTGTGGTGACCGGAACTTAATTACCCGCTCACCACCGCCTTTTCTCCATTCCCAACGTCGAAAAGCATAAACATCTGAATTGTTCATTGTTTACGTCACGGCATGATTTGATTTTCTTCCGCGCTCCCATAGGGCCGCTCGAAGGCGACTGGTCTGCCATCTGGCAACTCTACGCGGGCATTCGATTACCTTGACGTGCATCGGCAGTTTGCTGCGTGAGCAGTTCCCAACCAACAATGATATACACATAGTGGGCTTCCTCATCATGCCACCAGGTCAGTTCGGCATGAGGAGCTGCCACGGTGAAGGTCGTGTGCTTAAAGCGATCGTTGTGTAAGAGGTGAGATCTTACAGAATGTGAAAGTGGGCAGTCAAATTTAGTTTCAGTAACCCTGTGTGCATTCTTTGCAACTCACGAAGGGGAGGGGGAGGGGGGAATCGTACTGGAATAGTAATAGGTATACGAAAGAATAGAAAATCCATTACTGTTCGTATTCTGTCAACGATGGCATTGTCAGAGAGGGAAAGGATAACAGTTCTCATGATGCGGGGGTTTGGTGATAGGGAACGATCATACAGAGACGTTGCGCATTTATTCAACGATACGTTCCCAAATCGTGCACCTATTTCAAAATCTACTGTTTATCGAACTGTTGATCGCTTCGAAAGAACTGGAGCAGTCAGGGATGAACCACGATGTGGAAGACCTAAAACTGCTACAAACGACGAGAAATCTTTGGAAGTTCTAATTCATTTCCAAGAAAACGCCCATACTTCGAGTCGAAAAGTAGCTCAACAAACCGAAGTAAGTAAAACATCTATCCTTATAATTGTGAAGTCGCATCGGTATCATCCGTACAAATACTGCGAGGAAATGATGCTACGATTCGACAGAAATAATTAATTTCTGTGGTGGACTTGTTTCTCCGATGAAGCTACCTTTGAGTTGAGTGGATCTGTCAACCGGCATATGATGAGGTATTGGGTCACTGAGAATCCCCACTGGATGAGGGAGCACCGTACACAGTACCCGCATAAAGTTAACGTTTGGGCTGGAATATTGTGTAATAGTATTATCGGGCCATACTTCATTGATAGCAATTTGACATCTGAAAAGTACGTAAAATTGTTGACCAATGAGATAATACCTGAAATACAAACTATCGTTGGGGATGCATTCACGAATGTTTGGTATCAACAAGATGGAGTTCAAGTTCATTTTGCTTTAATTGTTCGCAATGTGCTGAACAACGTTTTCCCTGACAGGTGGATTGGTAGAAGGTGCATCATAGAGTGACCACCCAATTTGACACCTCTTGATTTCTTCTACTGGGGATACTTGAAAAGTAAAGTTTTTGAAACCAAACACAACGATATCGAGGAATTGAAAGACAGAATTCATACAGTGTCAAATGCCATTAGTCTGGAGATGTTACAGAATGTTTCCAATGGTGTGTACCTTCGGTTGGGACCGTGCCAAGAAAAGGGGGGATACCAATTTGAGCAGGAAATGAATTGAGGTTGGCGAGAACACCGAATGGTGAGAGGCGAGGGGACTCACCTACTACAAGCACCCCGATGGTGAGAGGTGAAGGGACTCACCTACAACAAGCACACTGATGGTGAGAGGCGAGGAGATTCACTTACAACAAGCACCCCGATGGTGAGAGGCGAGGGGACTCACCTAAAACAAGCACCCCAATGGGAACAAAATACTACTACGTCCACGTCGTTGTTCTTGGGTTACGCGAAATGTAGTACAGAAACCCGGTTAAGGGTTTCCATTTCAAATTTTACAGTTGCCCCCCCACCCCCAGGGGGTGGGGAATCAAGTGTGATATCATTGAATAGCTTTCTTTCACTTATTAAGTGCGTATTTTTTTAGTTTTCCGATTCGATGTGTATTTCTCACAATATTTGACTTTTGGACCACCTGGTATATAATGTATACTGTATTCGTTTCGATACCCTTGAATAACTAAGTTTATTTTTTACATAGGCATACACGAACCCTCTACTATGTCAATGGCTAAAGGCTTATTTGTCTCCTGGTATCCCTACACTGCAGGGTTTTGCAGCTTGTAGATCCGGCACTGCTCATACTAATGTCAAAAACATCCCATTTATATGTTACTTCAGTATGAATGCACGGCATATTTCACCACCTCCATTTTGACAAAAGTATTGTGGTGCAGGTTACTGTTGTTGAAAGTATTTTTTTTTTTCTTATTTTCTTCAGCAAAAATTTATATAGCCATGTATAGCAAACAAAAGCAACATAAGAACTAAATTGATTGGTTGACTGATTTATTTTACATTATACATAAAGTGTTCTTGGTAAAAAAAAAAAAAAAAATAAGTTTCTATGTATGTACTCTATGTGATCAGAAGTATCCGGACACCCACCTGAAAATAAAGTACAAGTTTGGGCAACCCTCCATCGGGAACAATGGCAGTCAATACAGTGTAGGCCCACCCTTAGCCTTGATGACAGCATTCACTCTGACAGGCATGCTTTCAATCAGGTGCCGAAAGGTTTCCTGAGGAATAGCAACCCATTCCTCACAGAGCGTCAAAATGACAAGAGGTATTGATGTGGATCGGTGTGGTCTAGCACGAAGTCGGCATTCCAAAACATCCCAGAGATGTTCTATGAGTTTCAAATCAGGACTCTGCACAGGCCAGTCCATTAGTGGGACGTTGTTGTCGTCAAACCACACCCCCACAAGCCCTGCAGTATGGACGAGTGCTCGGTCGTGTTGAAAGACACAATGGTCATCCCCGAACTGGTCTTCGACGGTAGGCAGCATGAAAGCTGTTGAAATGTCAACGTAAGCTTGTGCCGTGACATTGCCATGTAAAGCAAGAAGGGGGCCAAGCCCCCTCCAGGAGAAACATGACCACACTGTAACCCTGCCAGCTCCGAATTTTACTGTCGGCACTATACAGACTGGTAGATGTCATTCACCAGGCATTCGCCACATCCATACCCTGCCATCGGATCGCCACATTGTATACTGTGATTCATCACTCCCCACAACGACTTTCCACTGTTCTATGGTCCAGTTTCGACGCTCCTTGCACCATACGAGGCAGCGTTTGGCATTTGTCTGTGTGATGTTTGACTTATGGGCAGCTGCTCGGCCATGGAAACCAAGTTGCAGCACCTTGCGCCAAACAGTAATGGTGCTTGGAGTAGATCCTGATGCAGTTCGGAATTCCTGTGTGATGGTGGCGATGGATGATTGACGATAATGCTGTACAACCCTCTTCAACAATCGATGGTCTCTGGAGGTCAACATGGGAGGTTGGCCTGCACCCTTTTGGGTTGTACACATTCCTTCACTATAACATTGGAAACAGAAAACAGAGGGATGTTTAGGAGGGTGGAAATCTCACACACAGACTTCCTACACAAGTGGCACCCAACCATCTGACCACGTTGAAAGTCTGTGAGTTCCTCAGACCATCCCATACTGATGTCTCACACTGTCTGCAGACTACTGAGTTCGCTGACTATGTGTTCCACACGGTAGATGGCAGTAATGTGTCGCCCTCTATGATAAACACACGTTTCGCGGTGTGTCTGGTTACTTTTGATCACATAGAGTATATCTGTGATGTATTACCTTGACAGGTTCCGACTTTCTCACAAAATTAATACGTATACTTTTACACACTTCATCAATTTCAGACACAATGCAATTTCTATGGAAAACAGAAAATTTCATACTTCTTTTTCCATATTTGTTGTCTCACTAGAAATCTACGGGTACCTATGACCCTCTGTACCCCCTCGAGAAAATGAAATATTTTGCATGGTTTATGAAGATTTTGTTGTTTATGAATGTTTTCACAGTTGTTTTTAGCTCATGGGAATGTGTTATTGTGAAGTAATGTACGTCCGTTGGCTTACTGTGAAGCACTACAGCTCAAAGCGGGTCCATCCTGAAATCCTCCACCCTAGATTTCGGGAGTGGCAATTTTTTTCTTAGGATGATTGTGTGTTGCAATTTGTTAAGAACAAAATTCTGGAGCGCAGAAACAAATATTTACGAGTGCACAGCCATTGAAAGTGGAGATACAGATGTTTAAAGTTGCGAGGTGGAAGTCTACTTGCAGCCATGTCAGTTTCGTAGCAGCAAATTGCCCACCGATTCCGGGCTCCGGGCCTGGGGTAACTGACTTACCACCCCCTACCAGTACCACAGCTCCCACCTTTTTTCTATAGAGTCCCTTTCTTTAAAGGCATGTTAGGACCTGCCCAACACTATTTTTCGACAATTCACTCAAGCATAAGGAAGCTACCAAAAAAATAAACATTCACAATCCACAAGTCATTCATAAGAAGAAAAAGAAAATATGCAGACGTGCGCCTGTGACATGAATCCATGATGGAAGCCCTGAAACCATAATGACATTACGTAGGTAAGGAATTTTAATATTACAAAAATGTAAGTTTTGTAGCACGTAGATCTCTAAAAATTACCTTCCGTGCTAGTTAAAAATACACTTTCTTATAAGAAACTTCATTTTGGACGAAAAAATTTGAAATGTGGTAGAAATCGAGGGTGGAGGATTTCAGGACGGAGCCCTCGAAGCCTTCACGCAATTGAATATAGCACCCAACCCGACATTTCACAACAGCAATCTATAATTTTACGTTGTTAGGTTAGGATTGTTAGGTTTGGGACTGATAGTTATTTTGACATGTTCTTAGCTATTTGAGTACTACATACAAACAGTTTTACTAATGAAAAGATGATGTAGTACGCCAAAATGACAGGTTTTTACTAATGCATGCCATTCTTTGGGATCAAATATCTCTTATTTGTGTTGGAGCGAATTGACAATATACAGAAAGTCTCCAATTTTGTTAATTTTTGGTATACTAACTAATTTTGGCCTCCTAATCACAAATCTGTTGTAAAAAACCGGGGGTCAGGTCTGGAAATTTGAAAAAAAAATGATTGGATTTTTTTTATATATATATAGGTATATATGCGTAGTTTTACGAACGAAAATGTAATCTCCTCTCATTGTTTTCAACCATGCCGTTGTTTTACAAGAAAATGATTTATGATGTTCAATTCTAGTATGAACCCTATTTTTTCGATGAATTTAGGGGTGAAATGAGTGCTAATGGAACCTAACCTAACCTCGTGTGAATGGTTCGTGGGGCTAACGTCAATGGTTTGTGGGGCTACCTGTGGATGGTTTGTGGGGCTACACGTGGATGGTTTTTGGGGCTAACGTCAATGGTTTGTGGGGCTACCCGTGGATGGTTTTTGGGGCTAACGAACAATGTTTCATCAAAATGTACAATTTCCAGACGTGAAAATTACCGAAAATTAACAAAATTGGAGACTTAATTCTCGAGGGAGTACAGTGGTTCAACGGCCCCCATTCCACTACAGAAGCTATAACATTACGTCCTTAGGTTAGGAGTGTTAGGTTTGGAGCTGATAGCAATTTCCGACGTGTTGTCTCGCTCCACACAAACTGTTTTTACTAATAAAAAGCGGAGAAAGAACTCAGAGATGACAACTTACTTGCGAGGGGCATACTTTGGAATTAAATATTATTTGTTATTTTTCACGCACTGGAACCAATTTTATTAAAATTTCAGTAACCACCAAACGTCTCTAATTCCCTTATTTTCGTATTTTTCACATTGATACTTATGTATTCTGCATTCCTAAGGGTTCTTCAAGTTCGCGTTTCGTTTTTTGCACGCAAATAATCTCAATTTTCGAAATATCGAGTATTTCTAATTTGTTCGGTTTCGCTTGCGTTACACGCAATATGGCGGAGAAATCTTGACTAGTGTAGTCCATGATCAGTGTTTATGCGGTGTTGCAACCTTCTTCATAGAAAAATACCTACTTTCGTGTTACTGATTTTGTATTTTTTTCCAGGTTCGAAAACCCCACGAACCATGCACGGATAGCCCCACAAACCATTCATAAATAGCCCCATGAACCATTCACGGATAGCCCCACGAACCATTCATAAATAGCTCCACGAACCATTCACGGATAGCCCCACGAACCATTCATGGATACCCCACGAACCATTCATAAATAGCCCCACGAACCATTCATATATAGCCCCATGAACCATTCATGAATAGCCCCACGAACCATTGACAGATAGCCCCATGAACCATTTATGGATAGCCCCACGAACCATTCGGCTATACTCTAGTTTACGTCCTTCTTGCCAGTTTACAAAACCATGCTAGCAGACAGCCGGCGCTTCGGCATCCGTAGGGTAAGTAAGTTTTTCTTTTTACACTTTTAGTCACTAACCATTCACGGGAACGAGGTATGCCTACAAGGTTAGGTTAGGCCTGTTAGGTTAGGTTCCATTAGCACTCATTTCACCCCTAAATATGTGCTTCATCATTGTAAAATGTCCTTAGTACGTTCAATCACGCATATCCGGACAACATCGGTTTTTCTCGATTTTCTCCTCCAGGAAATTTTTCCTCGCCTTGGGATTTACTTTGTTGAATTCCTTATAAAATAACCTTTTCAACGATATATGACACGTATTCCTTAGGAAAAGGATGTAAACTAGAGTCTTACCAACCATTCATAAATAGCCCCACGAACCATTCATAAATAGCCTTAGAGATACTGGGCAAAAGGGGGGTTATAATCCCCATCAACCTCACATTAAGCACGCCACTGATCCTGTGCATGTCATGTTGTCACAAGTTCGTAATCAGAAATGATGAACAGTAACTCACGTTTATTTACGTTCTAGAACTGTTACACAGTTACAAAACCGCATATTTGGAAACACTAACCGGTTGTTACATCATGAAACGCTCGCAAATATTTGGTTCACGAAGTAGACGGACATCAAGGGAACAGCTTTCGTGCATCGGAGTGAAATTAATGTCGAAAATTACATGACTTACCGGCAAAAAAATTTCAACGAGGTGAAAACAGACCTTCCTAAAGTATAAATAAACACATTTCGGTACGTACTTTCTCCTGTAAAATTGAAGAAATACGTTTTGGGGATACGAAAATTTTACCCCAATTTTATATTACTTAAAAAATCGAAATCTGTCAATTAAAACGAAATTCAACGTATTTCTCGAGGGGGTACAGTGGGTCAACAGCCCCGAAATCCTCAACCTCGATAAAAACATGTTTCCGCCGTGCCAAAAATTTCTGAAAATTACTTATAAATTACCATTCTTCAGAAGAAAAAAATCTGAACTATCGTGAAATCAAGGGTGGGCTTATTCAATGTTTGGGTAAATGTCTGTTATATCAGAGACAAATTTCTAACGCATATTTTCAGTTTCAAATGGTTCGTACTTACCAATTGTGTATTGCGGAACCTATTTCAAGGTGCCATTATGCTTTTTACACAAAAATAACTTCGATTTTTTACATTACGAGTAATTCTTTTGGGTCCTTTCTTTCGTTGCGGAACATAGAATATTTCGCGCACAGCTGTGGATCATCACGCGTCGTGCTTGTGTTTTGTCGATTTGGAGTGGGCATGAAGTGTTGCAACCTTCTTAACCGAAAAATACCTACTTTCGTGTTCATTATGTCATCACAAACCATTGACGGATAGCTCCAAAAACCATTCCCGATAGCCTCAAAAACCATTCACAATAGCCCCAAAAACCATTGACGGATAGCCCCAAAAACCATACACGATAGCCCCAAAAACCATTCACGTTAGCACCACGAACCATTTCCGGCAAGGTTAGGTTAGGTTAAGTTAGGTAAGCATAGTTAAAAAATATAAAAATCCTGGTAAAAAAAAAGGCACGTTTGGAAACACTTCTTCCTCTCGCGAGACCGCGTGACTTTCGACACTCGCGCCATCTGCATGTTCATAATGGAAACAACGACATAATGTTGTCGCTTCGCACAAAAGGCTACTTTGTTACATCAAAAGTGCTTATTTTCTGTTGTGCAGCATTCCATAGTGACAAAATACCTCCACGAAGTTTGATAAATGCAACAGAAACTCATTTCCGTAAGTAGTTTCTCCTGTAAATTTGAAGAAAAGTGTCTCCGATATAACAAGACATTTACCAATATTTGTATGTCTTATGGTTTTGTTTCTAAATTTCATCCATCCCGACACCTGGAAACTTTCTACCTTCTCCCAGTTTAAATTAGAACTGTAGCGACTAAGCATATTGTGGGGAAAAAAATAGAATAAGTAACCCCCCGTCTTGTTAGCGCACATAAATTCAACAGTTTTTTCAACGTTATTCGAAAAATTGGTTCTGCTCTTGTTATCATGACTGCATGTGTCATTTCTCTTCATAGTGCAATTTTAAATTATAAACAACTTACCAAAGGGAAATCCGATCCTTTGGATAATCTAGCTTTTCCAGAAGTGTCAAAAAATACGGAAGCGTGTGGGCTTTATTTCTCACAAATATAGCAACAATGACTGTTGGAGCTTTATTCTTTGGTATGTAAGTTGAATTACTACTTGTGCATTGATTTACTACAGTGACAAATAAAACGAAGCGTATAAACATTTTTGAGATCCCACCGTTTTCCCACAAGTCAACACATTTACCACTGGAGGCTGCCATATTTGTTTACATCCAGCAAGTGGGAGAGCCTGACAAGTTAAGTCCCGATATGCGCAGATCGCTGCGGAGCACTTCGTATTACGTCATCCTCCCCACCACTCTTCTACTCACTGGTCTGGCGTTGAGAGTACCAGTGGTGCCAACTCAGCAAAATTAAGCTAAAACAAATATGACAAACAATTTTCACTGTTTAGCGTGACGGTGCATGCAGGCTCCTATTATATCAGTGGTTCATTTGACTTAATCCGGCCTTTGAAAATGCGTGCGGTGTGCCGATCGTAAACTGTTGCATTACGCACGTGCGTTAAGGTTTATAACTAAGAGAAACTACAGGGCGAATTACTTCATTTTCTGAATGCGACATCGAGCAGTGTCCAGTGTTTTTTTTTTTTTTTTTAACCGAGTGGGGTGGTGGTTCGTTTGTTTATCGTACGACAATCACCACGAGAAGGCAATCTGATAACACGCTTCCCTGTGTTCTTTTCTAAAGCATTGAAATGTTCATGCTCTTTACTCTTGGCTGCAAGATTCTTACTTTGAAAGAGATGGACTTGTGGACGAGCGTGTAGATGAACTGATAATTAGACTTGGTGAAGCCGATTCAGACACGGACACAGATTCATCGGTAGACACAGACTCGGATGAGTGGGAGAGTGAAACTGATGAAGGAGAACTGGAAAACATTTAGAAGGTGAGCTCAGTTCTATCGTTTATATATTTTTCATTTATCTATCGTTATATTTCATACATTTCTTATGCTGGTAAGAAATATCCCTAATATAACTTAATTCATTTAAGGTTTAAAGGGAAAATATCAAAATGTATTTAGAATTTAGCGCAATCAATAGGTAGCGTAGGTGACGGGATACTAATTCATGCCTTTCACATTCAAATTTCATTGAAAATTCTCAGAGGATTCAGCTCCCTCCAGTTTGCAACACTGCGAATGAACGTCGCCGCAGACAATGGAGTGGGGAAATGTGATGTGAGGTGCGCAAACAATGGATTGCAGCGTCTTGTTTTTAAACTTGTCAAGTTATATCGGCAAGACAGTCCTCCACGAACAAATTATTTATGTTCCATACACACGCGCTGCGGTCTGCGCATAGTGGGTCTGCGCTTTTCTCACTGGGTTACATGCCGAGTTTATTTCTCAAAGGAAAACTTATCAAAAGCATGCTTCTTTCTATGCTCGAATGATTACCGTAGTGCACCACTACACAATGTCGTTAAGGATTTGGAGCTTGGCCCAGTCATGGGTATCCGCAGGAGGGACACCGGGGACATTGGTCCTAAAAAAATGATATTTCACTCTAATATTTCAAACACTTGATATGATATGATATGATTTATTTCCATTCACTTGATCATATAAGTACAAATAGCACTATGATATGGGATAGGTCAATTACATGTATAATTTTGCAGTGGCGTGCGGTGACATTTAAACTAGGGTACGCAACATGGGCCAACCAAAATGAATTATGGGGGCCAGAACCCCCCCCCCTCCCTGGCCATCATGTTATTCAGAAAATAAATTTTTCCTACAACTTTATAATGGGAAATTTCTCATCCTTGTATCAATATCCAAATGTAACGAGGTAAAATGTATGTATGATATTTTATATTCGCAAATATATTCTGATAGTAGCTACGTAGAGTCCAACAATTCAACTTTGATTATTTCCTTCATGCAGTGCGATGAACATTGAACGGGAAGGAAATGGCTCAATCATTTTCCGTCCTTTCAAATTTCATGCAATAAATTTGATAAATCTCAGTATCCTCTACTATTTCACACCTTTCGCAGAGGAAACCAACGAATAAGGCCAACAATAAAGTTTCACTGTTTTTCTACTCAGTCAATCACTCTGTAGAGATATTTTTTCTTCTTCTCAAAAATCAAAATGCCTAATATACTGCTTACCATCCTTCACAACTCCTGCCTGAAACAATTTTTCCAAATCAGGAACAGACCTTCCATTTCGGATTGTTTACACTTTTTTCGTAAATTCCGAAAATCCCTTCTCCAGTATGTCATCAATAACTCCCGGTCCCCCTATTTTATCACTTCACAGCACCGACAAACAATAGAGATCCTGTAATGTAAATAATATAAACCAAACACTCGCTGCAAATTTCACACCACAGAAGAAAGCAAAAGTCAACCTCCCGCGGTGCGTTGTGTGCCAGGGTTGGCATGTTTAAAACAAAAGTGTTTAAAACACTTTGTTTTAAACGTTTAAAACACACGGCTTTGTTTTTTTACAAATGTTTTAAACGTTTAAAACAATGTGTTTTAAACATGTTTTTTTTACAATTGTTTAAAACACATTTTGGTTGTATATATTTTGTAGTCTGTGATAATTTCTTTGTTAGGCAACCCTGTTTTTCATTGAATCTGTGTCAATTAATCCGTGCTTTACAGGTCTCACTTATTGCACAACACTTGAGCAACATTATGTTCTGACGTCATGGGAGAAAGCTTTTTAATTTGACCGAGTCTGCTGCCACGCACGTGTCAGCAGTAAGAATAAGCGTCAAATTTGCTCCTGCCACGTAATTCGTCTCCTAAGAGGATTTTACAAATCTTAAGAACAGATAAGACGAGATAAATGCTAGTTTATGATTAGTGGGAATTAATGTACGTGTAATTTGGAACTTTTTTCTTAGAAAGCATATAGCGATATTATTTTAATGCTAACAGAACCTAAAATAACTACGAGAGCATTTAGGTTTATTATTAAGAAGAATGCTAAGAGACCTAATATTAAAACATTTTTGAGAAATTAATCGCTGCAACTTTACAGTATGTGTTACAGACGTAATTATATGTATAGCATGATGAAATCACGATAAAACAAAGACCGAGTCTGCTGCCACGCTCATGTTTTTTGAGGTCCCAGCAGAAAAAGAACGTGGCAGCAGACACTACCTTTTAATTTTAGGCTAAATGCCTATGTTGTTAGGTTAGGCAGGCTAGCTATGTATGCACAAGGTAGCAAAATTGTTGTGCGACAAGAAAAACCCGTGATTTACTCTAGAAATCGAAACCTCTCAGTTTCTTGTTTCGTATCGTCCTGTAAGTTTGAGACTGGTGGAAGCTGGAAATGGAAACTAATATCTGAATACACAATGCGTGATTTTGATCATGACGTGATTTTTTTTTCTTTTGCGATACGATTCATTGGTCTGTATAACTGAATGAAGCGCAGATGCTTACTTTTGGTAACATAATTTTGTACTTTGAAAGATAAATTGATCTTGAGAATCTATTATGACACTGCAGGTTGTTTTCTGCTACAAACTGTTCAGGCAGCATGAAATATTTCACCGTGATTTTTTTCAAGACGAGGATAGTAATTCTATAATATTTAGTTTCTTGAAATTTAGATGAATATAATTCATAACCTACTTCAGTAGTGGCGGAAAAACTGTGGCTATTACCCACAACTTTTGTCCCTGCAGTAGAGGTGTGCGGGATCCCGAAAAGTCGGGACCGGGATCGGGAAAGAAAATTTCCGTCCCGATCCCAACTTCCGGAAATGACTTCCCGACTTATTGGGATCCCAAGCAGTCTGGAAATTCCGAATGGTCATTTTAAAACGTCGTCAATTCTAGACGTTCTCTGCATTGTAAATGTCTGGAACGTAGCGGAAATTGTTAGGTTTTGTACCAGAAGTGCAAAAACAAGCACTTAAGATGGAAATTACGGGTAGAATTCAAGATTTCAAGAGCTTTGGGAAATTTCGAACACATCCCGTCCTTAAAATTTACCGACTTTTTCGGGAAATTGAGAATTTTTCCCGTCCCGAATGTCGGGATTTAAAGAATTTCCCGTCCCGACCTAAAAAATTCTGTCCCGCACACCCCTACCCTGCAGTATGGTAAACCTTATCTCCAAAGGTAAATAAACTGTCCTTGCCGCCACTGTACTCATAAAAATGAGTATTTTTTCTCTTTAACGACTTTAACTATAATTTACTGGGAAAAGGTTGAATTTGTTTTGTTTAAAACATGTTTTTTTTAACTCATGTTTAAAACTATGTTTAAAACAAAAAAACATGTTTTAAACAAAAAAAAACAGTTTGTTTTGTTCTTTTTAAAAAAAACACAAATTTTGCCAACCTTGGTTGTGTCCGGTCCCGCTATGCCCGAAAAACCACGCGTTCTTGTGGACGAATGAATCGGAGTTGCCAGTCGACAAAGTATTTTGTAGAAGGGAGATAATTAAGGACAAGTAGAAAATACGTCAGCATACATCCCAGAACACTTCAAAAGCTAAACTACCGTACATCACTTTGCAATGTCTAGCGGGAGGGGAAGGGGCTCATTCGAATCCCATTGTAAGCATTGTGTTTTATTATGTTTTTATTTTATCATTCATTCATATCGTCGGGTCAACAATCAACACCCATGCTATGGAACTCAAAGGAAATGTTGATCCCGAAAGGAGATAAACAGATACTATCATAATCTGAGAATTGTGCGAAACTTGCAAATTGTTCACATATTTTCCCCTCGACACAGTGACAGTCCATTCTGGTCCTCACCTCCCTATACGAAAAAAAAACTTGCTAGTGTAACTTTAACCTCACATAAATATTTTATATGTGATAGTTTACGCGTAAATTAAATATGATCTTCCACCACTACATACTCTTGCTCTCCTCTCTGATTCCTGTATCACTTTTTATAATGTATTTTTATTGCAACCCAACAGTGATCTATCTACGCGTGGCTGCTAAATGCTAGTAAGCTAAGCATTCCAGAAAAAAATATATTGACTACTGTCAACACTGCATACGCTGTCAAAATCTTGGGTACCCTCGATGCTTAGAACGGGGAAAAAAGTGCGAGAGAGGGTAAGCGCGGGCAGACCCAAACACGTGGTCGGGGCTGATATGAGCCAATGGGGTTACCTTCCGAATTTCTAGGGTACCAAGCAGAAGAAACAGCGTCTTTCTGCGGAAATCGGCAGGAACGCGGATCGGGTGGGTGCCGAAGTCACAATCGGGATCATTCGGGACTGCCTTCAGGAAGGCAGCAGCGTGTTCGTGCGGAAATCGGAATTTCTTGCTTTCGGAGCGATAATTGTTGAATTTTCATGTTCGGGGAAGACGAAAAAATGTTCATTTTTTCTTACTGTGTTGTGGGTACGCAGTGCGTACCTTGCGTATCCTGAATGCACGCCGCTGATTTTGAGTACAATGGAATTCACATACCAGTGGCGTGGCGTGACTTTTTAAAAAGTGTTACCGGCTATCAGTACGATATTTATGCCTGCTAGACGTTATTACAAACCCCTCCTCCCCTCCCTTCGGTAAAGAAAACATTTCTTCGAGCTAGATATTTGTTCATTTCGTTCTTGTTTTGCAATCAGCACAGTGAAATAGCTATAAACACTCCTAGAAAGAACTACCACGAAAATCCAATGAATAGTGGTAGACCCTTGTCAATTCTTCATCTGTCACCGTTTCTTTGCAATGAGCTGCGAAGGGGAAGAAGAAGAACAACACTTTTCTCGGGTCAGTTTGACGTTTGTGTGGTGAGCACTGAGCAGACGACAGAACTCCGCTCCTTCGTGGAAAGTAAAGCGACTTGAATAACGTAGTGTGGAAAACGGCGCGTTCTGGCTGGTTCCACTCGAAAATGATCCGCTAGAGGCGCTGGTGTTGACCCCGGTGCTTGGTGTTCCACTGCTTATAATGGAAGTAAATGGAGTTTTCGCTGCAACGTCTGATTCTTTTACATGAAGCATTTCTATGAATGTGATAATTGCTATGATATTTGGTACAGTGGTCGCGAAGATATTAACGAACATTCTAGACAGTCGACCACGTCCTGTTATCGTCATACTTTCGTTAATAATACGGGAGAAAAAAATACGCGTGGAATGTTCTTGGCAACTAAATTTTTGTGTATAAATTAGGTTCATTATTATTATTATCATCATCATTTCTTTTAAAGATATACACACTGAAGCATTTGTATTTTGGATATTTACTGTCTCTTTTCTTCCGCTTTAAAATAATCGCGGCGATGATGATAATGATGATTCCATGAAACGACAAGGGGAACCTCACAAAACTTTCTTAGTGCCATCGACATGAGTGTAAGGCAACTTTCAAACCAATGGGACAAACGACACAGGATGTTCACACTGTCACACTAGTGAAACACACTTCAAGACTGTAAAATAGCATTCATTGCACATGAGGGTCCAAGCAGCAAACGACACGTTCATATGGCGTATTCGCGTGCTACTTGTTACTTCAGTAGGAAAGCTCCCTAAAGGAAGGGTGCTCAGACCGAAGCGACACGCTACAGGGGGAGTTCGCAACTAAGTGACAAGCGACATGGTGGCTTTAGTCTATTGGCAAGCGTTCGCTGCTAATTGTGCGAACAACAGATAGGCGACACGAAAAACCGCACATTACAACAACAGATCTAGGTGACACGATAAGTCACACGTGTCGCTTGTGCGTCGCTCAAACTGGGCCATTTCCTCAATAGCTTGCAACATGTTGCCATGGTTTGTTGTTCGCACATGCGCGATGCAATGAGTGTCTTGCTTTAGGGAGATTGTGCACCAAAGCGACAAGGGGCACGCGACACTTATCGCTTGAGGATTTCACCAACCGAACGCTGGCCTGTGCTTCCCGTCATGCCGCTACGATGTGAAATGTTGCTCTTGATTGGCTCATTTCCAAGCAACATGTGTCGCTTCAGTGTGAAAGTTGCCTTGGACCGAAGGACCCATGTCGCTTTGGTGTAAAATCTCCTTGAGGAAACGGTGCAGTCAGAGCTTGTGTCCCTACGGTTCGAAAGGCTGCATTGATTACGGACTGCTCGCTTCGAAGCGACACTTGTCTTACAAATCTAGAATATAAAACTTATTAGAAGGTAAAAACTCTAGTATAACTGTACCGGTTTAAATATCGGATTTTAGCCGATTCCAATACCGATGCCGATGTGTCAATTTCGGCCGATTTTCATACATCTGTAATCGGCTTCGGCACATCCCTACTTTTGATAATATTGGAGTTGAGTTACAGCAATGCACAAGCATTCATTCATTCCTTAGTCACTGAAAAGGAAGGAGAATTTCCTTCTCAGTATGGTCAAGAAAAGAGCCGTAACCCTTGGAATGCGAACTGACGGAATCCCTCCTCCCCTTTCTTTCACCCACGATGACCCTCTTAGGAGAATGACCCTCCCTTTCCTGTTACGACAGTGCTGCTAACTTCCCTTTTCTTTCTTTCCCCTTCTTATACCATTTATGCCAGCAGTGCAAAGTTCTGTGAGATTTGAATCACTACAATTAGTAGGCAAAGTAAGTCAAAATCTCATCTCGCACATGGATGCATATTTATTTCAAAATATCAATAATAATAATAATAATAATAATAATAATTGTTGCAGGCAGTAGCGAAGCATGGTTTTACGAAGGAGGCAAGCGATGTTTTGTACAATAGCATGCCGGGAGGAAGGGAGGGGTGAAGGATGCGTTATATAGCCCAACTGGCTCAGTCAGTTTCATAAACAAAATAAAAGCAATTAATATGCCAAAATATTATACGTTTTACTCTTGTGCTCTTTACAAATTAGATATTTTTTTTTCAACCAATTTCCAGCCTTCAGTTTATTGAATTTTCTTGTAACATGTGTGAAAGATCTCACTTGAATTTGTGCGTAAATAATGTAGCAGTTGCCAACACTACTGACACTGACACTACTGGTTGCTGTCAACACTGGTGACGTAATTTGAGCTGGACCAAGCTGGATGCATGGTTCAGACCAAGGTTATTAGAAGTAGCACCATTCGACCGCCCGGTATCTTTGTCCCAAGTCCTGGTGTTCACTGGGGTTGTAGCGAGTTGCAGTCTGCAAGGTAGCAAGTCGAAGTGGTCGTGTTGTGTGTTACGTTTCTGCGTGTGTAATAGATTTTTGACGTGGAACTAAAGATGGATAGAGAAAAGAGGAGAAATACGTATTAGATTATTTCCAAAAGAAACAAAAAATGGAAGTTGAAGCTTCACCTTCCACAAATGGAACGTCAGAAAAGGTCGATTCAAGTTCAGAGGAATTCCATCCGAATTGCGAAACGTGCGAACTTTCAGACTCTTGATATTCAACAAGAAGGCATAACAGAAGATATTGCAAACCTTGTTGCAACATTATGTCAAGGAACTGTCGAGGTAAGTGACATTCATTATTTGATAGCAGATATATCCATAGACGGATTTAGAATTGTTTTTTCTGGGAGGGCACAGCATGTGCTGTAAGCATACAATCATGTGTGTGCAGGGGAGGGGGGGTGCCCGCGTGTGTATGTCTGGAAGACGTGTGTAGGATGTCACCCTATATCACCAATAAACTTTCGCAGGGCAAGAGAACATGAAGATGAACAAGTTCCCTCAATGATTTCAGGGGCCTCACCGATGGTGGTGTAATCAAAGAGGTCCTGGGTTTGATCCCCTGTGAAGGTGCATTGCACAGTGGTACGTATCCCGATTTAAACTTTAAGTCCAGTCCCGATTAACGTATCTGAATATAAAATGGACTTTACAATCATTTACTTTTTGTTTTGTTCACGAACCCTCGAAAAACGATAGATCCACCAAGACATTTGAAACCCTGGCGTCGGAGCAGTGGCACTAGTGTCGCTAGTTAAAGCCACGGGGAAGCCTGTGGTTCCTGTATTTTCCGAGGTCCCAGAAAGCTTGGTGCTACTATACAGTGTATATGTATGCAACCACATTATAAAATCAGTTTTGTTATTTTGTAGGAAAGGGATAAAATTTGTATTACGACACGGGATAGACTAGATAGGCATCCTATTAACTGTAAATATTCCTTACAAATCTTCTGAATATTTCTCTTATACAAACACAACAAATACAATAAGTAATATACGTGTGCAGTAATAAATTCATTTTCTGAAAGCATCTTTTCTGGCATCAGTGGTCGAAGTAGGGGATGCTGCCTCCACTTAAGAAAGTTTCACAAATCATACCCCCAATTAGAATAATTTTCATATTGAGCATCCTCCACCTACTGTATTGTCTCCATGTTGATTCATACAAGGATGTACCCCATCGTATTTCCAAAATCGATCAAATATCCCCTCCCTTTTCGGCTACGAATTTCTATTTCGAGCACTGTCTGGCAAGATTTTGTCGGGCTCAGTGACAGATCCTGTGGTGCGGTACTGGGCTTCGGAGGGGAAGGGGGGAGTGGCCCCTTCAACAGTTGGTTTCGCAGTTCCATAACGTTAACATTATACACAATTCCTCTCCATAGACCTAATATGAAAATGAATATGACACATTAATGACACTGTAGTAGAAAATGTTAATTACTGAAGGGGTTCGTATTTGTTTATCGACTGTCAAACAAATGTTTTGACCAATAATATAATAATACAATGCCAAAAATGTACACAATATTTAGCAAATCCATTTCCACAACAAGTATAATGTTGATTGAATTGATGTTTTAAATCCACTTTATGCACAGTAAGGCTAATAGGGACTGGGTAAAAAAGGTAAAGTGTTCCCCTGTGCATAGCACCACGCCATGAAGGCGTATAGGGGGTGCGGGGGTAACGCCCCACACTTTCTTGATCCGGTCGTGAGTGGGGGTGATGTGATCAGCATCACGCCCCTGACCGCCTTTACCCCCCAGGGTTTCCCCCAGGTACCCATGTTATTCGACGCTGGGTAGGCGCCGGGGCCGCTTCCACCGTTAGAAAAGTTCCCGGATTTGAACCGGCCGGGGATCGAACCCGGGACCTTGAGCATGGTAGTCAGACGCGTTACCGACTGAGCCACTGGGCCTAAAGTTTAAAGTGAGATCCGAACCACTATTAGCCTCCACCGGGTATTGAACCCGGAACACCTTGATTACAAGGCGACGACGCTCACACTGAAATGAAACTGTTGTATCGTCATCTTGCAGCAATGCAAAGACGTCCACTAAATGCTCTTGAAGCAATTGATATATGCATTGAAGTAATATTTCCCTGGGTAAACACACGTTTGCGCATATTATGTACAATCCCAGTAACAACAACATCAAATGATAAATCATTCTCAACTTTGAGCCGGTTGAAGACTTATCTTCGAAATACCATTTGCGAAGAAAGATTAAATGGGTTAGCTGCTCTGAACATTCACTGGGATATAAAAGTTACTTGTGCCGACATATTGTCAGAACTCGCACAGAAACCTCGATGAATAAATTCCAGAATTTAAATTGTTGAACTGTGGTACCTTATTTATTACTGTCTTTAAGACATCAAGTAGTCTTAATCTCTTTAATGTTGTTACAATGTTGAGTGTACATTTTTTTGTTTAAAAATTATATTTGAGCAATTAAATATAAAATATTAATAATTTGGAAATATTCAAGCAGGTCCTTTTATATGATGCAATAAAAACATGAAGCATCCATAGCAAATACATTGATTGCGTTCATTGGGGTAAAATCCAAGTATATTAATTATCTAATTTAATACAAGAAATTTGACCTGTGAACTGGAAAATGTATTGGATTCATAACCCCCCCTTATGAAAATCCTGGGCACGCGCCTGATTACAAGGTTTAAGATATTGTAAATACAAATTGACATGTTCGATATCACTGCATGTAAATGCAAACGATGTGATTCATGGAGGAAATAAATAAATCACCCATGCAGATGACACTAACATAATATATAAGGCTTAAAAAACAAAAGAACAATTAGAAATCCAAACTTACATCTCAATTAAGCAAATAACCCAGTATTTAAATACTAATAGCCAGTAGCGGCGTTTGGGTTCCAAAACTGGGGGGGGGGGGGCAAGGTGGTGGGGACAAAAATAGTATATTTCCCTTTGTATATAAGATTTAGCATAGTGCGGGCGCAAAAGGGACAAAAAGTGGGGGGGCAACTGCTCCCTCGCCCCCCTAATCGCTGCCACTGATAATAGCCTAAATGTAAATCATCGAAAGACAAATTTCATGATTTTTAACCCTGGCAACAAGAAGAACTTGGATAACTTGACGGTTTACTTAGATGAAAATGAAATAGACTATGCTAACCATGTAAAATTTCTAGGATTGATACAAAAAGAGTGTTCACACTAGAGAAAGGGCTGTTAGACTCATATGTAAAATTCCTTCCAGATCCACATGCAGAATTGCCTTTCACAAAAACAAAATTATGACTTTATACTCGCTGTATGTTTATAAATCTTTTATCTATATACTTAATGACAAAACACAATTTAGAAACAAAGAAATTCATGGACATAATACAAGACAACGATAAAACTTCCATATTCAGACTAACAGATTAACTCTGACAGACAGCTCACCACATTCTTCAGGTTTAAAATTCCACAACAACCTTCCCTCTTGGCTAAAATATACCACTCCCTTAAATAAAAAATTGCAGCTAATCAAAAAATACGGGAGAGACAGAGCTCTTTATGACACTATTGAACTATGAATTAGACTGGGTAGAAGTATCAAGTATACAAAGAAATTCAAAATTCAATAATGTTATAGAAGGAATAATGTATCTCTATTTTTTTTTAAAAAAAAACATGTATGCAGGGACGGCGCCAGAAATTTTCGACTGGGTGGGCAGAAGCACCATATTGATAGATTAGGGTGGGCAGTATAAATGTAAGACCATATATAGTATACTGTATATGTGTATGTAAGACGTATGTATCCCCTCTCTCTCTTACACTCCCGATTCTCTCTTACTTCTTTTTCCTTTCCTTATCCTGTTTTCCTCCTTATTCTTTTCTAATCTATCTTCCCATCTTGTTCCATTTTCTTTCCCTTTGTCTCTGATGGACACAATTATTTCAAGGAAGTGTTGAGCATATGCAGCCATACATTCTAACCACATTATTTCATGCTTGTTAATACAGTGAAATAAATGTGAATTAGGTTTAAGCTTGTGTTGCAAATACAAGGCACATACTTGATTTTATGTATTCTTCGACAGTGATAGATTGATTTGATTATTTGATGGATTTGCTTTATTTTACTTCGCTTTTTGTGCCACTTTTGACTAATTTGCGAAGATGGGGATGAGTGATGACATGATGAAATTGATGAATGGACACTCACGCACAAACATCCATGGCCAGGCAGGGATTCGAACCCAGGACCCTTTGACGTCGTAGTGCGATATGCTAAACTCTCTGCCACGGGAGCCGGAGCGACAGTGATAGAAAGTGCGATGGTAGACAATCGTGAAGTTTCTCGTAATTGAAGACATGTTCCTGAGCATAGTACTTTCATTGTATGAGTTTTTGACTGAAAGGGTTTTGTTACTCTTTTGGGGATCACATTTGTTAGCTTACAAGGTTTGCACAACTGACAAATCTATCTGAATGTTTGTAGTAGCGGCGATCGGGTGCCAACATTTGAGGGACAAGGACAATATACTTTTCCTTGGTAGAAAAGGCTTAGCATAAAGAGGCCATAGAGAGGGGCAAAAAGTGGCAAAATGTGATGGGGGAAACTGCATCCCCAATTTCCCGCTCCTCAATCGCCGCCACTGCATGTTTGGATTAAAATGAACGTCTTATTAGGAATGATTTAAAACGCACATGGAAAACCAATTCTTTGTTCATTGTCCATGAAGTATTCCTAGTCTAGTGAAAGGCTATTTTGACAAAATATCACTCATATGTAATAAACAAGTAAGACTGAAAAATCTGTTCAGAATTGAAGAGATTATTAGCTAAGTTGCTATTCGTTTTCTGAACTCTCATGTTACTAATGCGGGAGAAGCAACACACGTATGGTTACATGAACATATTTTTTGAGGTAAACAAATGATTTAGGACACAAGGAATTCATCGAACTTGATCACCGTAACAGCAATAATTCATCTATTTTTTATAGATGACTTGGGTTGTATGGCGTGACCATTTCGAATACACTAGAATGTCAACCTGTGCAGCATACCCTGGAAACTATATTATTTTAAGGGCAACGAGTCCCTGGAACCTGGAACCACTGTCAAAGTAATAATTTATGAGGGTTTGTATTTTGAGTGTCAGAATGTACTTGTTTTCGCCCCTTCGTTACTTTCATCTAATCACAATTGAAATGACTTAAAATAAAACAAATCAACCACGACTTACTCTTCCAAAAATGGAGTTTCATTAGTTTGTACCTCTTAGAAAGTTGAGGTGGTAGTTTCAATTGCACAGCGTTTCATTAGTGGATCAAGGCAGCTAATTCCGTGAACAATGACGTTTTCCGAAAGTCTCAATTTGTCTTCTGTGGTGATAAAATGACACGTTTGGTGCGAGTTCTTTCTGTATATTTTTTCCCCAATGGCATAACGCTGTCGCATTATAATGAAGAGTTCATGTGTTGGACTCCCCCCTCTCCTCGTAGAAGCACAATGCCCACTGGTTCGGACTACACGTTCAACTGTAGGTTTAGTCCCAATTAGTCCATCTGAGCATAAAAGTGGGCTTAAAAACAAACAAACGTGACATGACTTTTTTTCTTTACTTCAGCAGCATCTACAGATTCTGTCGACATTTTCGGCTGATTCGTGTGGCAAAATTTGTGTGTCGAAAGAGGATTTCTAAATATGATAAGCCAGTCAGTCATTAGCAATTGAATAATTCTGTAGCTTTTTCCATACATAACTGGTTTATCAAAATGTATTCACTTCGGTATTGTAGTGATTATTGTGATTCGTTCTGATTAGTAGAACGAATATAAAGTTGATATTTCGCATACCATATTGATATTTGAAGATGACAGGTATATAAAAATTGTAATGAAATAAAGAAAAAGGACACTTCTGGAATTTCAATGCAGAGCTAATTAAAACTATACTATACTCTCTAGCATACTTAAACCCGAAGGTTTATGGCTGTAGAAACACAAGCCTTCCATCTGTTTCTATCCGGGGCAAGATCAATCCAATCTTTCCCACCCTTGCCGATTTCTTTTATGTCCATCTCAAAGTTATCCCCCATCTTCGTCTTGGCCTTCCTACTGGTCTCTTACCATCAGGTTTTCCAACAAGAATCCTGTAAACTATTCTCTCCTCTGCCATTCGTGTCACATGGCCTGTCCATCTAAGTCTTCTTGATTAAATTATTCTAATAATAATAATAATAATAATAATAATAATTAAAAAGTCGAAATGATTTATTGTGTTGCTGGAAAAGTAACGCTAAGATGATGTTTTTATTTGTTTATTTGGATATTATTTTAACTATACCCAGTCTGGGATTTATATACGTATGTGGGCCTCCCCGATGGCACAATGGTAGTGTTGTTGCCTTGTAATCAAGGGGTCCCGGGTTCGATACCCGGTAGAGGCACAAGTGGTTCGGATCCCACTCACTTTAAACTGTAGGTCCAGTCCCGATTAGCCTTACTGTGCATAAAGTGGACTTAAAACAACAAATCAATCAATCAATCATATACGTATGTGGAGACCCGAAGCTTACAGCACCAAGACCTCACTCCAATCCCCTCTACACAGTTTCAGTTATAACGTCTTTCCAAGTTACATGGTGTGGTTTGTTATTATATTTTTTTTACCACATCCGAAGTACCTATTTTTTTTCATTATGTGGTACTTTTCAATGCAGTCTTTCCCAGTGAAGGCCCAGAGCTGCAGTCCTCAAGTTTATCCTAAATTCTGATCTAATCTTGATCATACCCTGCATAATGTTGAGCCTCCTAAGCCTACTAGCTGCTTTTAAACATGGAAGTATTCATTTGATCACAGCTTTTGTTTCAATAGCTCTAGTAATTACTTTCACTTTCTAATAAGAAAATTGGCTTTATATGGGATGATAATACGTATGTGAACATTTCTAGCATAGATAATATTCACACGTAAAATGTACATGTTATGAACACCAGAATACACTTATTTATTGAATCATTCCTATATCCCAAGTATATATACTTGTTGAATTTGATTGGGTGGGCAATCGGGTGGGCACAGGAATTTTTAGGTGGGCGCTTGCCCACCCGTGCCCACCCCTGTCACCGTCCCTGCATGTATGTACTATATATTTATATATAATCATAATCATCTTCATCTTCTGATGTAAGTCAGAATGCCATTGTTCATTGATTAGACTTATTAGGTTTAGTTCTCTAAGCATAAATATACTGCAATTTTTGGGGGCTTGGCCAAAAAGGCATTATTTATGCTAAGAGGCCTACTATGGGATTAAAAATTATAGATACTCAGATTTGAAATCCAATTAAAAATTAACCAGAAGAGCTACATAAAAACGAGTTACATCAAAATTTAGCTTATTCAATTCTGCGGGAAATCTATGCTAGCCAAATGTTTTTTCGAATAGGCCTTATATTTTTTATCGTCATGAGATCAACAAAAGGGTCGGTTCTGTTTTAGTTTTGCAACAATCGCTCTCTTTGAAATTCTGTAAATCAAAAAAGGTTTGTAGTAAACCTAACAAGCCTATCCTAGCAAAGAAAGCATTTAGCCTGATGTCAGAAGATGAAGTGCGAGGTTTTGACCAAAGGGTTGTTTAAGTCTTGTCCGATAAAGTGAGACCCTATTGAGACAAATGTCATGGCAGCCATATTTGCCACTCTGTAATATAATTATGCACATTAACTCATAAATAAAATAATTCTGAGACATTAAAGAATTGTAATTTAGACATCTTTGACCTACAAAAAAAATAGAAAAACCTTTGAAATATAAGTTCCTTGTGCAATATTCATATTTTAATACCTGCAAAAGTTTCATATATGAAAGCAAGCTGTGTTGATTGTCATACAAATATCGATAATGTACCAAGTAATCTGTATATCCCTAATAAATAATAAAAGAATTTATAAAAAACAATTCCAATGTTTTATTTATGTAAATACATGTTCAGTTTTTTGGTGTAAATTGGTAACATATTATGTTTTGGAATCCATTCACTGCACCTCAATTTTTCTGCTCATTTAATCATATATGAAAGTGCAATGTCACATATTTATATTAATCTATATCACACTATTCTCATTTCCTTAATATATAATTTGGAGTAACATCCAACGTTGCATATTTGTTAATTTAAGTCAATTTTACACTGAAAAAAATACAAATTGCATAACTTCAGCTCTGCAGAAAGAATGGATTTAGACAATATCATTTTTGGTGACTTCTGTACACATGTGAGCAGCCTATATCCACTTCAAGCTTCGGAGGTGCTCTCTGACCTCTGAGCGCTGTTTTGACTTGATGACTCTCTTGGGCTTGCGGAGACGTTCCATGATCTTGTTGCTCCTGTTCTTCACATCAGTTCGCGTGACCACTGTGCCATCTTCTATCTCACCATCTGATTCCAAACCTGGAAGCAAAATATTTAATCTTCACTGAAAAACTTCTGCATTTTTAGTCTTTAAAATTTACATATCTACATTTTAATACTGATGCTGGTGTCAGGTACAGAGTTTTTGAGAGGGACACTTGATACGACAATATTTACTGAAAGAACCCTAGCATTACTTCTTGCAATAAAACTGAACATCTATTCATTTCTCAACTTTTTGAACATGTGCTATAAATTAAAAAGTTCAAGACCTGCTCCTATTGGGAGCACTTGCTCCAGTGTTGTTACAAATATAAAATAGAGAAGGAACAAGTGGTATTAACACAAAAACAAAGCAAATTCAACATAGCCTGCATGTAGTTTTCATTGCTCAAACTGCACAAATGAAAAATATAACAACTCTATTAATATTATTAAATCTCTATATAAAGAAACCTTTCCTGAAAAACGTAGAAAACTTAAAAATAAAGAAAACAAAAGCTGGATTACAAATGGAATTACTATCTCAAGAAAAAAATGAAATCACTTCACAGAGAAAGCAAAACCAATAACACTCCCACTTTTTGGAACAACTATGCAACATACAAAAACATTTACAGGAAAGTTCTAAAAGTTGCAAAAAAACAGCAGTATGACAAAGATAAGCAACACAACAAATAAAACAAAAACAACGTGAAATATAATAAAGAAAGAAACCAACTCCGCACCAAAGAACCACCAAAACATAAGCCTAAAGCTAAGACAAAATAACATTGACAACCACCCCCCAAAAAATCTCAAATGTTTTTAATAATTACTTCATAGAAACTTATTCCCACAAAACCTCACCCCCCAAAACAAGTCATCATCACTGACAATCAACTGGAACCCAAAAACATTTTTTATGGAACCAACAGATGATTCAGAGATTATTCAAATTATCGGGAAACTAAAAAACAAAAAGACAGCAGGACTTGATGAAATAACAGACCACATTATAAAAGCATGCCATTTGCAAATAGTGAAACCCCTTTTCAAGTGGAATTTTTTCAGAAGAACTAAAAACAGCCAAAATAATACCAATCTATAAAAAAGGTGAAAAAATGATGTTAAAAACTACAGGCCAATTGCACTACTGTCAGTGTTCTCTAAAATAATCGAGCATGCAGTTGAGAAACGACTAAGGAATTTTTGTAACACATGCCAAATTATAACACCAACCCAACATAGTTTTCTAAGAGACAAAAGTACAACTACAGCACTTCATGAATTCACAGAAAATATACTTCTCCACATGGAAAGGAAACTACTAAACACAACAATTTTCTATGACTTAAGTAAAGCTTTTGATACCATAGACCATGATATACTCTTTAAAAACCTAGAAAGATATGGGATTAGAGGAATTCCTCTAAGTTGGTTTAAATCTTACATGAAAAACAGAAAGCAAATTGTAGAAATATCACATGGCAACATTACCAGGCGAATTTTGAATACCAATACAAATAATCTTGGTGTGCCCAAGGAAGTGTACTAGGTCCCCTGTTGTTTCTGCTATATATAAATGATCACTCATCTGCTGTGCCTGCATCAACTTTAATAAAGGAAAATTGAATTGAATTGAATTGAACTACACTACTCTACGCAGATGACACCTCTCTAAGTATTGTAGATTGTAAAATGAACTCTCTTCAGCAAAATTCAAATAACACTTTAAAAAAATTAAATGGATGGTGCAAGGAAAACAGACTAATTCTAAATCCAACAAAAACTAGCAACATGGCCTTCCACACGACACAACAGAAAAACAAAGATTGTCCAACACTCGAAATAGACTCAAAAATCATACAAAAAACCACAACAATAAAATTTTTAGGCATACATTTTGATGAAAACATGTATTTTGGTCATCATATTGAAAATCCATGTAAACATCTAGCCACTTTACATTATGCAATTCGGGAAATGAGAAGTATCTCTAAATTAAAAATGGTAAAAATCCTCTATTTTTCAAGTGTAGAATCTAGATTAAGGTATGGCATATTGCGATGGTAGAACTCAACAAAACTGTCGAAGGTTTTCAGTCTACAAAAAAAGAATCATCAGAACTATGGTCCAAGAGCCTCCACAAACATCTTGTAAAAATCTGTTCACCAAACTTTCAATACTCACAGTACCATCCCTATATATATTAGAATGCCTCCTATTTGTAAAGCACAACATCAAAAACCTGAATAAAAATAGTAATATACATAATCATAACACAAGAACAAAGGCAAATATACACATAGACAACCACAGACTGAACCTATACAAAAGGAGTGCCAGAAACACAGGAATACTACTATACAATAAACTTCCATGTGAAATAAAGGAGGAAAGAAATCTTAAGCTATTCAAAAATAAAATAAAAAACTATCTCTTAGAAACATCACCCTACAGCATAGAAGAATTTCTACAGCATATCTAAAACTACTTTCTCTGTCTCACCCATGTACATAATCAATTGGACACAATATATCAACATGTATGAAACCTTAATTAATCTGATATGCATCCCATATATGTAACATAGTGGATGTAATATATATCTGAAACTCAATTATGCTGATCTATATCCAAAATGTGTAATCAAGGGTATGTAATATATATATGTAACTCAATTATGCTGATCTGCATCCCATATATGTAATCTAGTGGATGTAATATACATTTGTAACTCAATTATACTGATCTACATCCCAAATATGTTATCAAGGGTATGTAATATATATTTGTAACCATAACTGCTATATGCCATGTATGTAATCAAACCGATATGTAATAATATATACTTGTAACTTTAATTATACTGCATCCCAAATAAGTATTCAAGTGGATGTATTTGTACTGAAATCATGCTAATGTTATATGTAACAAATGACGTGCTCTATACTGCTGCAGATAGAAATATCTACAATGTAGTCAACAGAACAAGAATAAATTACAATTACGATACATATGTAGCTACTTCTGTGTGTATGTATAAGCAAGGGATCCTGAGTTCGATCACTGGTGGAGCCACATTGCACACTGGTTCAGTTCCCACTATAAACTGTAGGCTCAGCCCTGATTAGCCTACCTTATCATAGAGTGTACTTAGAAAACAAACAAGTATGCACGTCGAATGTAAAAAATGATATCTACTCAACGTGATATTAGTGCACAACAAAATACAGCCCCTCTCCCAATAATTCAAAACTTGTGATCCCTTTAATTACTTATAAATATTTCTCTTGTAGTATACATCCCTAAGTATGATGCATTACTTTTATTATATTGCAATTTACTTCATTTTTACAATTTTGAAAGTAAAATTAAATAAAATTGTTTATTTGCTAGCTTTTATATACCACACAGTTGTTTCGAGATAGTTGGAAGTACTTTATTGTTAACATTAAAATCGGGAGTGCTTTATATTGAAGAAAAGAATAAATCCTTAATTACTTATAAATAAACTAGAAAACAAAAAGGATGCTACAAAATGTTCCATTTTAATCTTTTTATAACATGAACTGTTGTGGTCTAGTCAGTAGGACATCTGATTCCCACGTGGGAGACTAGGGTTAGATTCTCAGGGTTGGTGATCTAAGTTAGGAATTTTCCCAACCTTGTCTCTGCATAAAGTGACTCTGGGGCTCACCCAGCCTGAAATAAGTGGATACCTGGAGGGTAACCCTGGTTGAAGGTGGTCAGAGCATGGTGGTGATCACATCATCTCCAAAATAACAAAGATCCAAGAATGTGTGGGGTCCTACCCCACATCCCATCTATATATGCCTCATGGCATGGTGCAAAGTACGCAGGGAACTGTACGTTACATTTTTTTGGAACAGTTTACACTCAAAAGATTCTTTGCTTCTAAAAATGGAGGAGTGGAGACATGGGGACAGCCCCACCTAAGCATTGTCACTAACAGATCATCATGGAGAACCAAGGCCCCTTGAATCCATTTTACAAATTTTCTTCCTGTGGGGAAAGTTTAGTGCTGGCATGAGATGAAAGCTACAGCCTCGTCTTTCTACTTACACAGTACAGTTTCTTCTTCTTCCTGCATTTCGACGCGTATCTGCTTTGGTCCGACCTGTTTCAGCATTGTCTGGTGGAAGTTCTCTTCAGCCTCCTCCCAGAGATCCCTATTCAGCCCAATCACATTGTTCATCAGGTCTGTAGCTTTGGCTTTGATCTCGTCAAGCAAGACAATTGCTGAAATTAAAAATAATAGTAATTTATATTTGATTTTTTTACTTAGCATCGTTTTTCTGCCACTTTTTGGCTAATTGTGAAGATGAGTATGAGTGATGATATGATGATATTAATGAAGGAACACTCACAAAGAACACCTATGCCCAGGCCAGGATTCGAACACGGGACCCCTGTCATCATAGCATGATGTGATTACTACTTTACAAAACTGAGAACTATTGAAATAATTATGTAATTTGGAACAATTACTATGCACTTTTTAAATTGAACTTATTCATTACAAAGAGGTCTCAGCAGAGAAGCACATTCAGTGGTTGACTCACAATCTCCTCACTGCAGATTCCAGGTAGCCTCCACAGGGCATCTACCAAAATAACTAACTCTCTAGCCTTCTTAAACCCAAAGGTTTATGGCTGCAGCAACACAAGCCTTCCATCTGTCCCTATCCTGGGCAAGATCAACCCAATCTTTTCCATCCTTACAGATTTCCTTCAGGTCCATCTCCACGTTATCCCTCCATATTTGCTTGGCCTTCGTATGGGTGGGTCTCTTACCATCAGATTTTCCAACAAGAATCCTGTAAACTCTTCTTTCCTCTCCCATTTGTGTCACATAGCCTGCTACCTAAGTCTTCTAGATTAAATTATTCTAATAATGTCTGGACATGGATACAAATTATGCAACTCTAAATTTTGTAACCTTCTCCACTTGCATGTTTTCTCATTCTTTTTAGGTCTACCAAAATAAGAAATCCAAAATTCATGACTTCTTCTTGATTTTCCTTCCCTTTTTCTTGACTCCCCCCTTTTTTCATAACAAGTGATTTAGACTTGCTTTAATTATTAATGATTGGAAAAATTAATGCTTCAGACTTCATCCTGGATGGGGAATGGCCA
The DNA here is from genome assembly GCF_977018435.1 of Lepisma saccharinum. Lineage (NCBI taxonomy): Eukaryota > Metazoa > Arthropoda > Insecta > Zygentoma > Lepismatidae > Lepisma > Lepisma saccharinum. Next base: position 428,615 of record NC_139233.1, on the reverse strand, counting down.
CATTATTTAACATTTTTACAAAACTTCAGGAATAAAAGAATGTAATTGTTAAGGAACAATGTGAACAAATCCTAACCACAACTCAATACAATTTTAAATTTCCAAATACAGTATTCAATTTTATCAAATCCCAGTACAGATATATAACAATGTAAATTTACTATACTGTAAAAAAAAATAGCCAAAAATCTTGACCACAAGCATAATATCTAGACTTCTTGTTGACTTGCTTGTAAACACCCTGCTCCAGTAGGACCACCCCCCCCCCCCCTCTGTAAAATAAATGTCAGCCTAAAACTAAATATTTCGCACATATAATTTGATTTCAGTCACAATAATTATAAGTAGACTGTTAAAGGTCATCACAGGAAATTATTAACCTCAAACTGAAGTAGTGCATTTTGAGGAGACAGCCCTGTTTTGTAAAAAGAAGGAGAAGAATGAGAAGATGGTTTTCTATACCACCCAGCCAGAAGAAATCATGTGGAAGACAATGGGTTAAAATTCAGACATGAGCAAACAACCCAACCAACCAACGGTCACTCGGTCGGAGGCCATGCTCTAATGTAAAAAATTGTTTGTTATCACTACTTTATGGAACAACGGTGCTGCAGATTAGAAACAAAGATCCTGATTTTTCCAGTCATCTTGAATTAATGCAAACAATTTGGTTGGCTCTAGGGCCTACCTGGGACCAATTCTCATTAGCTATTTCTCCATGGCTCCTGCACATTTGTAATTGAAGACAAAACACTGCCTGGGAATAATGCTGTAGCATACAAACATGTAATAACTGTGTGCTAGTTTGCCTACTATTAGTTGAACATAGACTGATGAACTGTGTTTTGGAATTGGTCGTCAACTTTTCCTTGCTCACCTGTCTGTGCAGGGACCCTCCCTGGTAGAGGTATATGGGGGCTCAGACCCCACTCTAAACTGTGAGTCAAGTTCCGATTAGCTTATCTCTGCATGACATGGACTTACAGCAAACTTTTAACATTGGAATTTGTTCCATGCATAGGGTGACCATAATATTTTGACCCAAAAATGGGACATCCCGAGGAGATCAGTTTATCACCCCTCCTGAAAAATCGGTTAGGCCTAATTATAAAATTGTTATAATTAATGTATCATTATTATTATTATTATTTTAAATATGATCTCCCATTGTCAAAAATGCATTAATTATTATAATCTTGGTATGTTTCTGGCTCCTTCTGATCAACTTTTGATGTTGGTCCTACACTGAAGTTGAGTAATGCCAATCTTCTTGAGAGCAACTTTATTCTTCACCAACCATTCATAAATCTCCCCGAAAACCTTACCCCACATATCAGCCACACAACGCGAGATTCGTCTTTTGAGTTTGTCGAGATGCAGTAACTTTAAATTATTGTTACAATTCCGTATTGCAACTACATGTACGCTACTTGACCATGCTTATTCGCTGCTCTACAAATAATGGAACACACACAAAACAATACAATATCTTGTTTTTAGCATGAAATGTTACTCAAATTTAGACTTGGTTTTCAAAATAACGCCTAGACTTTTATAAAAAGGGAGACAAATGGTGGCTTTTTAATAATATCGATAGAACGACTGGGACATGACTCTGAAATGGGACTGTTGGGACGTATGGTTACCCTGTTCATGCACCATTATTATTTCGCAACATATCTCAGAACAATCAAGATGTCTTGTATGTATAAATTATAGAAACGAAAATTTCTGCGAACATGATATTTTTGACTTTGTTTGTTTCTCACTTTTTCTCATTTCACAATATTTGACTTTGTTTGATAAAGAAGGTCAGGTGTAAAAAATATTTTCCATTTCACTTAAGTAAACGGACAAGGAGTGTCTGTCGGACACAGTGTACAATTGGTTTGGTTTGAGTTGGTGTTTTAAGTCCACTTTATGCACAGTAAGGCTAATCGGGACTGGACCTACAGTTTAAAGTGGGATCCGAACCACTTGTGCCTCCACCGGGTATCGAACCTGGGACCCCTCGATTACAAGGCAATGACGCTACCACTGTGTCATGGGGGAGGCCCACAGAGTACAATTGATATGTAAAGAAGTCTACTTGAATATATATTAACAAATATTTAATAAAAAATAAAGTATTTAATAAGACATCACATAAAAATATTATTAATGCTAAATTAGAAAAAATGAAAAATATATGAGCAAATAAAACAATTTCCTCACACTACCTTCCGGCCTAACATGTTTCATATACTATGCTGCAAAAATTACAACATGCAATTACGATGATGATGGTGATGAATACAAGAATTATGGCCATAACAATGATGATTAGGTTAAATATCATGTTACTCGATGTTTCCACAGCAATGAAACATAAAAATCTCGCATTAGAAGGGCAAGATCCATTTAAAACAGTGCAGTGTCCGACAGACACTGCTCCCCCGGACACGTTACAAAAATAGCTTGCCCTGATAAAGGTTAAATGAAGGTAAATTATGTGTGTGTCTGGAGGAGGGGGGATCATCAAGTTAATGTACAACATAAAATTTAGAAATATCATGCAAATACAACAGTTTTTTCTGTATCTTCTAAAACATCTCTTCAAGTGTTAATTGACTTCAACTGACATCATCCCTTAGTACACACTCCATACTACTTTTGATGATACAGATATATATATCATACAAGATAAAATGCACAATATTCATTCATAGTGCCTACAGTACATTCCATCCCTGCTCGAAGCAATAAAACTCCCCTTCGTTCCCAAAAATTGGGAGCTGTTGACCTTTGATGCAGATGTGGAAGGAGCAGCGAAGGTACAGATAAAGAAGTTCCCTTAAGAAAGAACTTTCTGAAGTCTAGGGAATCTTCTACCTAGACCTCGACTCATAAACAAGATGAATGAATGAATGTAATTGTAAAAAATAGTTTTACCTAATGACCTAATGTCAAGGAGGCTGACAGAAGTGTTGGAGGGGGAGAGGGGTGAGCCACCCCTGTCTGGCTATGGGCCTGCCTCACCATGGATATAAACTCTATTCCACACGAGATGGTGACAGGCGTAACTTACTTTTTGAATCACCCTTGTTAGTACTCACGATCTTTAATGTCTTCCAAAGCATCCTCCTCTCTGTCCTCTACATCAGGGCTCTCCTTCTCCTTATAATCCGGATCAACCTTCCTCAGAATGTTGTAAATCGTTTTAAGTGAGACTCGGATGTCAACAACTTTCTCTCCTTTCTCCTTCAGCTCCAGAAAAGCAGCCTTCTTCTTCTCCTTCTCCGTTTGAATTTGTTTCTTCAGCTCCTCCCGTTTCCTGTTGTACCTGAAGTAAAGAAGGAAAAAAAACATGAATAATCACATTCAATAGCTTTTCTTGTATGTACACATTGCTTGCATTATAGAATTATTTTCCTGTAGTTTACGGTTATTACAAGCATAAGAAAACAGTTTTTCTTTGTGACGTTTCAGGAGAACACACACTCCTTTCATCAGACATTTATTTTCATTTTGACTAAAGATGCAGTTATAACAATGATTAGTAATTTTTTAAACAAAAAGAATCCGTTATATAATGGATGTTGTCAATGTTACATTGTTTTAATATAGCAACTTAACTGTGAAAAAGCAGTCTGTTTTATTTTTATTTCAGATTTTTTTAAAATTATGAATCCAAAATATCATCAGGTAATTCAAATTCATCATTGTTTTCACAAAGTCTCTTGATGTTTTCTGTTACATTAAATTTTAAAGATGGTGGCTTACTCCATTTGTTAAAAAGAAAACTCCATACTGGATCTATGTTACCATTTTCATTATTTAATTTATTCCAGTGTTCTTCTGCAATGAACGAAGCTTCCCAGACATTCAACTCTGTGTTTCCCGTTAATCTTTTTAAAACCCTTCTCTTTTTAATCAAATGCTTCTCTTCAATGATATGAGTTGACAAACCTGTTCTTGGGTTTAGATTCATAATGTCCAAATCGTGTTCGTGCCATCTTATTGCCATTTTCCTTGCTGTTTGTCCCACATAAATTAAAACTTAATTTCAAAACTGTTTTCTTATGCTTGTAATAACCGTAAACTACAGGAAAATAATCACATTCAAGCTTATGAAATTTGGATTCAAATTACATATGGTAGAAGCAGAACATTGCAGACTGGCAACTATGCTCACATTACGTGGGATTGAATAGTCTGTGTCGGTAGTATGGTGGTCTTGGAGTGAAGACGTTATAGAAATTGTACAACTTTGTATCTTACTGTTTGGCAGTAATAAATAGTTGTTATTGTTAATTTATGCGTCGTTGTATCTGTTATCGATCCAAGAAACGGAACTACACAGAAAGTGTAAAACTTTGCCTGCATTGGAAGCCACATGTTAACGATTCAAAAACTTCCTTATTTTCATTGAATTGTCAACATCAAGGTTTTTAATTTGCATTGCATTGGAGCCCTCTTCTCCCTTGTTGCCTCTTCAGGGTAGCGGAATGGCCTCCCTCCTCGCTTCTGTCGGCTGCAGAAAAAATGTCCTAGGCAATATCTACTCGACGGCAACGGTGTTCATTAACGTATTTAATAATGTTGTCATTTTATTGAAACAACTTTTTAATTCTTTACATTTTGCTGTTACCTGTGGTAACACCAGCTACATGCACACCACGCCTCTGGTGTAAAGAAAGATAAAAATGAAAGAAAAATACTAGCTAAATTAATACAAAAGTTGCAGTGACAAAAGGTGCCCCTTAATTTAATGGCCACCCTGTAGTTTGCATGGCTTAAAAGAATAAAAATGTGCTGTCCTCACCATGTTGCTGAAGTGGTCAGCCCATTATTGCAGATTCATTGGAAAGATGTTGATGTCGACATCAGGCAAGGACCGGCTGACCACTTCAGTGTAATGATCACAATAACATGTTTTTATACTTTTTAAGCCAGTTTAACTATTTTAACCAAGTTTCAACAAATAGCTGGATAAATTAATAAAATATAAGAATACAAGAAGATATGTTAGGTCACATTGAAAGAATGCTGGAAGAAAGAATTGTGAAGCAAATTTACAACAGGAGGTCTATTGCTACAAGATCACAAGGAAGGCCCAAGACCAGATGGATAGGTTATATTGGAAGTGATATAAGGTAAATGAAGATTCAAAATTGGGGGGAAACTGTGTTGAATTCAGAAGAATGGAAGAATGAAATTGAGCAGGTCAAAGGCCACAAAGAGCTGTAACGAAGAAAATCGAAGTCAGTCCAAAAATTCAGAATGTTAAACAAGAAATGACAATGTGATTTTTATCTCATTCACAATATGTTCATGACATGGGTTGGGTTATACCTATTGAACCTAATCTTCTGGACAGCTATATTGATGATAAAACCTGTAATACAGGGTGGCCCAAAAAAGGTAACCAAAATACAGATAACTTAATACTTTCAGTTACCTTTTGTTGGACCAGCCTGCATAACATCACAAACGGAAGATTGAATATCATATTGCTTGAATGCAAAATTGCTTACTCTTTAGTCTCCTCAATGCCCGAGTGCTGAAGTTCCCTCAGCATAAATTCAGCATGCTCCTTTTTCTCAAGCAGACTGTCACGCGTTGATACATTATCTTCTAATTGTCGCAGCAAACGAATCTTATTAGTGGTTTGTTCTTGCAGCCTGCAAAAGAAAAGATTTTCTTTCAAAGTGAAGACTGCAAATGTTACTTGTGTTAGAAAAAATACAAAGACTTCCTAATGCTTTCTGAGATATTTTCCCAAATATATTCTCTACAACGTAACAAAATTTATATAAGTGACCAATATAATCACAAATCTCAATGTGGAAGCAAAAGGATGTATTTCAAAGACTTCACTTCAATTTTTTTTCTATCAAATAGCCCCCCAACTAAAATACAAACATAAAACATTTGAAGGAACAATGCATAATACCTAGTGAGCATCTAAGAGTCTTGAGGAGCAAAATTAAAAAAGTTTGGATTTCTGTAAAAGTTGAAGCATATTTTGTTAAATATAGAATAATTTACAGATGCGTGATTCCAGCAGCTAAGGGCAAGCACAATGAAAAGATGATGGAAACCTCTAATTATAAATGCAAAGCAATGTGGCAACTGGTTAATAAAAAGATGCAGGGTAATAAGAGATAAAGAAAATATAATGCTTGAACAAAATGGTAAAATAGAGAACTGACCATAGCAACATTGTTTACTGAATACTAGATGACACTTGCAGACAAACACTCAAATCCGAGTAATGATCAAAATAATCCATTATGCTTAAAAATTGAAAAATGTAATAAATCAATATTTTTGCACTCACTTTCATGTAAAGACGTTTAAGAAATAATTCAAAACATGAGTAATGAATGGTCTTATGGTGTAGATGAATAACCAATCTCAGCTGTAAAAGGGTTTAAAATACGTGTGTCATGTCCTTCATGATATAGTGTAAACCTATTCTTTTTGAAAGGAACTTTCCCTGAGACTGAAACTAGCTAAGGTTAAATCAATATATAAGATAGGGGGCAAACTAAATATAGAAAATTATAGATCTATAACATTGTTAAGATCTTTTCCAAAAATACTTGAAAGAGCTGTATATAAACAGATAATATCACTCTGTAGTAAGTACAATATTATCTCCAATAGTGAACATGGTTATAACAATGAACTTTACATGCAATGTAAACAAAATATCGCTGGGAGAATCAAAGTAGGAAGGATACAATGGATAGGATACAATGGATGAACAGACTCAGGTCTAGATTTATGTATGTGTAGACCTTAGGCTAACAACTACACACCATATTTCATTTGTAACTTTTAGGTCACGTTATATCAGATGGTTAGTTACATTTGTATGGCAGATATCTCCTTCCTTCAATGTATAGTGCTTTTAAAAATGTTTTTTCTTTCCAATGAATGCCTGAGAGTGTAGAGCCACAAGCCTCACTAATTCCAACCCTGAGCAGATCCACCTCAAGACATCATGGGAAGAGAGGAAATAATGGGAATTGGAGAACAAAAGCAAAGACAAGGACCCATGGTGAAGGAGTTGGTTTGAGTTTGAGTTGGTGTTTTAAGTCCACTTTATGCACAGTAAGGCTAATCGGGACTGGACCTACAGTTTAAAGTGGGATCCGAACCACTTGTGCCTCCACCGGGTATCGAACCCGGGACCCCTTGATTACAAGGCAATGACGCTACCACTGCGCCATGGGGGAGGCCCCCATGGTGAAGGACTGTACATGTGTAATGCCACTTAAAGATAGCATATTCTATGAACAAATTTCATGCATCAAAAGATAACATCCAAATACCTTGGCACTATGTCATCATATTTAGTTACGATCATTACTTCTTGAAATCTGTCCAAAGTTTCTTCAATCTCTGCCAGCTGTAGAGGAAGACTCAGAGCTTCTTCATCTATCATCTCGGTATCACGACGGAAAGAGGCCCCAGGAGCCTAGAAAGTGTATTTTTTAGTCAAGTAAGTGAATTTGTTATGATTTTTATTATACATTACTAGGTTTCCACAGTATTCCAGTCAGCAGGGCATCTGACTGCCACATGAGATGCCCAGGTTCGATTCCTGGGGGGATTTCAGGTGGGAACTTGCATGAAGAGTCTCTGGGATTAATCCAGACTGAGAAATAAGTACCTCTGGAAGGGAGGGGGATAAAGCCAGAAAGAGCATGGTACTCATCACATCATCTTTGCAAAAGGCTAAGATTAAGAATATGTGGGGCGCCGTATGCTTTCATGGCATGGATGGGAATTTCATAAAAACAAGTTGCAAAATTTCAAAATAATAAGCTTCATGAAAGCTGAAAGAAAGAGCTGAAACATGGTCCCCTCCTGCAAGGATTCAAGCATAGCAACATGGGGAGGCAAACACAGCAGTGAGCAAGCAAAAGAGAAAATTTTGGCAACGGTGTCCCATGAAAATTCTGGCACCCAATTAATAATGAATTAATAAATCTCTGGCCTCCCTACAAACTTATATCTCTGTGGATTAATATTATAAACTCTGGTTGCAGAAATTGAATGAAGACCAGATGTTGGCTTGAAAGCTCACTGGTAGCACATTAGCATAGAATACCAAACATCCAGGGTTGATCCTTGGTTGAACCACAGCTTTTACATAACCTTTCAATACGTAAGTAAGTAAGTTATAGTAATTTAATTTACAGTGGAATTCCAGTTCTACAGGGTGGAACGGTAATGTGGACAATTTATCAACACCAACATATACTTTTGAATCCCTACAAAATCATACCAACTATAGGTAAAGGTTAGGTAAGCCACCAAGATTTCTGAAACCTCAGAAAATATGTGAACTGCAGGCCTCCCCATGACTTAAACTAGCAACACTAGCCCCTGCTTCCATGACAGGGTTTCAAATGCGATGGTGGATCTATAATGCTCCACATGGACAAGACTATGGAAGCTGAGCTACGTTTTGCCAGGCATGAATGTTGATTAATGAAATATAAGAACTTATTAGCAAATGAACATTGAAGTTCATTTTTATGTATATCAGGTTTTGCAAATAAACAGAACTTATTTTATCGGGGATATATTCAAGGCTGATTATACAGTGCATGTAGTACAATTTAGAATTGGAACACAAAATCTTACTGGAAGTTGAATTCATTCCTGTGGTGATAGTGCAAGGAGTCAATGGTGCATTACAAAACCTGACTTACAAAGTGCCAACAGTGAAATAGTGGTCATATGCAGTGCTCGAAAAATGTTCTTCAGAGCTCTGAAAATCAGGCGTCAGGAAACCACCTATTAGCAATTGTGCATACTATAAGAAGCTTTGCATCACCAAATTCAAAACATGGCTAAATCATGTGAGCATGTAATTACGAAGTGCTTGCCAAGAGAAAGTGGGAAATGGGGGGGGGGGGGGGCAAAGAGTAAGAAAGTGTTACTGATTCTATGGAATATTCACAACGTTGATAAAAAAAAAATCATTTGCTAACTTACAGTGTACTGCAATTTGAACTTTGAATCTTCAAAATTTTGTACATGCAAATTTCAAGAATGGCAATATTACAGCAAAACATTACAGTCACCAAGCTGAAATTTTCAGTCACCATGGCATCCTGGCAACCAGGATTTTTAGAGCCCTGGTCATATGCAAAATGTATTTTTTAAAAAATAGTAATAATAATAATAAGGTATTTATTTTCAAGCTGCTTGTAGTACTTTTATGTACAAAATGTGTTTATACATGTCAAAAATTAAATTCTAAAATCCTTGATTCACAGAAGCACCCTGTATAGTTTATCTTTTAGAGCTTTAGTAGGAAAACTTTTTTACTTACGAAATACATGCAGCTAGTTATGTGACGAAGCTGAAAATTTGCCGATGCTGATGTACTCACCCATAATATTTGCAACCGATACCAATGCTGATATTTAACCAATTCCGATACATAAAATTATTCAACAGAAATGGAATGTTATTTTGAGCATGACAAAAATAAATTTGCTATGTACATTTCTATCTATTATATATACATATATATCCTCAGAGATTTAACATTAGTACACAAGCAGTTCTTTCAAATGCAAAATGAATTCTTGTTCTTAATATTGTAAATTTAAATCTGGCAGATTCAACTTCAGAAACACGAGTTCTTGAAGCACTTCTGGAAGTAACTTACTTCATCTCTTATCTGTCCAGCAACTGAACACTTGTTCACTGAATACTGATGCAGCAGGTATGCCCAAGTAATTTCTCACCACTTCCTTCAAGTTCGGATACTCATTTTTGAATTTCCAATACAACAGCAGATCCTGTTCATGTTGAATACTAGGCTCTATTTCTGATTTTGAGATAGGTTGATTCTCTTAATGAGAGTTTGCAATAATTTTATCACAAAAACTACACAGTGCTCCATAACCTAATTTTCTATAAATCTTACAAAATTAAAATATGAAACTTATTAGACGGTAAAACTCTAGTATTATCGGTACTGATTTAAATATCGGATTTTTGCTGATGCCCATATGTCAATTTCTGCCGATATGCGTACATCTGTAATTGGCTTCGGCACATCCCTACATGCAGCCATTAATGAAGAAACCTATTTAAAAATATATAACAGCAGCGAGAAGATAAATGTGATTGTATTTACACAATACCTTGAGCAGCAATCTCACCTTCAAAGGTTCTGGTTTTGAGTCCTCACATTGCCAAAGGTGTGAGCACATCTTCATCAATTTCATCAATGTCAAGCCTTCAGTCTTTCACAATTTCACTAATCACTGTTCATACTCATCGTTGTGATGCTAAATATTTAAAAAGCTAAAAACAATACAACAGGTTAATGCTACTGGTTCACCTACCTCTTCACGAATGAGTGCTTTGCATTTGTTGTACTGCTCCATCACTTTCTGCTGCATGGCCTTCACGGAGGAATCCCTCTCCCTCATGTCCGCGATTGTCTCTGCCTCCAACTGCCTCACTTCCTTCTGGATTTGCTGCAGGACCTTCGACACGTCCTGGTCCATAAGCATCACCCGGCTAAGGCTTGATTGTAGCACTGCGTAATCATTGGTGAGACGTTCAAGGGTCTTCTCAAAGAACAGCCTATCCTATAAATAGTACAGAACATCTACGACTGAGCTCATGAGCATCTGGAGAAAATTACATCTCTCTTAAATGTAATTTAACGTCAATTGCATTACATTGAATTAATTATTGTAAAAGACTAATAATTACAAGTTCATTGCAGAAATGCTAGTTTCAAATAAAATGCATGTGTTTACATATCAGATAAGCACAACATAAAAGTAGGTGTTATTTTATCATAAAATCTAGTTTTGTTAGGCAAAACTGACGAAAAAATTTCTGATTATGTATTTTGCATAATTTCCAAGATATTTAGACTGCAAAAGTGTCTTGTAGCATTTTGTGGACCCGGAGAAATCATCATTCTTCAGAAAAGTATCAGCGATGACATTTCAATTCATACTCTCAGATCCAGATACCACTGATATACTTCTTTCTAACAGTCCTTCAATTAATTTCATCTAATCCAAATCTATCCTCATCATGGTTATTAGCCTAAAGAGGCAGAATAGTGATGGAAGATAAAATGTTTCAGTTTTTGTATTAAGTCCACTATCAGGAATGGACCTGAACTACTATGTGCCTCCACTTATGCCATCAGAGAGGCCCATACCATAAAAAGAATGCAAATATGATTCCTATATGGTATCAGCATTGACTTGATGTCTCGCTTTGTGGCCGTGCAGCAGGCCCGTAGCTAGAACCGACCTCCAGGGGGGGCTCACGATATATCAGGGGGGGCTTTGTAAACCAAGTCAATTTTTCAAAAGTTTAATAGTATTAAATGAAGGTAAATTATCTGTGTCGAGGGTCATTAAGTTAATTTAAAATATAAAATTTAGAAATATCGTGTACAAATACTACAGTTTTTTTATCTCTCTCTTGAAGTGCTAATGACTGCCACTGACACCATCCCTTAATACACACTTCATACTATTTTTGATGATACAGATATTTATATCATACATGTTAAAATGTAAATATTAACTTCAATCATAGTGCCTACCGTACATTCCACCCCCGGCCAAAGCATTAAAACTTGGGATTTGTTCACATTTGACGCAGATGCGGAAGGAATGTGGATAATGACATCAAAGTCACAGATTTCTGTCAAGCGAGAGGCTGCAATAGGAGCAGGGATGGTACAGATAAAGAAGACTTCCTATGAAAGAACTTTCTAAAGTCTAGATAATCTTCTAAACACTTGCCGCTGCGTAGACTTCTGCTCATAAACAAGATGAACGAACGAAGTTGTGAACAAAATAATATATTCTGTCTACATTTTCACTGTTCACCTCAAACAAATTAGAATACAAAATAGTTTTACCTAATGTCAGGGGGGCTCGCCGAAGTGCCAGGGGGGCTGGTGACCTTGTCAGGGGGGGCTGAGCCCCCCCCCCCCGGCCCCTGCCTGGCTACGGGCCTGCCGTGCAGTCTAAGGCATCATGCTTTGGCCTCCGGCTACGGGACGTGTGCAGGTTCGAGTCTCCAAGGGGGAAGCATAACAACTTTTCTCCTGAGATTTCGGCCAGTGTATGGGACTGGTGGCCACCCACCATCGTGAGGAAATTGGGGAGTTATGAATGAGTAGCGTAACCTGGTCATGAAAGCCTACAACAATGATTGGGGTTTCATCATGCTGACCACACGTCACTCCGTAACTGGTTGGATTATCTTCCACCTCTGGTGGGAGTGAGACTGGCAGTTGGCAGGTAGGCGCTGGTCCCTCACTGCCTGTTGTGCCACGGGTTATTTATCAGCATTGACTTATGCATACTTTCAGTATTTTCAACTGAATGTAACCTAGACAACAATGCATGACTTTGTACAGTTACGTACTAGCTTGGTTTGGGTAACCCTTGAATAATGTGTTCAATATCTTGGTACATTCTGAATAAAATAAATATGCAAGATATACGAGGTGTGACACAAAAAAAACGGATTGTGGCTGTATTACTAAAAATAATTAACTTGACCTGTATTGCTTTTGCAGGGATAAACTACCATACCTGCCTTCCCTAGCAGCATGAATTGGACCCGGGCCAGCCAGTCGCGAGATAAGCATCACTGTGTGAACACGTGTGTCAGTGCGTTGCTGGAAAATGACGAGCATGAAAGTAGAACAAAAAGTTAACATGAAGTTTCTCGTGAAACTTTCAAAATCTTCTACTGGAACATTTCAAATGTTGAGGGAAGTTTATGATGAAGTGTGCATGTCAAGGACACAAGTTTTCGAGTGGCACAAAAGGTTTTTGGAGGGTAGGGAGAGTTGTGATGATGATGAATGACCAGGTTGCCTGCGTTCTTCTGTGACTGAAAGAAACATTGAAAATGTTCATCGTGTTGTGAGAAATGACCGCAGATTGAGTGTTAGCAATTGCTGAGGCTGTGAACTTGGACAGGGAGTCAGTCAGATGCATCTTAACGGAAGAATTGCAAATGAGAAAAATTTGTGCGAAGGTGGTTCCCAAAGTGTTGTCACATGATCAAAAACAGTGCCAAAAGAAATTGTGTATGGGCATCGTGGAAAGGATTGACGACGACCCAAATTTGTTGGATTTGGTTTTAACTGTCGACGAAACTTGGATTTTCACCTACGACTCAGAAACGAAGTGACAATCCATGCAGTGGAAGTGCCCCAACTCCCCCGACCCAAAAAGGCTCAAATGTCAAAGTCCAAATTTAAGGCAATGCTACTAGTGTTCTTTGACATTCGTGGGATAGTGATGATTGATTGGGATCCTAATGGATAAACTGTAAATCAACATTACTACCTTCAGGTGTTGGGGAAACTTCATGAAAAAGTTCGAAAGAAAAGGTCCCAATTGTGGGAAAGTGGATGGATCTTGCATCAGGACAATGCACCTGCCCACAAGGCACTATCCGTGCAGCAATTTTTGGCTAGAAAAAACATTGCAGTGTTAGAACACCTGCCGTACTCACCTGATTTGGCACCTTGTGACCTTTTTTTCTGTTCCCGAAAATCAAATCTCAACTAAAAGGAACACATTTTACCTCCGTTAATGAGGTTAAAAAAAACGAAAAACGTACTAAAGGCCCTTACAGAAGATGACTTCCAGGGATGTTACAACAATGGCAGCGGTGAATGAAGAAGTGTGTTGAAGCAGAGGGAGACTACTTTGAAGGTGACTCCACCGACAGGAACCAATAATGTAAGTATGCTGAGTTATTACTTCAATCCGTTTTTTTTTGTGTCACACCTCATACTTTAATTCCAAATGCCTTAACAAAGGATTGCACTGTTGCATGTTCGGTGAGCGATTGGTCTTGGATATAGAACCTTCCTCCCCCACCATTTTCTTGACAAGAATTAAACTCCCAGTTGAAACAGTCTGCTAAGTGGCTTTTTGGTTGGTTAACCAGTAGTCAGTCTCAACAGATTCCATTTGCAGTTTAAATTCAATTTAATTCAATTCAATAACGTGATAGTTTGGTACGGGTGAGCTTGACACCAAAAATATACAAATTAATATTTATAATAAAAGTGAAAATCACAAAGATATTAAAGGTCAAGACAATAAAATAGAATTAAATGGCACAACGAAGTAATAAAATTAAATGACATTAAATTAGCTAATGAAAGTAATTGAAAGAAACAAAATTAAAGTGTGGCCTCCCTGATGGCATAGTGGTAGCGTCGTCGCCTTGTAATCAAGGGGTCCCGGGTTCGATACCTGGTGGAGGCACGTAGTGGTTTGGATTCCACTTTAAACTGTAGGTCCAGTCCTGATTAGCCTTACTGTGCATAAAGTGGACTTAAAACACTAAATAAATGAAAAATGAAAAAAAAAATTAAAGTGGTACGAATAGGTAATGAATTTCTAACTCACACGGATTCTTGCCTAATCATATGTATATTTACCTTGTTTCTTATGATGGTTCAGTGATGTTGAGATAATATTTGAAATGTTGCTGTTTTGTCTGTTTTGTAGGTGCATTCCTGATTTTTGGTTCTGCATAGCTCAATGAGGACTCATAATCTGAGGTTCTGAAATTAGGTAAAGTGAGACAGGCAGCGTTTCTGGTTGAGCACGAGCGAGATTTACTTCTGACATTTAAATTCAAAACCAGGTGGTTTGTAGTGTCCCTATTTATGAAGTACAGCATCAGATATCCACTGCCGGTTACCATCACATACAAATGTATCTTTTAAACATGAAGCCATAACTTACCTTCCTGAGAATATGAAGCATGCTGTCATATGTCTGCTTAATGGCAAGAGCTGCATTCTGCTTCACGTGTGCATTTTCTATTAAGCTCGTTAAAGTCTGCTCTCTCTGGTATTGCTTGGGCAACTCTCCTGTCTGATCTGAAGGTTCCTTATTCAACTTTATGATCTGCTCCTGTCAAAGGTAATATAAATATTGACAATACTATATTTCATACAAACTAAATGTTAAAAACAATAACTTTGCACAGAAAGAAGGTTGAATGGGATTTAGACATCAGTTTTTTAACTGAATACTGTAAACAACACAAGTGATAAATGAAACAAAACCAGCATTCTGTGAAGGGCTGAGCCGATACCATTGTTTTTGAGTCGCTAGAAGCATGGTCAAAACGAAAATAAGTTCCCTTTTAAAGGTTCGTTCAGCTTTTCCAACTTACCTTTGGTTAAAAAAAAAAAAAAGATAGTTGTGCATTTGTTAAGTGAACCCGTACTCAAGTTTCCGTGAACAGCAAGTACGTGACACAAAGATCCTTACGCAGATAAGGCTCGCGGTCAAGTATCTTGCAAATCAAGGGTAACTTCAAATTATCCCCATAGGAGTTCCTTTGAAGTCTAGCAAGCTTTGTTCCTACAGATGCGGTCTCGTGTAACAATAATCCCAATGAGGTTCCGGTAGCTAACGAGGCACCTGGTGTATTGTGGACATCTCTCTCTTTAGAGACCTCCCACAGACAAAACGGTCATCACCCATGTGAGTGGTGGACATGTCAAATACCGGGGCTAAATCCCCTTTTCCTTTCCAACTTAAGACTTTTGTTTGTCCAGACCTGGATAACTGGGTTTCAACAGACGTGTTTTGGCAGCACAGGGAACGTGACAAGGGAATAATTTTATTTGAACGAAAGTTGATGGCACTTACTTTCTGTAAAGTGTAGTGATGGGTTTGGATTTCCTTCCACGCCTAGCAATAGAACTTTGCATTTATGTTTTTTAGAAATAATTTTCCGATAGAATATTATATCGAAAGCAAACTCACGTCGGAATATTACTGTACTGAAGTCGATCGCCTGATATATAAGCAAGAGACTGGTAAGTTTTCATTCTCTCCTTAAATTATGTTTACTAATTTTTATTCTTTTTGATAAAGGACAAAAATGAGACAAGATTGGTTTCACATTACAGCTTTACTGTTAGTTTTAGACGTCATGTCCAGGGCTGGCAAATTGCCAATTATTCTTGTATTTACGAATGATTTAATGTTAGTTTGGGAAGAGTGATCCCTTACTTTTAGAGGAGGTTGAAGAGGCATGATCTCATTTTTCAACATTGGGGGAAAGTGAGACGACGACGACGATTGCCTCGCTCTTAGCTGCACTTAATATTTCTAACATATTTGAGACATCTGATCGATTGTCACTTATCTAAAAAAAATACTGTAAAGTTGAGATGCATCGTTGGAAGAGAGCATCGTTTGGTGGGTTAATGTATTCATCGCCCCTCGTCAGACATGCATACGTATAAAATGTAATAATAATAAAAATTACACACACGCACGTGTGCGACACATATAATTATCCTTTTTTACTTTAAATTGAAATTATACAAGTATCGGTATCGGCATCAGTATCGGTGGGTATCGGTGAGAGTATCAGCATCGGTATCGGTATCAGTTCAAAGTGGTATCGTCTCAGCCCTAATAATTGACATATAATGAGTTATAGTGGTAAAAACAGCTGGGTAGAAACATATAGCACTATGTTAGAAACATATGAGCAACTTAAAAAGAATTCCATTTCGACAACATCACAACTAAACACCTGGCTAAACAACAACAAGCTTTCCCTGAATGTTAATAAAACAGTTGTAATAATTTTTAATCCAGTAAAACAAATAAAGACTTAAATATAATTATTAACAATGAAGTCGTCAAAGAATGCAATGCAATAAAATTCTTAGGAGTATGGATAGACACAAACCTGTCTTGGGACATGCATATTACTAATTTAACTCAAAAATTAAGCAGGCTCTGCTACATGATGACAATTTTGAGAAATGTTTTAACTTTGAATGATTTAAGGGACAGTATATTTTGGACAGATTCAACCTGTACTTACATATGGTATCTCTTTCTGGGGCAGCTCACCCAAAATGAAGAAAATTTTTATTTGGCAAAAACGGATATTAAAAATTATGAAGAATGTATCCCTCTCAAACCCAACAAAACAAATTTTCAATGAATTTCAAATATTACCTCTTCCATGTTTGTACATATTGGAAATGTTGTACTTTATTCATACAAATTCTAAAATCTTCTCAAAAAATCTGGACATACACAAGTACAGCACTCGTATGCATAACTCCCTCCACCTTTCTACTGTCCGCACATCCAAAACACATAGTGGTATAGGATTTCAAGGTGTAAAACTCTATAACAAGCTGCCAGAGGAATTCAAGAATCATAATCCAATCAAATTTAAAATAACAGTAAAAAGCTTGCTTATGAAGCATTTGTTTTATAGCACAGAGGAGTACTTAGATCATATTTCTCATTAATAGACATAACCTTTGATTTTTCTTCTATTTTTATGTTATTTTATTTTTATGTTCATTAATAGCCATAACCTTTGATTTTTCTTCTATTTTTTTATGTTATTCTTTATTTATTTATTTACTCAGAGTTTCAGATACAGTCTTATTTGGCCATTTTACACTGAAACAACATAAAGTAGAAACACAAAATAACAAAAGATAAAAACAATAACAAGATGGGATAGATTTACATGTTCTTGGTCAGTAATATACAAAAATTACGTTCTGGAAGGAAAATATCTACATTCAGGGGTAGTTTGTTGTAGATTTCTGGGAGCCTGTAAAACAAGGATCGTTGTAGAAGGGATAGCCTAGTGGTTGGGTTGTGGAAGAGTTGCAGGTTTCGCATTTGCTTTTGGGGTACCCTAAGTGTGAATTCACTGATTAGGAGATCTGTTCTGATTTTGCCATTTATTATCTTGTATAAAAATTTCATGTCAGCTAGATCACGACGAAAGGATGGAGTGTGAATATTCAGAGCAGCCATGGTGTCTGATTTGGATACATGTCGAAAGGAAGGTATTCTATGGCGAACAATTGCAAGAAAGAAACTGAGAACAGAATCTATTCTGGTGAGATTGGTTTTTGAGGCCATTGCCCAAATTGGGGAACAGTATTCGAGGATGGGCGAGATGAAAGATTTATAGAATAAAGCAAGAGATGATGGGTTTTGAATTTCGCTAAATCTGTATAGAAGACCGAGAAGGCGCATGGCTTTTTTAGTGGTAGCTATAATATGATAATTAAAAGTGAGTTTTTCATCCATGATAATACCTAGGTCCTTTTGGGTGGAGACGTTTTGGATTGGATTGTTTTCAATAGAATAAGTAGACAGCACTTTGTTCTTTTTTAGGGAATAAGTAAGAAAAGAGCATTTCTGAGTGTTTAGTTCTAACTTCCATTGACGACACCATTTAACTAGTTCTGTGAGAGCATTTTGAAGAATCATGATGTCATGATGCGATGAGATCTCCTTAAAGAGTTTACAGTTATCCGCAAACAAAAGTATATTGATAGGGAGGGAGGACAGGAAGGAATAGGAGCGGCCCTAAGACACTCCCCTGAGGAACTCCAGACAAAACGGGAAGAAAGTTAGAAGAGGTACCTGAAAGAAACAACATGTTGTTCACGCTCATGGAGGTAGTCCTGCAGTAAAGAGAGAAATTTGCCATGGATGTTAAATCTGGATGATAATTTATGAAGAAGAAATTTATGATTAATTTTGTCAAAGGCTTTCGAAATGTCCAAGTATATAGTGTCAAGTTGGGAGTTATTATCAATAGCTCTGGCAGCATGCGAAAGTAAGACAGAAATATTTGTTAGGCAAGAGCTGCCTGGAAGAAAACCATGTTGTGCTTTGTTTATATATGGTGATGTAAACTGAAGTAACCTGTTTTTGATGATTTTTTCACAAATAATTGATAGTGGCGATAAAAGTGAGATTGGTCTATAGGATTTTACACATTTTTTATCTCCAGTTTTGTGAATGGGCACAATGTTGGCCCGTTTGAATGTTTTCTATACTCTTTTATACTTTTTAATATGCATAAGTATGTGTTAATTCCTTTGTACTCAAAATTATACATGTAATTGATCTATCCCATACCATAGTGCTATTTGTACTTATATGATCAAGTGGATGGAAATAAATCATATCATATCATATATCATTTCAATATAAAAAATGATATGTATATATAGGTTCCATAGTATTCATGTTAACAGTTAATACCATGCATGCTTACACGAAAGAGAATGAAAGTATGTAAAAAATGTAAAGTGCTCCCCTGTGCATAGCACCACGCCATGAAGGCATATAGGGGGTGTGGGGGTAATGCCCCACACTTTCTTGATCCGGTCGTGAGTGGGGGTGATGTGATCAGCATCACGCCCCTGACCGCCTTTACCCCCCAGGGTTTCCCCCAGGTACCCATGTTATTCGACGCTGGGTGGGCGCCGGGGCCGCTTCCATCTTTAGAAAAGTTCCCGGATTTGAACCGGCCGGGGATCGAACCCGGGACCTTTAGCATGGTAGTCAGACGCGTTACCGACTGAGCCACCGCGGCCACTTTGAATGAAAGTATGTAATACACTAAATAAATACCAAATATTTTTATAAAGTAAGTACCACAGAGTAAGTAATAGCAACAAATACGTAACTTACTTTAATTTTTATGAGAGCTTTCTCCTTCTGTGTTTTTTTGAAACGCAACCTGTCATATTCTTTCACATGTTTCAGGACAACTTGCTCAAGATATCCACGAACTTTCTGAAATTAAATATATAAAAATTGCTATTACAGGTAAATGGAAACATCGACGTCTACAAAGAAACTTCAGGGTTTCATGCAGAATTTGACACACAAGAAACAACAAAGTCGACTTACTTTTACAGGTAACATGAAAGAGCATAAGTTGAAGTTCCTTTATGGCATTTGGCAAATTTCAATGTGCATAGCTGTACATCCAAACGAAACTCTATCTCTTCCCATGTGGAGTTACGGTTCCTATGGTTGTGATGAGTTTTTCTTGTAGATGACGAAGGTTACAAATCTTCTTAGCATACACCAATTTCTTAACATAACCCCACATAATAAAGTCAAAGGGTATGATGCGAGGACTTTGTGGTGGTCCTCATCTTCCGATCCCCCTGTTAGGAAATTGTAAGTCAAACCCTGAACAAGCAAGAGCTCTTAATAATTAAAATTTCTGCTTTCGCTTTTCAAAATTTCTGCTTTAAAAATGACTTCTTGTTTTCATCATTAGATGCAATGGAGTAGGAAAAAATATATATATCTGTATGCTACATTACATAATTTGAAAAATCAGTCCAAGGTGGTTAAATGATTGTTGTTGAGCCAACTCAGTGGCAAAGTGTAGTGACGTGTGTTAACTTCAGTATTTGGTGTAGCAACTGATTATCAGTAAATCTTTAAACCATCCACACACACAGAAAGAGTACAGTGTGATTTTGATGCAGATCAAATTATTTACATATTTCAATGGAAGTGATAATTTAGTCAGAAACCTAAAAAGTAGAAACCCTAGACATGGACAATAAAAGACAGTGATTCAAAAGTGATTATTGCCATCCTATGTTTTGTCTTTTGTCGGCCATCTTCTTTTGATCCTAGCTTGGCGACCTTGTATTTGCAACTGCCTTCTTGCGACTATCTCTTCTTGTGACCCTGTTTTTGTCGACCTTGTGAGCTACGCTGTCTTTTGGAGACACTATCTCTCAGTTACCCTGTGTTTCTGCAATGGTCTATAGCTTAGTTTTAGGTATCGATTGCATGCCTTGCAAAACATGAACATTTCTCTCCTTTCTTAATATTACTAAAATGTTTCACAAGGTTTTCTTTTTCAAGACATTTAGTTTGTTGCACATATTTGCATTTGCAGCTGCAGTCGAAACAATATATTCCTCAATTATAGAATGGTTCTATATAATGCTTTCTATTAATAGTGTTCTGCTACTAATGTCAGAAAAACCTTGTAAGTACTTAATGTAAAAATCCAAGTAACAAAAAACATTTCAGGAATTCGCCACCTTTGGCCACCTATCTAGTCTGATTGTTAACACCATGACTGTTTGCAATGATGCGGTTGCATGGCAGCTTATTAATAAAACTGTTTCCAAAAATAATTGAGTTTAGGAACAGTGTTTGGTTTAAATATGAAGCAAATTGGTGAATGTTTCTGAATGTATGCAGTAAATTTATCTGCATACAGGATTGGCTTATAGAGGACCAGCCCTTCTGGTATTCAACAGAAGTGCCAGACTGGTGCTGAATGAAAACTTGTCAGTCACTCTGCACAATTGATGAAATTAACTGATATTTAAAATTCCTTCTCAACAGAACTTCTTCACATTTCCTACGAACAAACTGTAGAGATTAAGGTTTTTCCTATCTTTGGAAATGAGAAATCCAAATGATCATTCTTATTTATAAAACATAAAAGCCATATAACGCAAACAAAAGATACATACAAGACAACTTTGCCCTTCTATTCAATTCCAATACTACATAATAATATATATACTCACTTCTGGACCAAGATGTTGCAATCCCAACTGGAATTCCTTGTGATCTTGTAGGACATTATGCATTCGCTGGAAATCTCCAGACACAACAGTTGTAATTTCTCTTCGCATCAGCTCAATGTCCTTTTTAAGAGACTTAATGTGCTCATAGCGACTGCGTCGGACTTTGTTGGTATCCTCCTGTGTTAGCTTGAAATGCTTTTCTGAAAAAAAATATATATATTTTGAAACATGAATGTATATTTGAAATATTCTGCATGATTTATGATTTTAGGTGCTATTCATTGGTTACACACACCTATATAATCTAATGAGAGCTCACCACTTCTTTACTTTTATTTAAATTATTTGAATTTTGCTGATTCCTGTGGCTTTTCCATCACTTTTGGCTAATTGTGATAATTAAGATGAATGAAGATTAGAAGAAATTGACAAAGGAACACTCACAAATGCTACAATTTAGTGATGAGATGAATACTCAACAAGTTCAGACACTGGTATTTTACTTATATTTCTTTTCAATTTAGTGACAACAATGAAGATGAATGATGAAGTAATGAAATAGATGATGGAACAACTCAATGGCACTCGGATCTCTTACCTAGAATTTAAACATGGAGCCCATATCTTCACTACACATTATGCTAACCGTTTTTGTCACAGAGGCCAGCATTCACCACTTGTCCACATAATGCTCTGTCAAAACTGAAAGTGTGGGTCAATATCTGTAACAACTCATCATCTCAAAAGAGTGTAAAAGTCTTCAGGTTACCCAGGAACCTGATACGAATGCAATTTTAGAAATTAGCTTGGATAGCCATTACATTGTAAAACTTAGGTTTTTTACAATTAGATGAAAAATTTAATTCTAAGGACACATCAACACACAATTACTCCATAGACACTGGCACACAATATCAGCAATTGCACAGAAAATATGAAAAATAATTTACCATTTACGAGAAGAAGGCTTTTGTATTGTTCTATTTTGTCCTTCATGCTTGCTATTTCTTCGTTGATCAATTTATTTCTTGCTGCAACATTGGCCATTTTTTAGCATGAACTATTGTGCAGGGCCCTCTTGAAAAAAATCTCTGGAACCGATTAGTTTCCGAATGCAGGTTCTATTCTCCTCCAGCACAGTCTGGTTTTCCATGGATGAAAAGCATATATTAGTAAGAACAACATTAATAAAATTACAGATAAGTGAAATGCTCAAGGGAGGTCATGCTCTCATACCCTCTCCTACATTCATATACATTGGGTCAACTTAAAAAAAGAAAATTAAACTGAGGATATCATAGTAAAATTCACTGATATAGATATTTACTAAGTCATAAGGAGTGGAACTGACAGGTGGATTTTGCAATTGCCTTTTTGAGATCACGGAATCCTTACACATAATAATAACATTTTAAAAAATATTTTCAACAAACTGTCATATTTCTTACATCTCTTACTGTCATATTTCTTCTTTAGCCTCTTGCCTCTCCTCTCCCCACTTCAAAGTTCGAAGAATGCAACTTGTGCCTTGTGCCACTCGTTTGTGAAGTGCAATCAAATTATGTAACCCAATTAGAGGTTTTAGTTTTCTCATTGGCCATGCATTGATCAAAAATGCCTTTCACATTAATGTTTGTAAGATTGGTAGCTCTCCTGATCTTGTCTAATTGTGGTGAAAGGCTTGTAAAGTTCTTTCAGCAGATGCTTTGAAGCTGAAAATGGGGATTTTCTTCCATGCAAATTTTTGTAGACTGCGAAATTAATGTCAATAAAAGTATAAATGTTCTTTTAATAATAATAATGACGCATGGTGCGACAGTCTTTGAAGGGCCTTGGCCTATCTCCTGATTTCCAGTCTCCCTCCCACAATCCTACCTAGAGGTGTGGAAATCTTCAACCGGTAATGGGGTGAAGAGGGGTCAGCAAGTCATACCCTCAGTCGTTATAGGAGATATCTGAAACCGGATTGCGCTACACACTTGTAGCTCCCAAATTTCCTCACAATGGTGGGTTGCCACCAGTCCTATACACAGGCCAAAAACCCAGAGACTGAACCCAGGTGGACTCGAACCCATGCAGTCCTGCAGTCAGAGTCCAAAGCACAGTACCTTAGACTGAACAGCCACAGAGGACTAAGGAGAATTAAGTGCTAAAAATTTATTTCCTCTTTTCTCTTGGAAAGACACGTGCTCACTGGGGACGGACATTCAAATCTGAATATAAAATTATCCAAATCATCTGGGATTCGTTTCCCGAATCTGATATCCAAATTCTGAATTCTACATCCGAATCTCAAATCTTAGGTCTAATAATCAAATCTCTAATTCTGGATCTGAAGGAACCTATATCAGAACTCTCAAATGTTAGATCTCATAACTGAATGCTGGGTCTGATATGCAAATCCTGGATCCAATGTCAGAACCACAAATCCTGGATTTTATACCTTAACCTTGAATCCTGAATGTTATATCTGAATCTCAAATGCAAAATGTGATATCCAAATCCTGAATTTTATTTTCAAATCCTGGATCCAAATCTTGAATCTGAAATCCTGGATCTGACATCAGGATTTTAAATCCTGGATCTGAATCTAAATCTGAATCTCATTTCTGAATCCTCAGCACCTCAAATTCAGAATCAAAATCTGAATATCAAATCCTGAAGCTGATTTCCTGAATCTATTATCCAAATCGAAGATCTGATAGTCATATCTTAAAAGATTTGTATATGTCCATGAAGAGATATTGAGAAATTATTGGCCATTAAAATTACACCCCTACTTTTATTAGATATAATTTCATTTGTAGTTTAATTTTACAAGTTGTACAAGAGGATCGGGGATGCTTTTGTAAGATAGAAATTGAATGTTAAATATGCAACCACAATATGGTGTCCTTATTATGCATGCTACAGTAATGATATTGAAAAAATGCAATGGAAGTTTATCAGATACCTGAACTTTAAGAAGCTGAACATTAAGGAAAGATTGCCATGGGATATTTATTACAGTTTATATGCAGACAAGGACTTGGTGACATATTCCCGGGACACTTTGCATCGGAGAAGAAAACAAGCTGATTTACTTTTTGAATACAAATGTCTGAATGGAATAATAGATTCACCAGAAATTCTGAGTGATTTATCTTTTCAAATACCCAATTATGATACCAGAAGCAAGCCTCTGCTCAGCACCTCATTCAGTTTTAACAACAAGGGTTGCTATACACCAATAAATCATATTGCAAGGGAAACCAAACTCACTTCATGATCAAGTAGATGTGTTCAGATATAAACTTCCTGAGTTCAACAAACACATAACTAACCATCACTAATAGGTAATTATTATCATTTTTGCACTTATTTTTACTTCAAAATATGAATTATTTGTCTAAAATAGTGAACAGAATGTGTTTAAATAGAATGTGAAGCACGGATACTGTAATTTGCACTGATAATATTGCATCCAAAATATACTCTAATATACTTCAATATTCAAATCCATATACATATCCCATAGTGAATATATTACATGTAACAATCATTAGTTGAACTCTCCTGTCAGAAAAAAAATGATCATTTATTGTAATACTTGTGTGGTGAATTTCTTTTTTTTTTATACATACCAATAATTCTTTGCTTAACTTTTATATAATGTAATATTTTCGACTGAGCATATTCTGGATTAGCATGTCAAATTCTGATAATGTAATCAAACCCAAATTCACTTGTATGAGTGTGACATGTATATTTGTACCTGTAACTTTTCAATGTAATTAGCAGAGACCTATAATTGGGCAGCTAAAGCCTGTTGGCCCCCAAACTTAAATAAATAAAAAAATAATAAATAAATAAATTATTGCAAAAACATATTTAAAATATATTTGTTATACATATTTAAGTTGCAGAAAACATTAATTTGGGGTATACTTCATCCCATAAAATAACTCTTGAAAGTCATTATACTCGTAACGTGAAGTTATTTGAAACCTTTTATATGTGTTAAAGAATATTGTTCAGTAGATGACAAAATATAGTAGTACGCAAATTGTCCATAACCATGTTCATTCAGTTTCACTTCTGAAATGTGAATTTAAAAAATAAACAAATTGCCGACATCAGGGGTGACAATTCCATTCCCTTAATGTTAATGAAGAAGGGGAAGGTGTAGGAGAACAAAGAATGTGCATGTAAAGAAAAGGGAATAAACTGCATAAATACTAATGCAAACAACCTAACCTACTGTATAAGCGTAATTAGAACAGCAAATGAGAAGGAAATACGAACGCTCAGCAAACACCAAAAAAGTTCCATTTCCATCATCTCTTATCTGCATCTCAAGCAGGACTGGAAGAATTATTTTTTCCAGTGCCTGGAGAGTGTTTCCTATTTTCTTCTCATTTGGTGCATGGTCTGTCTGGACCCCCTCCCTTTCATTCACATGATTAGAATAGATGTATGTAAATATATGAAATTACCATCACATTCTAACAAAGGAAAGTTCGACGAATTTTTGATGAATCTAACTACAATGTAACATGCTTCCATTGTGACCAGTATGAAAATATATAGAACTAGTGTAGTTTGTCACTAGGGCAATGCTTTCGTACTTGTTTCTCTTTCCATATTGTAGGGCCAGCCAAAAAAATATCCTTACAGTTCATCATTATAAATTCAGTTCACAATCATCCTTTCCCTCACTGTTTACCCATCAGAAATCATGGTCTTCACCAGTACATGATCCTGTGAATTTGCAGCAAACTATCTACAAGAGATTCCATAAGAAGTGTTATTTTTCTTTTAACATTTAGCAGATGGTAGGTTTTCAGGGACACACTTTACAATTTTCATTTAAATTAATTTATTTTTTTATAAAAAGTAACAGCATTGAAATTTAAATATGTCATTATGTATACAGATTTTGTAGAAATAATAAATCACAACAGAAATAAGTTGTGATAAATAAGTTGTGATAATCCAATCTGCCATAGGCTTTCAGATTGTATCTATATTATTCTAAATTTATTTAGTTATTTAGTATTAGAACACATTTCACTCTGTACTTCAAGAACGCAGTGTCTGTGGAACACTTAAGAGAATGAATAAATAAATAAATCAGAGTATTTCACATGTAAACATGGTAGGAGCTGGAAAAAGTTACATCTTACATGGGTTCAGATAACGTAAATAAATTTAATATCTTATTAAACAACAAAGCCTACATGTTGTATTATATACTACATTCAATATATTATATTCACCAGATTGATGTAAAGAACATATTACAAACAGGCATTCATTTTCTGTCCTGTACCTTGTTGATTTTTCAACACACAGTCTATATACTGTTCTACTTCCTTTTCTTCATAGAATGGAATTCAGATTTTACAATCTGGATGATCAGTTGCTTTGTCCACCTTCAAAATTACAATAACACATGGTATTCCAGAGTTCCACTCATTTTCCCCTGAATTTCCAGGTATCTTGAAATAAATTGTCCAGGCCACTTTGGAAGGTTTTAACTTGATAGAATTCTGTTTAATATTTTTAGAGTCCACTTCATACACAGATATGCTAATTGGAACTGGACCTACAATTTAAAGTGGATCTGAAACAATATGGAAAATTCCATTGTGACGGGTGTGACAGTCAGACAAATTTACATTCATTCTTTAATTATTTTCTCAGCACCTTCAAGTATGTAACTCTATCAATTCATGTCATTTAATTTTCCTTGATGAAAGTTAATAATTTCAGAATATTTCTCCTCCATCTCAATTTTCAGCTACACAAAATACTTTTTTTTTTGTGACAGGTGTGACACTTCTGAGACATGACTTTTGGAACTTCCTGTCTTTCAGAAAAAAAACTGTGAAATATATTGGTTTACTGAAACAATTTTATTTTATTTTCACAAAGCAAACTTTACTCGACATTTAGATGCTTTTAGTTTCAAAAAAGTTTACTTTATTTATGAACATTTTTTGCCTGTGATGGGTGTGACACCATTTGCATTAATTACTTTGTAGGAGTATGGAACAATGCAAAGGTTATGAAAATTATCATAAATAGATTCTACAAACTAAAGTTTGTTTCAGAAATGAAGTAGGATACTTCAGAGCTTAAGATAAAGAATCAATGATAAAATTAGACCAAAATTAGAATATTTAGCTTTCTGATGGTAAACTAAATTAAGTGCAAAATTACAAATAAAATCCCACTTTTACCATAAAAAAAGTAATAGTAACATCCTGTTATTTAAAAGCCATGAAAGTAATGTTTTTATTAATAATTCCAAACAGGGGTTCGCATCCCCCACAAATCATATCATTCGCACACTCAAACAATATCGTAATCCTCACAAAGTATTTAATTACGGAAGTGTGTCTACCGAAAGTAACTTTTTCTTAGCTTTACCACGCACTATACTTTATCTACCCCTCCTCCCTGAACAGGGATGCTCATCACTCAAGACCGCCCCTAATATGATTCATCATAATGCCCCCAAAATAGTTTGGATGAATACGTAATCAGAGACCTGCACAAGACCTGGAAAAAACCCATCTGCGAGGAGGCGCGCCTGCAATAATATGCAACACGCACGTCAAGCCCAGGTGTTCGACATCGTGGAAGCAAACTTCACATCACAGCATCGATGCCTGCCAGGCTTTTCTATTACCCAGGTCTTAAGAAGACCCGTGAGACTCGATGTAGTTCTTGCAGGTAGACGCGAGCACTACTGTCAGTGTTGCAAATGGGCCTTATATTTCACTACGCATGGAAATATTTGAATTTCTGCTAGGCGCAGGTGCCTTGAGGTTGTATAACCATTGGCGTAGTAAGGGGTGGGTGAAGTGTGCGACCACCCTGGGCCTCGCGCATGTCAGGGCCTCGCGTCCCATGAGGTTGATACGAAAAACGTAATAAATGGAAGTGAGAAAGATAGAAAAGGCTAATTTTCGTGGGCAATAAAATTAAAACCTTTTTTTTACCTGGCTTTATTTTCTAGTTTAACATTATAATTTAAATGAATAAGTCAAATAAGAAGCGGTCGCTAGCTCTAAGTCTAAAGGGGCCCCGAAAAAGTCAAAATAATTCTCATTTCTCATGTGAAACATTAACGCAAAAATTGCTTGGACATTTTTATTCATTTATTATTTTCTTGAATAAAAAGCACTTTGTCTTGGCTTTTCTTCTGTCTCGTGACCTTGCATAGCCTACACGATTTAATATGTTTGATATGAACCTCACGGCTCATATCCATGTGCCGTTAATTATTCTTGGTTATTTTATATTAGTTGGTTCTTATTACTTGATTGTTAATATTCCGTATTTGTAATCATTTATATTTCATAATTTTTGATAAACAGAAAGATTATTACTAGACTTATATAATCCACTAATATTTCCTTTATTGTAACAAAAGTGTAAACGGAGCCTAATGTAATAATCTATATGTTAATTTTCTGACCGAATCTTTAATATTGGATATGTAAATCTGTGTTCTTTCACGGTAGAAAATGTTTATGATTTAGATTGACATAGATTTCGTTTAGCA
Source organism: Lepisma saccharinum (assembly GCF_977018435.1). Taxonomy (NCBI): domain Eukaryota; kingdom Metazoa; phylum Arthropoda; class Insecta; order Zygentoma; family Lepismatidae; genus Lepisma; species Lepisma saccharinum. The sequence goes on along the minus strand of NC_139233.1, from coordinate 399,642 downwards.
ACAATGGGAAGATCGAATCTGTTCTTTTAAGTTTAATGTATTCAATAAGGTTCAAGTTGCAACGAGGAATAATTCGAGTTTAGTCTTTATTATCAGAGGAGAATCGTTCCCCTTATACAATTTTATTTGGTTTTGCTGCAACGTGGAAATTAGTTAAACTTTGATATTGAGATTGTGAATATAGACATTGATGAGTATTTAGTTTTTGGAAATGTCGCAAGTCGCGCTGTGCAAATTACGTAATGCTTAACAAGTGAGCATCGATTGGAAAGGTATATAAGTAAATGCAGAGCTTAGTTTGCACGCATTCCATCAGCGTCAGCTCTACGATATGAACATCTAATGACACTTGGGAATAAAGATACCTGTATTTCGCCAAGCACAATTTATACTTCGAAATTTATAATGTTATGGGACGACAGGTTAGGATCGGCTGAAATCCTTTGAGGTTAATGACGCCTGCCTATTGGACATGTATTTGTCACTGTTGACCCATATATTCTCATTCTTACGGATAAATGATAGAATTTCAGATCTTCGAACTTTATTTTGGCCTTCTTCAAAATTTATTCAACGTAGACTTATTTGGGCAAGGAAGCAAAACTAGACATGTAATGCAATAAGTCTCGTCTTTCAATGGACATGTCATCATTGGCGTGTATCTTGATGCAAGCTCTGCCTATTAACGTTTCTCGATCCCAAGTACTCAGTGGAGCCCGTAGATTCGATTCTGCTTAAATCCTGCCCGTATTAACTTCGATACTCGTGACACATTTTGGTCGCAATACTGTAGGAAGGGGCACGTACGAAAGTTTTTGTCTGCTACTGAATGGTAGGCCGTAAGCTTCGTCTACGGTTGCAAAAACGACAGGGTTCTCTTCCCTGGTACGACTTCCTCCTAGCGACGCACATACACACGTAACTATTCCCTGCACATATACATATTTGGATTTTCCCCATGGAGACATGCAGCAAATTAGAATCCTGGATTTATCGAATCGAATACTAACGAACAGGGGATTCTGTATTTCTTTTAAATTTAAGGATATTCATGGACTGTAAATTGTAACTTGAGTGTAATGTAAGCTTTCGTATGTATTGGAAATAAACCATCTCCTGGATAAAAATGAATGAAAAGAAAGGTCAAAGTAACCTCCCAGAAGATGCAGTTGCCAATCTTAAAATTTGATTGATTGATTGATTGATTTAGTTTATTTTACTTCGCGTTTTGTGCCTCTTGGCTAATTTGCGAAGATGGGGATGAGTGATGAAATGATGAAATTGATGAATGGACATTCACAAACAACCAAGCCCGACCAGGATTCGAACCCGGGACCCTTGGCGTCGCAGCACGATGTGCTAACCACTCAGCCACAGGGTCGGGCTCTTAAAATTTGAGAAGAGTCGTTCATTTATTTTATGATTCACCAACAACACCCTTAAGTTCTCAATGCTTTATTCACCAAGCCCGTACCTGAGAGGGGTCAGAGTATCCCATTTAGCCGTCTGAGTTTTAGCCGAGGTGAAATTAGAACATAAGGTATTTGGAAGATTGAGACAGGCTAGGATTACCATAATTTGCAGCTCTCTGTGTGTGTGTTACTGAAAGGCTATCTATAGTGGAGAGTGAAATAACACACAGTTATAGTTATATGAACATACATATATATATTACGCAGATGAATTGCGTCTTACATAAAGCTAAGGTCAACCCTTATGCGTGAATAAGCGTGCGTAACGACCATAGTAAGTCTCGCAGGTAGGTAAGACGAGCAGAGCCGCGCTCGCTGTGAAAGAGGTTGAGTTGACAGTAGCGTCGAGACGTTCGTCGCATCCAGTAAAGCAGCTGCCGTGCGACCGATCAGTGGTTGTGCATTTTTCTTCGCCTGTGCCTCATTCGTCTACAGTATATTTGGGTATACAAACTTACGTCCGACCGGAAGTCACGTCGTCCTTGGCAATTGGCACTGCCATTGCGTTCGTGACAGTTGGCGATCCCATCGCCATTCATTGCGTCCGTAACATGTTAATTGATTTAAATCAGGAATTCTATTTTAAAAAATCACTTATTGAAATCACTTTAAATAAAATTACAGAATAACGTACACAAGAAATTTGTAGATATCAGAATAACTTTTTGTGAAAGTATATTAATCTCATAATCATTTAATAGTGTTCGTTATGCTCTAAGAAAGGAAATAAAGGAAACAAAATATATGTACTGATGGGGTGAAGCTCATACGAAAGTGAATGTAACATGTCATCTGAAAAAGCACTTAAATTTCCCTTGATTGACAATTAAATAATTTTTATAAGCAAAAATAGCACATTTTTTAAATATAAAAATATACAAAATACTAATCATGTTAAACTGTAAATAGTGTCATTTTCATTAAACTGTAAATATAGTTGCCACGTTCATTGGTTCCCCAAGCGGCTGCCTTTGGAACCTTACCCTGCCCGCCCCTCTCCTAATGAGCCAGGACCTCCTTAGCAAGACCACCCCAACAAAGCTCCAGGCAACACGTTGTTGCCATTCTTTAAGAGCGCGGCGGAGGAAAGTCGACGCGCTGCACTCAAAGCATGTGACATAAATAAATAAATCGACACAGATAATTAATTATGGTGTTTCATTATTTCTGTGACACGAAAATACATCATAATAATCATCTGATTCGTCCAATCTTGCATAGCATTTTGTAACGTTTAATAAGAGAATTTAATGTGGCTTACCTTTATTCATCGTCGTCACTCTCTCCAACGTGAATGATGAATCGCTCCTGGTTACGATCAGTGTCGTGATGCATGTACTGCCTTTCAACCTTGATAACATGCTTGATGCATGATGACCATAGCTGGGAGTCAATTGTCGCTGCACCATCCCGCAATAGCTGACACACGCTAGCACTCAGTGTAGGGGTTACATTGTTTTTCCGCACGAACAATTTGAGCTGAGACCATACTAGTTCGATTGGATTCAGCACACAATGGTAAGGGGGAAGACGCAACACTTCATGTCCACGTGAGTGTGCAAGCTCGTCCACTACATATCTTTTTTTTACGTTTGCAGATTTAATGACATCTAATAAAACTGCTTTTATTGGAACTGGGTTTGGTATCGGGATCCTGTGCTGTTCCATGAACGATACAATATCCTGCAACTTTGTATTCATTGTTGGGATTTTGACCAATAGGCGCGAATGGTAACTAGCGTTATCCATGATAACAACGCATTTTGTATCGATTGGCATATTTGCCAAAAGATAATTTTCGAACCAATTTTCGAAAACTTTTCCTGTCATTTCATCGTGGCTGTCCACTTTGCAATCTCCAATGTTCTTTGCTGACAGATAGAGACAATTTGGTACCCATCCCTCACTGCCCCCAGCATGGAGCACCATAATACGTTTCCCCCTCCCTGATGGCGACTTCAAAATACAATTGCATGTACCATCGTCCCACCCCTTCTTGACTGCATCGTAGGTGTCGTACCAAGTCTCGTCCAAGTAAATGAGTTTGCAGCCTTCTGAACGCAGGTCCTGTAGTCCTGTAGTCTCCGCAGGTATCTCCAAGCAACAATTCTCGCCAATTCCATTATTACATTCTTTTTCCTTAAACGACCAAACCGAAAACCAAGTTTTCTTATTAGTTCTCAAAGCGTTGTTTCTTCATAAGGGAAGTCCGACACACTTTTTAAAAGTTTCAATAGTTCACTGTCCTTTACTATAGAACTTGTAAATCTCGCGTCTAATAAAATCGCAAGTAAACTCGTCCACTTTGTTAAATTTTCTTCTTTTATTTCCAGGCTTCTTTGGTGTGACTGGACCTCTCAGAATCACATTTCACACGGTTTTTCTGTCTAACTTTAATATTTTGGCTGTCTCTGCAATGGCTCCTTTTCCAAGCTTTTTCTTTTCGACATATTCGTGCACATTACATACAAATAACTGACTTTGTTTGTTCAATGTTTTGGTTTTGGATACTTTTCTGTTCGGTGCTCCGGAAGTGCTTGGTTGAGGATTATCTTGGTTAGTTGAATGATCTGGAACTTCGGTTGTGTCCCACGGTCGCCACATGTCGATACAAACTCTGTTTTCCCGTAAGATTTCTAAGATATAACAATAAACTAGAAAAAAATATTAAAAAATACACTTTGTCAATCGAAGAATACGAACTCGCATACGCACCTCACACTGCTCTCTTGTTGCTGAGTTTGTGAATGTGAAAGGCAGCGAAGAGAAGGCCTTGGGGGAGGAAGTGACTTGGCAACGTCCAGCCTGTTGACAGCATGCTCACCCTGCACGCGTCGCAGGATTGCAATATTCTCAAGGGTGGGAGGATCTGGTTTCCAAAGGAAACCGGCATGCTTTGATGCCGCCTGGGGATCCAAAGAACAAGGCAAGTATAAATATGGCAGCTGATATTTGGCTAACTATCATTAAAAACACTAAAATTCGGCTACAAGGACTGTAAAAATTATTTTAAGTTAAAATTATAAAGTACATCCAGAATTTATTATTTTCACTGCAAGAAGAGTTACTGAAATTATAATAGTTTCATTAACACACTCAACAAACATTTTCATATTAGGTTCATTATGTTCAGTTCCAGAAACAGAGAAATGCATATTTGCATGTAATTTGTTATTTGCTTTAATCAAACTATTTAAATATTTTACAGGGCTGTTTATCAGAAAAAGCCTTTCTATATAAAAAATATGTCTATGTGTAACATGCCAAAAAAAATATCGATTTAAATAAAAAATAATTTGTATTTAATAAAAGTATTTGTATTTTCTTCTTTTGAATACATAAATGTCAAAGAAAGATATGTTGTAATATGAGAAAATTCAGAGGTAGAGCATCGATTTGTATAATTATTAATGTAAGTGTAGCCACAACCAGCCATTCTAAGTAATTACATAAATTTCCTGGAAGAATCTGACTGTACTTGAGGGACCCAAATTTGTTTCTTGCGGACGCGTACTTTACGATTTTGTTACGCCACTATATCAAATATTTAATATTACAAGAACATTAAGACGTAATAACAAAATGAGATTCACAATTATTATTATCATCTAAAAAAAGTAAAAAAGTAAAGTGCTCCCCTGTGCTTAGCACCATGCCATGAAGGCGTATAGGGGTGTGGGGTAACGCCCCACACTTTCTTGATCCGGTCGTGAGTGGGGGTGATGTGATTAGCATCACGCCCCTGACTGCCTTTACCCCTTAGGGTTTCCCCCAGGTACCCATGTTATTCGATGCTGGGTGGGCACCGGGGCCGCTTCCAACATTAGAAAAGTTCGTCATAAAATTCAAAGTTAACTGGTACAATTAATGTGCAACAAAATCAAAATTGATAATTAAAAAAGTCAAATTAGCTGTATCAATTGATTACACCCAAGATTTCACACTTATGGGGCAAATGACTATCGTTTCAAGATTTGTTGATGTTGAAACCGATTGTGTCGAAGAGCTTGTAGGTAGATACTTTGGGCCCCTAGACAGGATTGTGGTTTAGCGCACCCCCTTCCCCCCGCTCCATCAAGCACCAACATTTTATGTGCGTCCTTTGATTTTTTCTTCTTAAGCCATGGTTTGTGACATGTACATCCTAGAAATTTGAAATGAGGAAACAAAGAACGACTCATTAAATAATATATAGGTTATATTTAAAGATTCTTAGTTTGTATTTCTGATTTTTTAAAAAAAAGTTTAGCACATTTAAGGATATTTCAGTTGTCTTACTGCTTAAAGAACATCTTAATAAACATACTATTACTACTACTTTGATTAATGAAAATTCTAGCAGCGTGATACTGTTGCTCTGAGAAGTGTAACTTTCTCTGTCGCGTAGACTATTAAATATAATTTTCGTTAGAAATTAATTATTATTATAGGCTATTATATAAATATGATAATTTGCTAACGTATCCTTGATGACTGTGTATCGATTCACATTGATATTTCAAACTTAAAAAATGGATGGGGTCTTGCATTCGTGATATGTTGCTACACCACAGTACCTAAGATTTTGTAACTTCTCAAATTAGTTTCATTATTAGGTCAAACCAACTACCACATATTTCCCATATTTGATTCGAAGGTCTTGAAATAGGTTTGTGTGGCTTGTTCATTTTGTCACTTTTCTGGTCTTGAAATTGTAAATCTTCTCTCGGTTTCATTTTTACGTTGTTTGTTTGTTGAAATGTGTAAATAGCATTGCCTGCTACGTATTTGCACCCGTATGAAGATACAAGCTAACAATTATATTTTGCATCGTATTACCAGTGCTGGCGATTGGATTCCAAAACCCGAAGGGGAGGGACAAGGTACCAAAACTGCAGGGGGGGGGGGGCAAAGACAGTATATTTGGTTTAGAATAGTGTTGGGGCAAAAGTGGCAACGGTAACTGCCCCCTCGCCTCCCTTAATCGCCGCCACTGCGTATTACTATCAATGCGGTCTCTAGAACTAGATAATTAGCAACAACATGAGCGAACGATGATTTGTTGAAAGAGATGACAATATTCAAAAACCTTTTATAATGCAAATTCTGATTTCATGTTCCATTTTATGGAGCATCGTGCCTTAGTGTTCAAGGGGGGGGGGGATCTTGAGCAACTAATTTGGATATTGAATTGGCAAAATTACACCAGAGAGAAAATCTGTTTGATTGATTGATTCATTTATTTGGTCAATTTATGCACAATAAGGCTAACCGGGACTGGACCTATAGTTTAAAGTGGGATCCGAATCACCATGTGCCTCCACCGGGTATCGAACCCTTGATTACAAGGTGACAACACTACCACTGCACCGAAGGGAGCACCCCCCAAAAAGTATAATGTAGAACAACCACCAGTCACACAAAGTTCCAAAATATTTACGATGGCACTTTTTGTGAAACTTTGTTCGTACTCCTTTACAGGTGTTAGCAGTGGTGGCGATTAGGGGTGGGGCCAAGGGGGTGCAGTCTCCCCCCACACTTTTTGCCACTTTTGCACCATGTTAACCTCATGTAGCAAGGGAAATTAAACTGTCCTTGCCCCCCCCCCCCTAGTTTTGGAACCCAATTGCCGCCACTGGGTGTGAGTGATACAAATGTTTTCTGCCAAGGAATAAATGTCTGGAATGTCAAATTGATAAAAGTGAAGAACATTTTACGTGCTCCTTGACCAGTTTAGAATCTAAAAGTTGGCAACGGTGACTGCATGACTCATGTATCTGGAGTCGGTGCAAAACCGGAATGAGCGTACACTGAAGATAAGCGAGCTTCGTCTTGCAAGGCCTTCCAGTTACCCATGGGCTTTCAATGATTGACGGGTCAAAACTGAGGTCTACAGTTTTACTTGCCTGCTCGCCAGCCAGGCAGGCCTAGTAAGCGATTCTGGCCGATGTGCAGCTCTTTGTACATAATTTATGTCTATTTGAATGAAATACCTCGTTAAACTGTCAATATATTTTAATTGTTCGACTTTCAAAAAAACTCAAAGCTAGCACATTGATTGGTTAAATGTAGTAAATTATGTAAATACAGTAAAACCTCGTTAATCTGTACCCCAATAAGCTGCACTTTGCTTAATCGGGACACGCAATAGGCACAAAAAGCAGAATGCAAGGTTTTAAATCTGGCTAGAAGTCAACAAGAGAACTTCCCAAAGAAAAGGCAGTCAACCATTGATGAAATTCTGTTTCCCGCAAACTTTGTACTGTACTGTATAGTGCATTTAGGCCTATGCCCTTTAAATACACCATAATAAACGTGTTTTGTTGCTATAAACGGAGTTTCAATGCACTTTCTACTGTTCTTTTAGGTTATTTCAGTTAATCCAGACTTTCGTTAAACCAGTCAACTTATCCCCCCAATTAGTCCGGATTAACGAGGTTTTACTGTATACATATAAATAGTGCTTGTGAGTGGGTTTATAAAACTCACAATTTGAGTATTTGACACAAATTGTTACACAGGCTAAGATAAAGATAGGAAATTCATCCTTGGCAAACCAAATAATGTGTTCCAGCCTTCCTTCTTTGCTACATACACAATTTCTGAAAAAACTTGCAAACGTTTCCAATGATTACCTTACTTTGTTTTTTAATGTCCATTCGTCAGGCACATACACCACCATCACTTCCACCTGTTATTGTACCACACGTAGGACGCTGTTCCTCAATGTCATTCATGAAAGCAAAACAAAATAATCCGTACACAATACACCAGAGAAGACACAATCGGCCGCATACGTACAAAACACGAAGTGTCCACTGAGCAGCTTAGAAGAAGTGTGGCAACCCTGGATGGCCAGGGGTGTGGAGGAGGCAAGGGGAAGCTCCTAACTTGACTGGACAGTTTTCGTGGCGGGAACTCTACTGGGCTTCGAGTGTATACTGCTCGTTTTGCCTGTTCGAGCGAAGAAGCTCTTGATTCCATACACTATCTAGCATCGTCTGTGCAAACTATATGGCACTTCAGCGAAATGCTCTTCCTGCAGCGCTCTAGTACTTACCCCACTTAAAGACAAACTCATTCCACTTTTTTAAGCAAATATTATAAAATCTCTCTTTCAAATATCTGCCTGAATTTTCTTTTGTGAAGAATGTCCAGTATTGGTATCCCAAGTTCCTTAACTCTTGATTCAGTGATTCATTTAATTTATTTTATTTTGCTTTTCTGCCACTTTTGGCTATTGTAGAGATGAGGATGAAAATGATGATGAGTAAACACATTTGGATGAACATAAAAACAAACTTCAGTGTAGAAAAAATATATATTTAACAAAGCAAACATTTACATTTTAACTATCAAGTTGCAAATACTTGACATGTCAATATCCACTCTTTGGTACAAATAAAGTCTCACTTGCAACATCTCATGACTTAAAGATATCGAACTATTAAATTGACCTCAATACATTCCAAGTGATGAACAATCATTAGATTATTACTAAAAATGTTACCAGAAACATGAGAGCTAATAATTTATAAACAAAAAAATACTATGCTCTGTTACAATACATGTATTAATGGCTCATGGAAGCCAACAAAATGGTTTTCTTCTTCTCCTGGAAAGCATACTTGATTACACATTCCTGTAATAAAATATATTTTATTATGACAGTTTCAGAACCTAAAAGATGACTGGAAGTTTGGAAGACTTCACACCAAAGTGGCAAGTGACACTTCACCACATTCTGCACACTCAAATGGTAAGGACCACCTCAACATAACTTGTTGTGCATGCATGAGAGAACAATGTACAGTTGTGCAGTTTCTGTGGGTTGCAGAATTGGACACAGAGAAAGTACATACAGAAAGGCAAGCGGTGGATGGTGATAAGTGTTTGACATCAACAAGGAGCACGCAGGTCGTCCCTTGGGCACTGCAACTAGGACCACTTCAGCATGTGGAGGAGATGGTAAGGTAAAGGTAAAGATCCCCGTGCATATAGCACCACACAATGAAGGCCCTTTTAGGGGACTTGGGGATAGGGTCCCACATATTATCGATCTCAAGACATTTTAGAGGTGATGTGATCGCTCTCGCCACCTTTGCCCCCCAAGGGTTGCCCCCAGGTACCCATTGATTTGAGGCAGGGCGAGCCCCAGAGCCACTTTATGTGGAAAAAGGCTGGAAAAATTCCGACCTTAGATCACTCACCTTGAGAATCAAACTCGGGTCTCCCACGTAGCGGTCAGACACCTATTGACTAGACTACCGTGGCTCACCATGAAGGAGATGAGTTATGCTAACTGAAATGTGTCGATAGACAAAGTAGCCAAGCAGAGAGTTCCTCCCACTGCCTACAACATCATGCACTTCCATAAGTCCTACACCAGATGTCTGATGAACAAAAACATTACAGAGATTTTTCTTCAAGCAGAGGAGGAGAACTTTATCAAACGAATTGTTATGGCAGGCATATCGCAGGTTCACCACTTTCAACCGGAATGAAAGCCTGTTTCCATAGAACAGAAAGTAGGTGTCTCAATGTGCCGGGAGATGCTATGAAAAATAAGCCAAAAAAATCAGGCAAGTATTCACGATCGTGTTTTCTATCCCGTTTGCAATTTATATGCAGACTTACATACATATACAGTACATAGTCACTCAATTAGACGGCCACTGCCTGCTTTTGTTACTTTGATGTGAAATCTCCCATGTTGTATGCTCCTTGACCAAATACATCACAACAACAAAGCCGCAGATTTATAAGCAGCTTTATCGTGTGTGCTTCCTAACTTACACTTACTATTTTTAATCGTAACATGGAAGAGAAATCTATGGAAGCAACACAAGACTTAACTCAAAATAGCCAAACTTACATAAATACACAAAAGCTTCTAAAATATTTGATTACAGGTGGGAGTAGGAGTTAGGATACAATTGAAAAGATTCATCCTTAAGATGGAGAGTAGCATGAAAACAAATAGAAAAATGTTATATTTATCCCGTAAATGAACTGGCATCCAAGAACTAAAAATAATTACATTTTTTAAAAAAGTGGATGCTCAGCATGTCACATTATAAACGCATGTATGAATTATCAAATAAAAATATGCTGTAATCTGCGAACTGGTTGTAGCTTTCAATCACATTATAAAGATACAACACAGTTAAGAATGGGACAGAAACTGGGAAAAGTATGAATTTTACTTACGAGCGTGCACACACACCCAGACACTGATGCTCAAAGAAAAATCATAAAGGTTAAGGATATCAAATCGACTAAAAAAACAATTCCCAAATAATTACACAAATGAAAACAAAAATACAGGTAATCTTTCCACGCAATCACAATATTTCTTTTTATATACCCATAGTTTTCCACAGATGTCTATTATAATCTGTGTAAAAGAAATTAAAAACTCTTAACTCATATTTTACTCATCAATCTTGAAATATAGGTGCATGCAGTCACTTGGATTGCAACACATACACAGACACACATAACACCCAAACATGTAACCTCCAAACAGACTGAGAACATTCATTCATTCATCTTCAGCACAACGGTCAACAATAAAGAATAAATGTTTTTAACTATCGGTACCTTTATCAATACAATAGCATAATGAAAATCTTAAAATAGATTATTACCATACTACAACATCTGGAAAATGCCACTTTACCATTCAGTGTGCGTTTTATTTAACTATATTCAGATAACAGTGCAAGTAATGTGTCACGTATCACATGTGAAACATTCTATGTATATATTTATAGACATAAACATTTTACAATTAATATCTATCTCTCCCCTTGCTTACAATCTACTAGAAGTTGAGGAAATACCAACAGAAGCATTAAAATGTAGCAGATTCCTTCTGACACTTGAACGTATGTATATTAATACAGATTTTTTCCACTGCAACTGTACTATATGAATTCACAAGAATTTTGTTGCAACAAAAAGAAGATCTGAATATTCAATCAATCATCACCTGATCACGAAATAAGAGTGGCCGTGGTGGCTCAGTCGGTAACAGTCTAACCATGCTAAAGGTCCCGGGTTCGATCCCTGGCTGGTTCAAATCTGGGAACTTTTCTAACGTTGGAAGCGGCCCCGGCACCCACCCAGCATCGAATGACATGGGTACCTGGGGGAAACCCTGGGGGGTAAAGGCGGTCAGGGGCATGATGCTGATCACATCACCCCTAACCACGACCGGATCAAGAAACCCCCTATACGCCTTCATGGCATGGTGCTAAGCACAGTGGAGCACTTTACTTTTTTTTTTTTGACCTGATCATGAAATAAACTCATTCTGTACAATACTGGTGCCAAACTAACAAATACTTCATATTACGATATGTTGGCTGCCTCTTCAACGAACAAGCGACCTGTTCAGCTGTGTTCATCAGACATTGTTTAATTTTATGTCTCAAGGTGGCGAATGCTGCTTGCGTTAGAAAGGAATGAGTGTTGGAGACACTGCATCTATGGTAAGAGCATAGTTTCCTCTGCATGCATGATCAAAAGCTGAAAACCCATGAAAAAATGAATGGTTATTTAACAAGAAACACAGGCAGAAGTATACTTTGCAACACTGACACAGGATGGTTGATGTTCCTCCTTCAGATTCTATTTTACAACCCCACCCAGGAAGACGACTGACTAAAAATATTAGTGCCTATGGTGTGGGGTGGGGGTCAGTGAACCAGGGCATTTAGACTCTTTGCAGATGTCCATCAAAAATCAGGGCTGCACAAGAATATCAACTGGAGTTGGTGATTTATGTAATCAATATCAATGATATTGGCCATTATTTGCAGATCAGCTCAACCCTATCAAAAGCTTCCCACAATTATGGAAGTACTAGGTAACGTGGATGACTTTCTCCACCATGTCCTAATCCATAGCTGCTACTGTTTCACCTGCGGAATCTGCAGCGTATGCAGAGTCAAAGGGGATAAGGTGGTAAATGCACTCTTCGACTTGATATAGCAATCATGTTCCAACTTTAAAATTGTAGACCCAGTGTTTCTTAGAGTAGATGATCTAAATTCAGTACAGCTTGGACATTCTATCAATAATGCCGCATTTAGAAAAACTGCATAGGAAGAAATCAGATTCCTCACTTTCAATTCAAGTAGTAATTAGGCATAATGCAATATGATGTTTGGTAAAGGTAAAGTTCCCCGTGAATATAGCACCATGCCATGAAGGGGCACATGTAGGGGATGTGGGGGTAGGGCCTCAATCTCCGCAATTTTGGAGGTGATGTGATCAGCATAATGGTCAGCTGAATTTATCCCCAGAGTTGTCCCCAGGTACTGATTGATTTGAGGCTTGGTGAGCCCCAGAGCTGCTTTTTGTGGGGACAAGGCTGGAAAAATTCCGACCTTAGACCACCCATCCCGAGAATTGAACCCGGGTCTCCCGCGTGGCAGTCAGACACCCTACCAACTAGACCACCACGGCACTGATGTTTGGTTGAGTCTGAATTCTGTTTCAGCATTGTGTTCTTATGCGCCAAGCGTGTTGGGTGTCATTCAAGTAGCACCTGGTGGGAAAAATGATAAACGTGGAACTCGGATGGTACAGGAAAGGAATGGGAAGAAACCTAATGATGCGGATTCGGACATGGCCTTCATCTTGGCCTCCATTCATTGCATAATTAACACTCAGAATAGAACAATAAATGAACATTTGTCACCCACAATTCATTATAATTTCAGAATACAATGCTCGCTTGTAATTTGTACAATAGACTTTCTGCAAAATTAGTGTTCTTAATAACAGAAATGCAATTTACTGGAACACACATTTTATCATTTTGGCAGTGAGAAAAGTGAATGCATATATCTGATTCTTCACAAATTTGCTAAGTGAACGGGAACGTAGATTTGGAAGACGTAAACAATGACTTTGTGATCAGTGTATACTTCCTTCCACATTGATTGATAATAGCAGAAGACCCGAACTGGCAGCAAAAGTGGATACAGAAAATCTGAGCACTCAACCCTTAAATTTAGCACAAACTTGTTTGCTCATGAACCTCAGGTTTTTCTCTACACACATTTCCAATAACTAAAATAGGGTTTCCATGTATGAGAAAACCTCAAGAGCTACAAAATATAAATTTACATAGCACCTAATTATGAAAGTGCAACAATACAACTTTGTTATGAATAATCTTTCAATTATTATTATTATGGACCATCTTCGGGGACTATAATCATTAATACATTTCTATTTTTTTTTTTTAGGAATTCCTACAAGTTACAGAGGACACATATTTTTCAGCAATAAAAACATTTCATACTAATTCTGTAAATAAGGACTTCTAAGAAAGTATTTATAAAATTAACTCCTGCATCAAGGTTACAATCAAGTACTAGATTCTTAGTAAGGAATACCAGGCTGTCCCAGAAGTCCTGCACCATCAGCACACTGAGCTCCAAGAGGTGAAGTTTGCGAGGGTAGGTGGCACCACCGGTAAAGGGCTTTTGGCAAGCATAGAGGACAGGTTCGTTGGATCAAGTGAATGCACGCACAGCATGTGTAGCGAGTGTTCCCGTGAAGTGGGCACAATGAGTGAGGACCAAATTGCACTTCGTGCAGTGCTATGTTTTTTATGAAAAAAAAAACAACTAACAGCACAAGCGGATGCGGAGTAAATTTGTCGTGTGGAGAACGAAGAAGTGGTGAATCGATCGACAGCTTCCCGTTGGTTTAAAAAATTCGCTTCAGGTGATCTACGCCTCGCAGACAAGGCCCGCACGGGGTGACCTCCGATGGACATTAACGAGTCTCTGCAGGATGCTGTGAATGCTACACCACAATCCAGAACACGTGTGTTAGCAAGAGTGGTTGGGGCATCCAAATCGACAGAAAACCGTCGCTTGCATGACATGGATTACACCAATAAACAGCCCCGACAAAGTCCGCACGAGCTGACGGGAGGTGCAGGCCCAGCGCAGAGTTGCAATTTGCCAGAAATTGCTACAAAACCCACGTGAACTTCGTTTTTGGAGGAGAACTGTGACAGGAGACGAGAAGTGGGCATTTCTGAAAACCGTGATACACGTAAACAGTGGGTGAAAAGAAGACAGGAGGCCATCGCCCATGTGAAACAGGACAGATTTTGGAAAAAGCTCATGCTGAGTGTGTGGTGGAATATTGACGGGATTGTCCATTATGAGTTTGTTCCATAAGGTCATGCTGCAACAGGTGAACTGTATTCTGAACAATTACGCCGAGTGTATGCCATTCTGAACGGGAAATACCCGGCATTAACTTACTGCTGCAAAATGACAATGCTCCCAGTCACCGGTCTCGAAGAGTGACCAACACACTAGCTGAGCTTGACGGATTTGAGTTGTTACCTCATCCCGCCTATAGTCTGGAAGTTGCATCATCGGATTACGGTTTGTTTCGCTCTCTCACATTTCCTGTGTGGTCGGCACTTCAATTCATATGATGAGGTAAATTCTGCCTGTCGTGAGTTTTTCAATTCTAAACCTGCCACCTTGTATCGCCATCAGATTGAACTGTTGTTCGCAGAGATGGGTGAAGGTATTTGAACATGGAGGCCTGTACTTTGCTAAATAAAGTCTGTCTTTGTTTCTGATATTCTATGTTTCATTTTCGTCCTTGTATGGTGCAGGACTTCTGGGACAGCTTGGGAGTCAAACTTGATAACCCACCCTCCATTTAAGTTATTAGTGGATAATGAAGTTCTTCCCTAACCGGTCATTGGCAGAAACATACAGGATCATCCGAGCCACAACACGATGGACAAACTTTCACGAGTGTCTTACTCGGTTCCATACTTTTGTGAGTTATCAAGTATTACTCCTGATCTGCTGAATATAATTAGCAATCATCTAATGGTTTTCTCATGGCAAACGTTTGAAGGGTTTACCCTTAAAAATGTAGAAACAACTGCTTGTTTGAAACTTTGCAAATCCTATAAGAACAACGTGGGTGTTCTCAAAATAAAAGGGAGTTTGCACACCAAAATGACATGCTACATATGACATTTGAACTTCACATGCATGCATAGATAGCATAATATTTGCATTTAGTTCAGTTTTCAAGAGGTTTGTAATTTCAGTACAGAGATTCCTTAACATTATTTATTAAAAACTTCACCTTTTAGAACAATTTATCTGTTTTAGAGACGGTCGATTTCGAGTAATGGCAGATCAATATGTATTGCACGCACAATTTCAAAATTCTGCCATACATGGCTTAAAAAAAAAAGGGAAAAAAAGCCATTTCCTTTGCATTTCATTATGCCCTAAAGACACACAGGGAGATGGAGAGTTTAAGCTCCACACATGCTCAGTCTCGGCACCAGTGGAGATAGTGAAGTCAGCATTGTGGGCTGGATACCTTTATCCACTAGAGTCACTCGAGTCCAGGACAATCTAATGCAACACTGTTTCCTTGTATAAATTTCTATACATATAATTTCATTTTCTAGCATTTATCCATCATAAATAATGTTAATTAACGAGACGAGCATGTCATTCAGGTTCTGTAATACCCAATAGGTTATTGGAGTTAGTAAACATTATATCCGTACTCTATCTGTACATCTCTTTGTTAATTGCTCTTTCTTAAAAAACAAAACAAGGAGAAGCACATCTTTACCATATTTACACTCACAAATTATTTCAGCCTCTCTTAACTAAACAAAACAATATCTGCAACTCATCTAGCACAACCAGAATAACACATTTTCAGTCAATTCGTTGCAATTTTTATATCAATCCCACACTGCTGTACAACTACTACTCTCTGTGCACTTGCTTCTCTCTCTACACAAACAACATACTCACATACATATGTAACTTAATAACTTCTACAGTTATGCTTCATTTCCCCTTCTTACAATAAAAACTGCCATTCAGCATAAATGAGTAACATTAGTGAACAAAATATTCTGTGGAATAAGCAAAGAATAAATCCTTAACAAATGCCTCAACAATAAATAATACAACAAATTGAAAACTACTGTTACACTTTTTGATTAATAGCTGTTGGCACAAGAATTTCATTGTATGCAAATAGACACTCAGTGGAATCTCAATCATACATTTTTCAAGGGACCGAGACTAAAGGACTTACAATGTTGTACTGTGGAAACTCAGGGAATATCTTTTTAACAAATAACTGTATTAGGATCAGGAAAGTGAAATGCATTATGCAGGGAAATGTAAAATCCCAAAATAAATTCTATTGCATTCAACTTACTTTAATTCCCTCTGCAGCATTTTTTTGGGTAGAAATATGGAATTACTGGCTACATATTTGTAAAGTATTCCTTTTTACACAAATATATAATAATTCTGTGTGACTTTTGACTTTTTCAATTTTGGTGACTCACTGTCAGCATTCACCAAGTGAATGATCAAAAGGAATAGCCTAATAAAAAAAAATCTCAACAGACACAGAGGTATATTTGTGTAAAGAAAAATTCAGCCTTGTTTGTACTAATTAACTTTTAAATGCTTATTTCTCAAATCAGGATTGAGAAATATAATATGTGTAAAACCCAATACCCCTTACAAATATGTCCTTGGCTCTATACCCTACAATAATGATATTACTTATATTTTTCAAATTACATTTCACTGTGTTGCAATTTTGGGGGAAACCCTGGGGGGTAAAGGCGGTCAGGGGCGTGATGCTGATCACATCACCCCCACTCACGACCGGATCAAGAAAGTGTGGGGCGTTACCCCCACACCCCCTATACACCTTCATGGCGTGGTGCTATGCACAGGGGAACACTTTACCTTTTTTTTTACCTTTTGTGCTGCAATTTTAGGTTATTCACATTTGCTTTTTAAACCAACTTTTATGCTCTGATAGGCTAATTGACTACAGTTTAAAGTGGGATCAAAACAAAATGCAATGTATCTCCACAGGAAATTTGATCCGGGGCCTGTTGATTATAAGGTGACATCAGGGAGGCCCGTAGGTGAATTGAGAAAATGCTCAATAATTAGATGTAAATTATTACGGCATAATGAGCTAAAATTGCTTTGAAGATGCCAAATAAAAATTCATTTCACCTATTAAAAAGTGACCATTGTTATTTTTTCTTTTCTTTTTGACATTTCCATATTACAGTTAACACACTAATTGTGACAAAACTGGCAAATATATACAATTTAAAATTAATTTTATCCAGTTCTAAAAAAAAACAAATTGCAGTGGCTTTTCACTGTAAATCGAATCAGAAATATTACATAATAAATAAAATCTCAAAATATAACAAAAACGGCACTGCCTTTCAGAAAACTATTAAAAATGCTCAAAATAACAGCAAAATTTTCAAACATCCATCGAAAATGACAGAGTGCCTTATTTAATCAATTTTTATATATTCAAGCCATCATTCAAACTTTTTTTAAAAAAAAAAATCATGAAATTTCTTGCCCTATAAATGATGATTAGAGGCATGCATATTTTGTTTTTGACGAAAACATGAAATGTGAAATAACACATTCTAATCTTAATTTTTCATTAAATTAGGCACACACGGGAGATGTACTATGTAGATTTTCAGCGAAAAATGCAGGCTCGACCAGGACTCGAACCTGGGTCTCTGGCAAACTGTGCCATTGCTCTACCACTGAGCTACCGAGCCGGCCTGGCTTCCCCTGCATTTTCGCTGGTGCTGTTTTACCTGTGTAAATCGTCTCTGCAAGTGCTACTGCAACGGGATCTGTTGCGTTTGAAACACTATAGACGTCGACCAGGCACAGGGATTTACCAGTTGTTCTTCAAATAATTCACAATTTAACCAAAGATAATCATGTATCACAAAATCTATTTCTCCCCACAATGCTGTTGGAAAAAAAGAAAAGAAATGAAATAGGATAATTACACACCATGAAAGTGTTGTGGGATTTTGCAAGACATTTGAACTTTAGAAAAGTATCAGCCAATATGAATGATTAAAATCCAGTGTTTGTGTAGGTTCGGCCACAGTTAATATGCATTTTAAAACTCTCTTAATTTCATTCTGGCCGCTCTTCACACTTTTGTGACATTTTAAGTCGTGTGAAATGTGGCCATTGAAATATTCACTTCAAACTTTCACGATATAGAATAACATTGATTGTGACACCTTAAAACAGTAATCAAATAAATAAAAAATAAAGCATAAGAAAACTGCAAAATACAATGCTAAAGCACCTTAAAAGTTATAATTTGAACACAAATAAGTAGCTTTTATACTTTGTATTACATGCTTATGCTTTCAACTGCACGGCTTGGGGATATGATGAATATCCACTGAAATGAACACATTGAAATCAGCAAAAAATTTGACATTTAAACTCATTCTGATACTCCATTTTCCTATATTTGAAACCCTAATTTATACGTCACGTCATTCCTATCTCACAAATATGAATACAGGTCTCTGTATCATTTTAAAATATCTATTTTTATGACTTTCTGTTTTCTTTTTGGGGGTAATATGCTCCTGAAACTCATGTTACGCAAAAAACTTATTAAATAACATATTTGCACATTTGACCATTTTACACTCATTAGAGCTTACTTTAAACACTTTTCGGTCATTTTTTGCATATTTTTGCTTTTCCAAGGTGGATTATATTTCCTCCTCACGTGTCAGTTGAAGAACAAAGATTTTTTCGTACATACAAGACAATGTTGATTAACAATACACTATCATCTACATTTGAAAATTTGTACACTGCAACTCAAGGCTCACAATGAACTAGTAAGAAGTATGTGACAATATCCTACCCTATGGTATAGATATTCGATAAAAAATATATAATCCTACATGTTTTGAAATTTCACATTTTGTACTTTGCTTCTCTTATTTTTTAAAATAACAGATGATAAATGCCATGAAGATAACACAATGTATTAATTTGAAATGTTATTTTATGTTTAATTTTTTTGCAATTTCTAGGTCATACAAATCCTATTCTTGACGATGTTACATAAAAACAATTTTCATATTATTTTTTTCATAATTCTTGGAAATTGCATTGTGTTTTCTTTTAGAACTCATATTCATTGGTATTGGAATTGGTTCCCAAAATTATCAATGAGGACAAAATAATTAATCAATTCCCTGCTTCGTAAAACACCAATGTGACATAAATTAAAAATTATTATGCTATGCCTATCACTACAGATGCTAAAATATGCAAGATAAAGCCACGACATTCTTATCTGTAACAAGCACTGTAAGGTGACAGTACAACCTGTAAAAGAAGACATGATTACAGTTTTAAATCTTTACAGCTCATCTTAGTAGTTACTGTTAAAGAAGTAAAACAATGCATAAATTTATTACAAATTACACTCATTCTCTAGTTTTGCCAGCATGTTTCTCTGGCGGGAGAAAAACACTTCTTCTCTTTCAATTATTTTTTGTACACAAAACTTCATAGCTGAACAAAGCTAGAAGAAAACAGGAAACTTTGGCACATACACATTTCTTAAGTGACATCCCTATGTTTTTAAAAATAGATCCACCCTTCTAATAAATATCTACTGCCCAATACCCACGTTTTGTAATTGCTTCATAACAGAATCACATTCGGTGTTCATTTAACCTTGCCTAGTACCAAAAGACACAATATTAAAAACATGTGTATAGTATACAGATTAGAAAAAGCAATAGAAAGTGCACCCAAGAACAGTCTACTCCCAATAACTATTGTTTCCCACTTAGCGTAGCCGTGTAATGATATGCATCAACCCAGTCGCCTCAGTCTTTGATTGTCTTAAAGCTCCAACAGTCAGAGAATAACAGGAATTAAACAGTTTCTCTCTTAAATGCATCACAGCACAACAGCAGCAGCAGCATCAACACAAAGAACCTGCCACAGCGAGATTTCGTTCTTAATGCTTAGGGAGATTGTTTTTCTAAAATACCTCTTGCATTCCAAGGAACAACAAACTTTGTTATGCTCAGAATTCCTCAGAAGAACCTTGTGTGTTGTTGCCTAGGAATTTGTAATGGTTTCATGAAACTATTATTAGGGACCTGTATCTTTTTGGTGTTATATTTTTCTCACTTTTCAGTGTTTTTTCCACATAATTCACATCCAAAACAGAAAAACTACTCAACATTGCATTAAAATGAGTCTTCAATTTATACGGATAATTAGCACTTTGAATTTAAAAACAAAAGCTTGTCAAAAGTTGCTTTGTTCTGCTTAAAACATGATTTATGTAAGTAATTATTACTTATCTGCAATTCAAAAAAAAAAGTCACAATTTGTTCCTTCATTACAAGAAAAACAGCTATGAAAAAGGGTGACTAACTCATTGAAAGCACCTTTTTATTGTCAACAATCAATTGAAAACTTTTTTACAGAAATGAGTAATTAATTTGCTAGTACTCTGAATAATTTCCAGTTCTCTACAACCAAACCCAAAATAACATAATAAAAAATAAATGGAAATGGTAATATGCACCAACAATGATACCTCAAGAAAGCGTAGTTGCAAATTTTCAATTTCTGTGGTATTTTTCACAACATACACATAAAGAATAGCAAAATTCATGAGGAAAACAAATGGAGTCTCAAATAAAGCCAAATTTGTGCTATTGGAGACTTAAGGTTCCTGCCAAATATCTGTTACAAATTCCTACGCAACACACAACGCAATCTGCCCAAGATTCTCCCAAAACATTTCAGAATGACGGCCATCTCCAAAGACAAGCCAAATGCCCTGTCAAACCATAAACACTACAACTGGAATCACAACAGCTTTTCTCTTTCCTAAAAGGAATGTCGATCAGGAGACTGTAGTGGTTACTCCATCCCTCGCGGGAAGACTAGATGATGCCCAGCAGAATGCTAATCAAAAGGCTATCATGACTTAAGAATTGGTAGGGGATGCCCTTCGGTGTTCAGCACAAAATTATCTGCACTCACTGTGTGCTGGTCGTCACTAAATAACAAGTAGAAATACTTAAGCGTCTCTCCGAGGAAAAAGGACTCCATCATATCCCTTGGTCTGGTGTCTAAAACGCTGCGAACGTTTCCGATGGACGTGTATCCATTTCTTACTTTGGTATATTTTTCAAACGCCTAGAGGAAGCAAAGAATTTATGAGTAGCATAATAACAGAAGAAAAATTGACTACTTTCAAAATTCTATTTAATATCTTATTTGATAAACCACAGAATTCAGGATAATTCCCCCCTTCATAACGTGTGATAATTGTGACAATGACAGAGCGAACCTAAGTCCAATAAGCCAAATTTCATGTAAGTAACAACATATGGTAGAACCTGAATTATACATTTTTTTGGGGTGTTCAGACGAAACAACTTAAAATGCTGGGAAAATATAAAATCTGGGGAGGAATTTTAACTTTGTTGAAACCAAATTATAATGAGGGAAGATGGGATTCACATGGTTCATCTGTGTGTCACATGTATGGAGGGACATGCATATCTATTTTTAATTGAGGTTTTGCGAGATTACAAAGCTGTAATGGTAATTTTTGAAACTATTCATTTTCCTACCATAATTTGACACGAAATGATGCAAAATCAAGTACAAATTAAAAGTGCAAAGCAAACTTTCAAACATCATATTTAAAGTTTATTTACTATCACAGTACTTTCTCAAGTCTGAATGCAAGTCTGTTATGCAAAATCATGAAGTATTGATTAATTCTGCTGCAAAATTTGGGATGAAAAAATTGACTTCATTACACAGCAATAAACTACATAAATGAATCTAAATACATTTCATAAGAAAAGTCTTCTAAGTGTAGTAAGTACCACATGTTCCAACAGACAACTAGTTATCTTCATTTCAATTGACGAGAAATGTGCCAGTATGCATGTTGACAGCACTCAATGCATTCTGGAAATGAAGCACAGCGATTTATTTTCTCACTAAAAAGACAGGACTGTCGCAGAAATTGAAGAGAGTCTTCCAGAGTTGTTTTTTTGTATGTGTTGTATGAGCTTTCTAGAGACCTTGCTTTTAAAAAATAGGTGTTTGCATGCAGTAATATACTGCCATGCCTTGCATTTCACACAGATGAAGGATAGGAATGTGGTACAGAATGGAATCCTTTATTTAGTATAAGTAGCACAGCTTTTAGCCCAATTTGGGATTTCAGTCATCATTTTGACACTGAAGTATCATTTTATATAATGCTTTCTGCTCAGCTTTTGTACCAGAATTTCATATTTTTATTTTTTGCCACAAATGTGTGCTCCTTGTCATGTGATTTATTTATTTTACAGAGGTTTCCAAATAGAACATTATACATTTTACATTGGAATGCACTAACAACAGAAAATAACATCAACTAAAATTACATGCAGTAAAGTGACTTACATGTTTTTGCAACGTAAAAATGAGGTCCCTCTGTGCATAATAAAGAGAGACCGATGAACTTTTGGGCATAGGAATGGCAACTTCTTTGTAGCTGATAAGTGGTGATTCAGAATCAGCCTCCGAAACATAGATAATAATCAGAGATTTAACATAGTCCAAAACTCAGAATGAATGGCAACTTGTTTAGATTTTGTACATGAGTGTACAAGTGCATGTTCGTGAGTGTTCTGGTGAAGAACAACAAGATGATGATGTGGCAGCCCTGAAGTAATAATCATTCATCAGACACTTTTTCCCCATTCTGTAAATGCCAAGAAATGATAGTTTAAAATACGAAGGCATATTTCACCTACCTGAAAGATGTTCCATCCCCAGTCTTGGTATGTTTTATTGCCAGTGAAATGATACAGATACCACAGACTTTCCACGGTTTCTGGTCGCAGGAGATTGTGTGCGTCATTTGGTTTGACGTACATGTCAGAAGTCATTCCTGGCTGAAATATTACATGGAACAATGTTAAAGAAACATCAGTCATTGCTAAATGGCTCGTGATTCTTATTCATAAAACATCTTCTTACACCATACACTGTAGATTATGTTACCTGCAATATTTAAAAAAAATCTAATGCCCTGTACTGGCTGGTACTGTCATATATTGCTCACACAAGAAAAGCTCAAACACAATTTATAAAATTAGATTCAAACATTTGACTTCCAAATTGATGATTTGGGATCGCACAAGATGGACCAACATGTACACAACCCATAACAGGTTTGAGAAACTTGCTTGCTTGTGGGGATCATCGACGGTTCCATGCAGCGTAAGTTTTCTGCCTGGCTCCACCTCGAGGCAAGTAAGCAGCAGGGCAGGGGCAAGGGGGAGCAGCCTGCATTGAGGTACAATATACTGCTCCTGAAGGTCCTGCTTCTTCAGCCATGAATACAATGCCACGCTGCACCGTTACTCACGAATCAGATGAGAAGTTTCCCTCCTGCCTCACTCATTCTCTCCTTTCCTGCCCTCTTACAAGGCTACAGTAACGATGCTCACCGTGCAGTCTCTACATGCAAACAAGAGTGCTCTTTCACAAATACAAACATGGCAGGTTTACCCAGCCTGGCCTAGAATGTATTTTGTCTTGATGAAGAGATGTAATGGATGAGTTATCCAAGGGAAACCCAATGTCCCCTACTTTATCTATAGGACTAAAAAATGAAGTAATAATCTGTAAGGGATATGTTGATGACATTTTATGCAAATGCCATGACGATAATAGTGTGGCTACATTATTCTGAAGATTAAATGAAGAATATCCAAGGAATCCTCCTTGATCTGGAAATAAAAATAGATTATAATGTTATCAAAAACTAGAGTTTTACATAAAGGACTCAGCAGAGAAGCCTATTTGCTCAACTGTGATTGAAGAATTAAGAACAACCTCTGGCGTAACTTTATTCTGAGAGCAATGTACGTATGTACCAAAAGAATATTGATAGAAAAGTGGAAAATAAAGGCAAAGTAAGAGTGGGAAAAGTGAAAAATGAGGAGAAAATTTATGAGTTCCATGCAACAAATCACATGCATCTGACATTAGGAGAATGTATGGTAAGTATGGACTAACTATTGCCTATAATCCCTCCAGTACAGGTAAAACGTTCATCCATCATTATAATCCTGAGCAGTGATGACACTTGATGCCCACTCAATGTGGGATTTAGCATTCAAAGAGCTTTTGCACCACGGAGTTTTGGTGCAGTTACTGTGAAGAATGCACACTCCACTGTAAACCACAATTTAAAGTGTAAATATATCAATATGTATCTCCATCAGATACTGAACTTGGAAATCATTGATTTGAAACATTTAAGTTCAAGTTGCAGTCATCTTCCACCAGAAGAAAGCTGAACTATTTACAAGCACTAACCTTTATGTGAAAATATGTAATTTCTGGTGCTAGGAAAGTTGGCTGCTGAGCGTAAGTCAAGTAGCAAGTGTGGATGAGCTCCTCGGCAAATTTCATGTGCTCCTCAGGCATTCCGTGGTGAGTGCCCAGGGCAAGAGTTCCAGGCAAGAAACAAGCCAAATGATCCTGCAAGTACAAAATACAATGTAATTGTGCCAGAGTATGGTAGGAGATAACAAAAGCATCAGCATGAGTTGAAATTCAGAGTGATGCAAGGACAAGATGTGGTAAAGGTGTTGAAATGTAGGAGAGAACATCGCCAAAATGGCACACTAGACAGGCAGAAAATTACTAAATCTGTTACCAGCCTGGTCAGATATATACACCTGCACTTCTGAAGGGATCTTCTCTCAGCTCTGGCGACATCGTGTCCAGCACAACTCTCTCCCACCTTTCTCCTAAACCCTCCACTCCCTATGTCAACACCCTCACCACACCTTCCCCTTGCATCACTCTGAATTTCAAATTATGCTGATGTTTTCATTTACTTCTTCTGTACTCTTTCTCAACACATACCGAAAGTTAAAAAAAAAATCAAACTCAAATTTCAGTTGCATTTGTAACTCATTTTGAGAACTCAAAATCAAATTACTGACTCTTTGTGTACTGGTTTAATGTTACTCATCATTTTCATTTCTTAATTTACTTACTGAAAATATCTGCATTAAATGCAGCACTTTACACTAATGACCCTGACATCCTTCTAAATCAACTGTAAGATACAATTCTATAAACTTTTCAATAAAAGTAACGAAATTAATAGTTGCTTACCATTTTAGGTTTGAAATCCCTTCCTCCGGCCAACAGCTCACCAACAAATAATAATTTATTATATGAAGTACGTCTTGCTAAATTCTTTATTATGCCATCCACAGCTTCACTATAATCATCTTCTAAACTGTAAATATATGAAGAAAACGGCAAGTTTAAGCAATGAATTTTACAAGTGTGCCAAAAGGGTTAATCTGATAGATAATAATAGAAGTGAGCTAATATCCCTTTGAACCAATACAAATAGAGATATCTCAGGAATTCTTTTCCTACACAACTTTCATTCATTGTTTTCTGCCTAATTGGCAGGTTTTTCACTGCAATCTCCAGCTTTCCCTGTTCTCTGCCTTACGCTTCGTAATAGCAACTATATATACATAATAATTCCATGTGACTTTTGCTGAAAATTACTTCAGTAAAAAATTACTTCTACTTTAGTGACTCACAGAAGGAAAGAAGGAAGCAGGCTGACAGACATGCTCTCTCACTCACTCAATGACTCTTTGTTATACTTGCAGAACTGTGGAACTAATTTATGCAATAACTTCTAATATCAGGTAAACATGAGACTCCATTTGCATCATACTTTCGTATAAGTGGAAATCACACTTACTACTGAACCTGTCGCCCAGTCTGGATCCACTGCTTGAGTAGATATTCGTAATAGCTATCTCCTCTGGCACCCATGGTTATGGTAGAGTGTGCTCTGAACACCCCTGTGTTGGCGTTAATGAATATAGGAACGAGACCTTCTTTCTTTGGTAACTTGTGGACGTGTTCGGACACAGCAGCTGTCAACACCTTGAATGAAAGAAGATAGCAACATCAGTTCATCACAAATATTCAACACCGATGAAGTTGAACTGCTACCGAGAGTGGTCTAATGGTTAGCATAACACTTCCAGGTTCTACTGTGTGCAGTTGGTTGAAAGATATATTTTACAAGTACAGCGTTACTATGCTTTTCACCAAACCAATTCCTTGGCTTTTCTGGATATTTTCAAATCAAATTCCAGAACATTGTGTACTATTTTAACTAGGGATGAACCAATACCCACACTGGTGCCACTCCTCTTACAGATATTTGAATATCGTAAAACTTAGAAGTGTTCAGAATAATTATATATATTAATATCTAAGTATTCCACTGCAATTGCACCACACCAATCTACCAGTTTTGCTGTAAAGAAAAGAATTACACAAGATATAATTTTCATTTTATTATGGCACACAATGTTGATGCAAAATTAAAAAAACATTATTAATTTTTCATAATTTTCCAGGATAATTACACTCCATGAAAGTGTTGAGCATAATTTTTGAGGGCCCTGTTCGATACTTCTCGGTTGCTACTTAAGACAGGTCTGGTTGTCCTGTTGAGATTGTGATGGAAGCAAATGCGAGATGGGGAGAGATGATTTGAGATGACTGCTAAATAACAATAGACAAGTGCAGCATCTGCAAGAAGAGTGTTCTCATCTACCATCTGATCTTGCCATGGTTATCAAGATCATGCAACTATCTTGATATGTATGCCAGTTGCATGAAAGTGGAAAAGAACTCTGTGAAATTATGTGCAGTCAAGGCACATGTTTCTCCTAGGATAATGATTACATCATCTCCTTATACATACCTGTTTTCCCAGTGTAACTAAAATTGTTAAAATTCTGTAAAAGATATATATACAATATATAAGGGTGCCCTCTTAACCGGCCGCTCAGCTGAAGAAAAAAATATTGATTTCTTCTAAAATATATTACGGACTTCTTTACATACATCTAGTACTACTGCATGTTTTTTTTTAAACATGTAGTCTACAATTCTTTAGTTTTTGATAATGTGCACATACTGCACATTAGTTTTCTCTGCTATTATTTTCTCCTCATCTTGTGAAGTGATGTTTACTGTATTCCATTACATAATTCGGTTTAACCAGCCATTCTCTTACCCAGCCATGAGTCCGGTCCCGTTGTGACCGGTTAAGAGGGCACCCACTGTACTGGAAAACTTCTCCACCAATTCAATATTCAGAACACAGTCACCAAAATGATCTAATTATGGTAAAATCTGACTTGCCCTGTATCCTGAAAACTAAAAAACAGGCACAGTACAAAGCAAAAACTTAGCTCCAAGCTTTCGACCCAATTTTTAATTTGTTTTATAATGTGCCTGTTTTCAGTTTTCTGGTCACACTGCAAGTTAGATTTTACCACGATTGTTCCAGCATGTGGCGTGAGAATATTTTTCAAAATAAAATTATTTAAATTTAAATAAGTTGTGTTTTCCTGAATTGTGATACATTTTTCTTAGCGGCTAACCTCGACAAGTTTTGGCACGTCATAATAAATGTGCTACAAGTGAAAATGTGACTGCCAGTTGGAACACACTGACGAGGTCCCTTGAAATAAGTGACACTGTCAGACAGGCCCTAAAGATCCTTAAGGAATTATGAATAGGTTACACACTATGACACATCATACCACAATTACTAAATTACCTCATATCTTGTATCGCCTGAGGCTCGACTCAAGTCCCGAAATTCCAGCTGAAGGGTTGTGACCTCTGACGTGCTGCTATCTGGACTCCATTTGGGAGAATGTGCTTTCTGGGTTAGTAAGTTGATATCCGAGTACGGGACACCGGAGGGAGATTGGAAACATGGCATCAAACGGTTCCCCAAATCAATCTGCAACAAAGATTCTTTTTTAGCGTCAACATTTATTTCTGTGAGTTTGATTGATTGATAGATTTTGTTGATTTTATTTTGCTTTTCTGAAACTTTCGGCTACTTGTGAATATGAAGATGAATGATGATACAATGAAACTGAGGAAGGGACATACAAAGAACACCCATGTACAGACCAGGATTCGAACCCAGAACCTCAGGCATCACAGTGCAGTGTGCTAACCACTCCACCATGGAGGCCAGCTATTTTCTGTGAACAGTGACAATTCCGTTCCTTGAATGGCCTCAGCATGTTTCTGGGATGTTCATGTACTCAAGCATGTTCCTTATTTTAATGTTAACTGTTACATAAAATAAAAAAATATCCGCAAAAATTTCACACAGACCCAAACTCATTTTACAAACGTGGATTGACAATACAAGACCAAAACAATTTGATACTTTAACACTATTAAAGTATTAATCCTCTGAATGTTATTAGCATGCAATGTTAAATGGACATTATCCATCATTACTGGGATTAGATACCCTATTATTATCTTAAAACTTAAAGAATTTGGCGGAGCTTTATTCAATTCACAGGAATCTGTTCCATAATCGATATTCTTTGTTTCATTTGACCTATGCATTAGAATAAGTAATTAAGAGCAGTAGACAATGGATAATGTCCAATTAACAATGCACGCTACTCTTAAATTAAGTTTCCAAATGTGCCCATCTATAAGGGCAAATTGAGAAGTTTTTGCCCATATTTTTTTCTGCCAAAATATTAGTGTGATTGACAAACTGAGATATACGTGCATTCAATGCAATAGGTTTTTTTAATTGAAATTAACTCTTGGCTGCTCCGCAGCATGGTGCTGCTGTCAGTTTGCAGCAGCAAAGTGTTATTTGTTTTCTGTGGAGCAAGGGACGAATGCACATCGAGATCCGTAGGGAAATGCAGCCGGAGTATGGGGACAAGTGTCTCGCTTTGAGAAGTGTGCGGTGGTGGTGTTGCGAGTTCGAAAATAGCCAAGAAGACCTTCATGAAATGAGCGATCGGGGAATCCTCGCTCACATTGAAAAACATTGCCACGGTGATGCTGACGGTCTTCTAGGATCACCGAGGCACTCCTGCTGGATTTCATGTCACGAGGTGACACCATCAATGCTGACAGCTATTGTGGCACTCTCTCACATCTGCAAGCTGCCATCAGGGAAAAGTGCCAAGGGATTCTCGATGTGGACCATGTGGTTAACCTCCACGATAACGCCAGCCTCATGTCGCAAACGGGACCAGCGACAGACTTCAGTCATTCGAATGGGAGATTCTGGAGCATGCACTGTATAGTTCAGACCTCGCCTCCAGTGATTTCCACATGTTCGGTCCACTGAAGAAATTCCTGTCACGACAGAGGTTCATTTGCGACGACAAGGCGAAGACAAGGCAAAGACTGCTGTCCGGCGGTGGTTCCACGATCAACCAACCAAATTCTACAACAGCAGCATCTCCAAACTAGTGGTGCGATGAGACAACCGCTGTGGTGACTATGTGGAAAAATAGTGCAAGGTACATAGAACAGTTCATATATATTGATTTCCCTGGATGTTTATTATTTCAGCTGGAAAAAAACCGGGACAAAGACTTTTCGATTTGCCCTCGTATAACAATATGCTGGAGTACCAAATCAACTCACTGCTTTGTCCAAGTACATTTTATCCCCTGACAAGTGGTAGATGCTCAGAAGCCCTCCCAGAATCCTAATGGTGACCTCAAACAAGTTGACGTCTTGGTTTTTGTTGAACTTCAGACTCTCTGCTACCCAGTCCCTGGCTTCTTTGTATTCTGCAAAGAAAACAGAAGTCAGTGTGTGAGTGAATAGATTCATTTATAGATACTGATTTTATGATTTCACAAAATTATAATTTCTTGATAGATAAACTCACACAATTACAAAATGCAAACATGTTAACATGAAACAGTGTGCACTCATATGAGGTACTCTTCATTAGTCTTCCAATGTTTCATCCTCAGGGAATCAGAGCATTAACCCTTAAAGTACGACTTGTTTCGTAATGGAACAAGGAGCTTTTGTTGTAGTAAGTGACTTTAGGACATACTGTGACTCTGACAATGGTCGGAGATACATGTTTTGAGTTCTGCATGAGTCTTAATTAATTAGCAATTAGTAAAGTTCAATTTTTTTCTTGCTACATTGTGGGGGGGTGCCCTAAAAATTATGTGCATTTTTGTTGTCTTTTCTTCATTGATTCTGAGATCGCTCGTTTCTCAATTCTAGTGTTCGGAAACACACTTTTATCAGGGGAAAGCAATTAGTGCACAATTTTTTCCCACAGTAATGGAAAATATATCAGGTAATATGCAGATACCGTTTTGTACCTTCATGTCCCGGCGACGTCCGTGTGGGAGTTCAATGAATTTCAAGGGTTTACCATCAAACAAGATCCGTTGTTTAAAGGTTAATTGTGAAAGAAAGGTGCATAAGGGACAACATCATGTTGGCAGTCCTATAAGATCATGTGGACCCATGGTTGAGGCTCTTGTCAACCGTAAAGTCTAGATTTTACCAATTATTGATAAAAACCATTTGTTTATTGGACGATACTCTTGAAGGATGGAAGGTGAGAAGTACGAGCATACGTTGCTCAAGTAGTCTTGCATGTTATCAGAAGCACAAAATCCACCTGCACTGTCAAAAAGGCCCACTGCTATGAGACCACATGATTTTTAGGACTGGCACCATAAACAAAAAAAAAACAACTCAAATACACAAATATGAATGTTTTAATTCTTGGTCCTATTTATGGAATTTTATTTTGCATTTTCCTATTTTTCTGTCCTTTTAGGCTAGTTGCAATAACAGGGATGAATGATGGTAATGAAGGGCATGCACGAGGTGATATTCACTTGACCTGCCACCTACAGAAAAAACTCAACTGTCTTCGTACAGTGAAAGAATAAGTTTAACAAACTCACGTAAGTTATTTACAGTTTGAGACTTTCTCCTTTTATAAAACTCTCCAGTTAAAATAACTTCAGCTTATTTCATTTGAAAAATAGCTTATACACTGAATTGTTCCACAACTCTACCGCTAGGCTTTTCCTTACACAGCACTCTACTCTCTGTTCCACAGGCTGCCCCAGTTTTATAATAAACTACAAACAACGATCTTCTCTAAGAATGAATATGTAAATCTTTTGTTTGTTTCCTTGTTTATGTCTTATTATGTTTATATTTAACCTTTTTTTGTTTTTACCTAAAACCATCTTGACTTGTTCTTGTCGATTTATTAGAGTTTTCAGTGTAAAATGGCCTTACAAGTGCTGTATCTGAAACTTGAAATAAATAAATAATACAATTCTTCTCACCTCCTTTTAACCCCATTATGTACATGGTGTCCAAGGAGTCCACTATCGTCAGGCCTAAACCAAACCAGTCATGGTGAGTCTCGCTGATCGGTTTCAGATGATCGTGGCCCCAGGCGAACTGATGGTAGCCTTTCCACGCGTGCCTGAAGGCTGCGACCACTGCTGTTTGCCTCTCGTTGGTTGGTCCTGGGAGACAGAAAGACAGATAAGTGCGGACATAAACACAATAGCTGTTGCATACTTAGTCGTGGACATTCCTGGGTTGCAAGAACTCCACTGAAAGTCAAGTGTAAACTAAGGATGGCGGATATTTTACATTTTAATTTTATTCGAACATTAGATAATTTTCTATCTGAATTTCAAATATTGGATATTTGGATTATCCATATTATCTAGACATGCATGCTATCCAGATATCTGAACTTAGCTCATATCACCCATTGCATGGATATCGGATAATTTTAAATCTGGATTTTGTGGGTATCCCTAGTGTACACCCATTGACTGAAACAGTGAATTTTTACCCTAGCATAGCTAAGGGGTTATGCCCACAACCTCTATTTTTAAAATTTTTCAACTCTGATTTCTTTTTTAAAAATTGATATTAAATTACATTGTTCCCTAGGGTGTTCTGAATATTCTGCATTAGTTTGTTCATAAAAATCATAAATGAAATGTAAATAGGAGGCAAAATGAATTTGGAGGGCCTCTCAGACACCCCTTTCAATGCGTCTTATTTGAGACACTCGTGCTATTGAGAGTGTATAATTGGATGGCAATGATGGTATGTTTTGTATTTGCTATAATTAATAAACAACTGCCCTTTTGTAAACAAAGAATTATTAATAAAATAATATAGTTTTTGAGTTTTATCGAATGGTAAAATATGGGTGTAACACTCATGCAATAAATTAAGGATGGTAATTTTTATAATCATTATAAACAAGAAAGAAAGAAGCAATTCAATAACACAATGGTTTCTCACATTTTAGTGATTAAAAAAAGTGAGGACTTCAGAGCCTCCCACTCCCCCCCCCAACCCAGGTAAGTAAGTTTCCCGTATGGCATGGGTAAGCTAGGGTTAAAATAGAACAGAAGAAGTATAGGGTGTCATCTATTACTTCTAATCCACCTGAATGTGTGAAGCCCAATTAGGTCCAGCTGAGACCTTTTTCAGTCAAACTATTCTACAAAATATAAATAAAAAAATTTAAAAAATCAATGACAAACTGTGTGTCAAAAGTAGTTTCCTTTAAAATAACATTCTTAATGCTGCCATTAACATGGTTCTTAATAGGAGGGAGTAAATGTTAGTATGCAATGGGAAAGCAGTGTTTAACTCCTTAAGTGTGGAATTTTCTGAACATAAGTCGCTACTGGAAAATGTAGTTTTTTTAGCAGAATTCTATTCAACAAAATTAACTGAAATAGAACACCATCCTTCTTCTTTTAATGGAGTATATTTTTATATAATTACTTTCATGTTTCACGACAAAATGTAAATAATAAAATAATACATAGCATGTTGGCATGTATGTACTTCAGGTTCATGCAGGTTTAGAAATGGCAGATTGTTAGTTAATTCGCATGTTGATATTGTCATGATAAAGTTACTCTAAAAACTTTACAAAATGTTCAAGAATTAATTTTGGTACAACAATCATACACACACAGAAGGTTGAAAATCTAATGTGGACCTGGGACCTTCATAGCACATTACGCTGATTTACCAAGTCATGGAAGCAATAACACTGATCTCGACACCATGGGACCAGCTCATTTTTTTTTTCATTTAACACACACACACATAGACAGAGTTAAAGAATTGAAACAATAAGCTGAACAAAATCTCTATTAAACGATTTGTACAATTCCATTCCTTAAACAAATGTACAATTTGGCAGAAAAGGAATAAAAACAAGAATGGACAGTTTCATTCTGCTATCTTTGCTGCAGACTGTACAAGGACTATACAGCCTAGCAGAATATTATCCTGACACGGGTTCTGGAAGAATGCTGTTTCGAAGATGTTCAATGAAAAAGTGGGATTATTATTACATAACAACTACGAGTTCTGGAAAACACAACATCCAGGAAGCAGGTGGTCAGGGAAGATAAATGACTAACCTGAAAAATTCAGAGCCTCTTCCTTCTTTGGAGGCAATTTAGCATCATCGACAACAACTTCAGGTGCATCTGGGGGCTCGTTTATTGTTTCCTCAACTTCTTCTTTCAGATATTCCTTTTTATTCCCATCTCGTCTCATAGCAATAACCTCAAAATACAAAACACAAATCAATTTACTGAAGGGGAAAATAGGAACTAAAAACTGTGAGAATAAAATAAATTGTAAAATTTAGAATTTGCAGAACAGTAAAGAGGATAACGAGTACTTTGGCAACAACTTCCATACGAACAACACGTTTTAACTTTAACTACAGCCATTGTAACCTTTATTTCTCTTGTAGTCTACAGTTGTTACAAGCATAAAAACACTTTTTTGTTGTTGTTGTGACATTTCAAGAGAAGACATGCTCCCTTCATCACACATTTATTTTTAGTTTGATTAAAGATACAGTTATAACACTGGTTAAAAATTGTTAACAAAAAAGAATGAGTTATACAATGGATGTTGTCAATTTACATTGTTGTCATATAGCAACTTAACTGCGAAACAAGCAGTCTGTTTTATTTTTATTTCAGATAAAAAATTTTGATCACATTATATTTTATTTAAAAATTATCAATCCCAAATATCATCACGCAATTCAAAATCATCATTACTTTCACAGAGTTTCTTCATGTTTTCCATTGCATTAAATTTTAAAGATGGTGGCTTACTCCACTTGTGAAAAAGAAGTGGGTCTATGTTACCATTATCATTATTTACCGTATTGGTCCGAATATAGGCCACACCCTAAAATTTGAAGGAGCGAAAAGAAAAAAAAAGATGATACCCGAATATAAGCCGAGGGAAAAAAAGAAAATTGATCCCTTGAAAGATTTTCTCCTTGAAAGTGCATTTTTCAGTTTCGGCTCAGCACCAACTTAATGTCGCACATTAGATTCGTCAAGTCCATATTTTCTTCCGGTCTCTCTGTTCCATGTGGCTTTATCGTAACAAACAACTGCAATTTTGAAACCATGCCTTATTCCCAGGCTTGATCATGCTTTCCTCTCCGCACGTTCCTTCATATTGGCGACAAACCTGTAGATCCACTTCAGTAGAAATGAATACCTGTATAAGCTTAGAGAAGAACGAACACAATCTTAATAAAATCAAAGACTACGTTATTAAGAATGTCAACAGTTTTTACAATGCCCAAGTTAGAAACAACAATGCTATTGTTTCAGTCAGAAACAACAATGATATTGTTGGGTAACATTATGGTATCTACAATGCGGCCAGTTTCTACAATGCTATTGTTGCATTATCCTTATTTCAAACGAGAAATCAGCACATTTTTAACAGCATATGATTTGACGAAATGTCATAATTTTTTTAAGGTCGTGAATATAATATGCATCCTAATTTTTCACAATTGAAATTTGGATAAAATGTGCATCTTATATTCGGGCCAATACGGTAATTTATTCCAGTGTTCTTCTGCAATGAACGAAGCTTCCCAGGCATTCAAATCTATGTTTCCCCGTTACTCTTTATAAAACCCTTCTCTTTTTAATCATATGCTTCTCCTCGATGATGGGAGCTGACAAACCTGTTCTTGGGTTTAAATTTATAATGTCCAAATCATGTGCGTGACATCTTATTGCCATTTTCCTTGCTGTTTGTCCTACATAATCCTTTGAACATGAACGACTTACATTATATATTCCGGCGGTTTCCACATCTTGTACAGATTTTCTCATTTTGTATTCATTAAATGTACATTCCAAACTTCTTGGTGATCTAAAAACAATTTTGAAATTATATCTTCTAAAAAATTTTGCAATTTTATGTGAGAATCCCTTGTGGAATGGAATACTCATACAAACAAATTTATTTTCAACAGATTTCTCATCTTTGTCCGCTTCTCTCTTTTGATTTTTTTTAGTGAAAGCAATGATGATTTTGAATTGCCTGATGATATTTGGAACTCATAATTTTTTAAAAATTTGATCAAATTTTTTTATCTGAAGTAAAAATAAAACAGACTGCTTGTTTCACAGTTGAGTTGCAATATTACAACAATGTAACATTGACAACATCCATTGTATAACTCATTCTTTTTTGTAAAAAATTTTAACCCTCCGTCATATGCATCCTAATATTAGCACAAACGTCTCAAGTGCCGCCCCATCAAAACCAATTTTATTTACATTAATTATTGATGAAAATCGATATTGAATTACACTAGCACTTACTGGAAATCAGACGAAATATATATGAATGCAAACATGTCCATTTCAGACATTTTTATTAGCTATTATAATAAAAAAAAACTTTAAAAAATGAGAAAAGTGTGTCAGAATTACAAGCCTATTCTTGAAGCAAATGCACCAAAATATTATTCTAAAAATTATTAAAACTGTACCATTTAATGAAGGAACTAAAAAATGAAAAACAGCATTCACAAAATTTCCAAAGTATTTTTCAAAAATTTGCAATGTATTTTTTAAAAAAAAATCAATGTATTTTTCAAAACGAATTGAAAGGAATTATTTTTTCCAAAATTTTCAGACAAGATCTTACAGACTCGCAGAAAAGACAATCAAATGTTTTAAACACAACTCGAGGAAACTTACAAAATATATTTAAAATGTTCAAATCTCAATATGTGTCTCCTACTTTTACGAGATATACGTAAAAAAAAATTATACTGACTCAAACCAATGGAACCAAATGTTGTCACTTTTGAATACCGTTATTTTGACAACTCCTGACATTTTGTATGGGTACTGCAATTGTTTCTGCATACAAATAATTTGCATATCGAACTTCATACTGCTGTTCTATTCTTCTTACATCCACCAAATTCATGGCCTGCATGCTATGATTTAAGGTATGAAGGAAACGTTCCTACGCACGCGGTACTGAGTGCTGCCAAAAGGGGACCTGAAAAACTGCCAGAGAAAAGGCACAAAGCCCTCTATGTTTTCATGGGAATAGTGTAGATAGGTTACGTAGTGTGCCGCCACGCAGGTTACGGAGGGTTAACCATTGTAATAACTGTACCTTTAATCAAACTAAAAATAAATGTCTGATGAAGGGAGTGTGTGTTCTCCTGAAACATCACAACAAAAAAACTGTTTTTTTATGCTTGTAATAACCGTAGACTACAAGAGAAATAATTCTACAATGCGTACATCAGGGTGCAAAATTTCCGGTTGCCAGGTCGGCATTGGCAACCAAAAGTTTGGGGTTGGCGACTAAAATGTTGTTGTTTCAAATGTGTTTCAAACACGCCCGAACATCTCAATCCAACGTTCGCACATGCTTTTGGAAAGCAAGCCGATTGAAAACCCCATGTCTTCTCAACGCCGACACCATTTAATTGGCACAACAATTCCGCAACTGTTGGGACACTACCACTTTGGATACACATGTCAAATCCATTTTCCCTGCTTTGCTTTTCCTCCACTCTGTTGTTTCAAAATGGCGACACTGCAGAAAGTATGTGTGCATCATGCACCGCGCGGACTTTCTTAGAATGGAGCAAACAGTGGCTCCTTGCTTGTGTGCGGAAAAAAACATTTTCACAGTTGTGAACTGCTCTCGTGCACTACAGTGTCCAGTCTTTGTGTTGACAAAAGAATGCGATACATGCACTCGTGAGCGTTGGTTGACATGGTAGTAACGTTCCCGTTCGCTCTGTTTACCTCGTTTTTTGGTTCGGTGGTAGTTGCCTGCGAGTGAAGTGGTTCCAGAGAATTTGTTTTATTTAGTTCAATTACTGCAATGGAGAAGAAGCAAACATACGATCCTTTTTCGTTACAGGGATGTATCAAAATCAGCTAGTAGCAGTGTTCAGCGTACCTCATTTCCCAGCTGTGCTAAAAGTGGTAAAAGGAAATGTGATAGCGATTCAGTGTCATTTCCAGTTAAAAGGAAATTTAATAAAGGGTGGTTAAACCATATTGAGTGGTTGTTGTATGACGAGGCAACAAATCTCGCATCTTGCAAATATTGTAAACAGGTAACGTTGATAAAATATGGGCCAATGCATTTTCTGTACATTTTAAAAAGGAGTAATTTTTAAAACATAGTCAGAGTAAAGTCCATAGTGAAAATGTTGCCAGTTCAAAGGCAAAATAATACCCAACAGAAATAAATATGTTAAATAGTATTAATTGATTGAACTACTTACGTGAGTGAGTATGGAGTCTTATTAGGACAACGTTTCGGAGGTTAAACTGCCTCCTTCGTAGATCTTTCTAGACACCGAGCATAGTGCCACGTAAAAGAAGTGTTTAATGAGGATTCCAACTTAAAAAATCTCAGCATGTTAAAAACTTCATAAGAACAATCTACACTTATATTAAAATAACTAAAAAAAGATTTCAAGCGGCCGTTGCGAATCCAGGCTGGTTGTGAGGCCTACACTAATAAAGCAGCTCCCACCACAACCGGAAGGTGAAAGCTACCTCCCCTCCTTTATCTCTCATCACCAATCCAAAGTCAATTCCCATTTTTCTTCTGCTGCTTTCATGACCTCCGAAGTAACATGGAAACCTATCTTAGCTTCAGCTTTCACTGCCTTATCCCATTTTTTTAGAAAACTAATCCATCATATATGCGGCCTCATAAACGTCCCTATTTAATTTATCATCTTTCCTAATGACTTCTCTTTTTACAATCCTATGTCCACTTTCAATAATATGCTCAGAGAGACCCGTTTTGAGTACTCTCTCCCCGATATCCTTATCATGCTCACCCTATCTTATGTGCATGCTTCTTCCTGTCTGTCCTATGTTTTCTTTGCTGCATTTCCATTCTATCCTATATACCCCGTTTTGTTCTTCCGGGTTTTCCTGCTCTTCCCCCCCTTTTATATTCAGTGAATGTTTCTCAATGTTCCGGGGGGGCTTTCATACCACATTTTATACCATATTCTCTTACAGTTTTTTTTTTCAATTTTTTCCGATAACCCTTTACAGTAAGGGATTCCGACAAAAAGATCCTTATTAATCAAATTCCCTACCTCAGCATCTTCCTTTGCCTTCTCATTGGAGTCGATGGTATTCTCCCTTTTTATGATCTTTCGTGCTTTTCTAGCTACCTTATTCAATTCTTGATTTGTACGAGGGTTGATATTTATGTATCCAGAATAACAAACAAAAAAAAATGTATAATTGAAAATTGTTTTCAAAATATTCTCCATGATGATCGATGCACTTTTGCATACGTTTGAACCAATTCTCATAGCACTTTGTCCATTCCGATTGAGGTATCTCGACAACATGCATTTTGAACGCATCAATCGCTTCTTCTGGCATCGAAGTTCTGGCTAAAGTTTTACGTAATATAAAAGTGTTCCAGTGTTACGAAAGCACAAATAACGGAGATATTTGATCCAAAAGTATGGCCCACGTAAATTATAACCTGCAATTTCTCAGCATTTTCGCTGCTTTATGTTATTAAAAACTGTTTGTATGCACGATAAAATAGCGGAAGAACATGTTGAAAATAACTATCAATACCAATCCTAACCTAACTACGTAAAATAATAGCTGCTGTTGTGGAAAGTTGTTTTGGGTGCTATGTTCATTTGTGCGAAGCCTTCAGGCTGTTCTGCTACATGGTACAGTAACAGACATACTTCATTTCACAATAACACATTTCTGCAAGATAAAATCAACTGAAAACATTCATAAAGGACCAAATCCTCATAAACCATGCAAAATATTTAACTTTCTCCAGGGGGTACAGAGGGTCAAGGGTACCGAAAAAAAAACAAGTGTTTAAGGTGACAAAAATTAAAAGTTTGATAGCTCACCTCAGAAGAAGTTGACTGAACCGGAGGAGATTCGTCTAACTTCTTGCTCCGAGAGGCAAATTTTACTTTCGACCCAGGAAGGAAGTAAGCTGCTGTGATTAACAGCAGCAACGTTGCTACATAAATGAGAGTGCGTTGGAATCGAGACAACTGCAACCACCACTGCAATAGATGAGAGGAATACATTTAAAATGTCAAGAAACATACAAGGTCTGCCGATTTAGACAAGAAAATGCAATTTAATTACTGCTATCATTTAGGTGATGATTATAGATTCAATCTAGGACATTGTACGGACCAGACTAACAAAGTTAACACTTTCAGTGAGTACTCTAATGAATTATAAATGTCAAAGTCACATGACAACTTTTCACCCTTCTTTAAAAACAATTACTATGTTACTATGTACAGCACAGACACTTTTTTTTTGGTAAGAACAGAATGGTTACTTTGGAATAATACTACCAGAAATCAGAACTTGGTCCCTGGTAACTACAAAGATTCGTGTTAGTGCATGCACTTCCGAAAGCACAGGACATCTCATGTGCACTGCACAGTTTAAAGTTTATCATTACTATAATTTATATTCCTACTAACCGGATCAAGAAAGTGTGGGGTGTTACCCCCACACCCCCTATACGCCTTCATGGCGTGGTGCTATGCACAGGGGAACACTTTACTTTACTTTTTTTTTACTATCTACTCTTATTCCAGCCATTGTAAACGAACTTTCCCACCTAGTGGTTGCATGACTTTGTAGTTGATGGTGGGGCTTACGTGCTCTGATGATCCCCTAGGCTATACTCAGTGTGGAATTTAAGAAATGTCCAGAGGAAGGGGGGAATTCTACTGACTGTCTAGAGACAGCTTGAGATAATAGTTGTATATTTATAGAAAGGGGGCTTGCAGGAAAGTATCTCAACAATTTTAATGGTAAATGGAGTCACTCCACACTTCGTTTTATGTCACTCAACTTTAAAACAAAATAAAAGGCTTTGGGCAAAATATATTTTTAATAATTGCTAAAAATTTGCCAATTTACATTTGTATCTTGACAGAAAGAGAAGGCTAATTCCATGTTATGATCAGAACAGCTAATCTGGACTGGGCTTACAATTTTGAAAGTGAAGTTTTGACACCTACCCCCTGAAATCTAGTCGGGGACCTAGCTTTTGGCGATCTGAATCGAACTTGGGTATAGCTTTTTGTGGGGGGTGGGGAGAATCAAAAAGTTTTCTACACCATAAATTCATTGATTGATTGGTTTGCTTCATTTTACTTCACATTTTGTGCCACTTTTGGCTAATTTGCGAAGATGGGAATGAGTGATGATATGATGAAATTGATGAATGGACACTCACAAACCTCCATGCCCAGGCCAGGATTCGAACCCAGGACCCCTGCCATCATAGCGCGATGTGCTCTACCCTATAAAAATAGCAACCACCTACTTTGCTAAATTACTGTTACATTTGCGAAATCATAAAAATTACTCATTAACTTGCCTTCAGGTCACAGAAGCTTAACACAAGTTACATTGGCTTCTTAATTCAGGAAATTTTGTTAGGTGGGCAAGTGCCCCTGCCAAGTTACGCCTAATTAGTCCGAGACTCCTTGAATACAAGACAATAACTATTACCACTATTATATATCTAACGCCCATTATTGTGTATGAAATTTCATGATCAATTGTTGTTACAGAACTGATCAAGAGAACGAATTCAATAGCGATTCTTCTGTATTTTAGTCATGATATTTTATAAATGTGTTTAGCTTGCTGCAAAATTTCAAAACTACCAACTTGACAATGCATGATGCAACCGAACAAAGGATATCACCTCAGAGAGAGGAATTTAAAAAGAAGGAAGAAGCTTGGAAAAAGTATATCAGAAATAAATCAGAAAATAACTGGAATGAATATGTACAAAAAAGAAATAGTGCCAAGCAGGGTGTAAAACGAGCAAAGATGGAAGAGTAACTGAAGAGAACTATCAAAGAAATGTTAAACAATTCTGGCAAACAGTCAAAAATAATTAAACAGAATAAGGAATACAGAAGATAGAGAAGGGAACATTAAAACAGAACCAAAAAAGGAAGAGAGGGGTAATAATGATGAGAGAGTACAGGTGAGCACCAAGATGGAAATGGAATAGAATTGTTTGAAGTAGAGCTGGAAATAGAAAAAATAAAGCTGAGAAAATTGGCAGGTGCAGATGAAATATCCCCAGAGCTTATCAAATATGGAGGAAAGGAGGTTATATGTGGAGAATATGTAAAGAAGGATGGGAGAACAACAGACTAAGAGAAAAATATAATAATACCAATTCACAAGAAGGGTAGTACAATCAAGTCCGAGAATTATGAAATGAAGTTGAAGAACAGCAAGCTGCATTTAGAAAGAATCGTCAGACACAGGCTCACATATTTACACTGTGGCAAGTCATTGAGAAGGCATTAAATAAGGAAAGAGAAGCCTGTGTGGCCTTCCTAGATCTGAGAGCAGCTTTTGATACGGTACAAAGAGAACAACTATGGGATGCACTGGTGAAAATTGGAACATCTCCTGCACTGGTACAGAGAATACAAAGTGCATACAAGAGAGTGAAAGGAACAGTCAGATTAGCAGGGAAATGCTCAGATGAATTTAAGACAGAAATAGGAGTAAAACAGGGAGACAGCCTGGGCCCTCTTCTGTTTGTTATCCTTACGAACCATAAACTAAGAACTGGGAGATACAAAGTAGGAAACTGAAAGATGAGACCAGTACAAGTACAGTCATTTGTATATGCTGACGATATTGCCCTGGTGGCTAGGAATAGAGAAGAGTTACAGAAGGCAGTAATTGAATGGGTGAGTACAATAGAAGACAAAGAAAAGCATGAACGTGGATAAGAGTAAAGTGATGGTGGTGACAAAAGAAAGAGAAACTGCACCCCTAAATATACAGTGGAAAGAGAAGCAGCTGGAACATGTAAACAGATACCCATGCCTAGGAACAGTCATAACATCAGATGGAAGAATGGATGAAGAAGTGAATAATAGAGTACAAAAGGCAAACCAAGTATCAACTCAACAACACATTAGTTGGTAAAAAGGAAATAAGTGAACAAACGAAAATGATTTACAAGACAATCTACATTCCCACATTTCTGTATGGAACAGAAAACTTGATATTATTACCAAAACAGAATAGCAGATTTCAAGCAGCAGAGATGAGATACCTACAAAAAGAAGGGTAACAGTAGTATAAGCCGGAGACGGATTTCTTAAAATTTACAGGAGAAAAGACGAGAAAGTACTTACGGAATTGCGTTCTTGAGTACTTTCTGAAGCCGGGGAAATAGTTTTTTAGAATCGTGCAACGTATTTTGCCTGTAAATAAGGTATTTTTCGTCAATCATGCATCTCCGTTTTACGATAGCTCGTGCCGCCATTACCGTCGACTACGTGAATCGAATGTTCCGTGCGTTCGGTTATGTAACCCCCTTACAGTGTAGCAACCACGCGGAAGTTTGACAAGATGACGTGTGAGCAGTTTTTTTTTCCAATGTAAGGTAAGACTCTAGTTTACGTCCTTTTCCTAAGGAATACGTGCCATATATTGTTGGAAAGCTTATTTTATAAAAGCGAGCAAAAATTTCCTGAAGGAGTCAATCGAGAAAAACCGATGTTGTCCGGATAAGCGCAATTGAACGTACTGAGGAATTTTTAAGATGATGAAGCACATATTTAGGGGTGAAATGAGTGCTAATGGAACCTAACCTAACAGGCCTAACCTAACCTCGTAGGCATACCTCGACCCCGTGAATGGATAGTGGGGCTATCGTGAACAGAAAGTGTAAAAAGAAAAAGGTACTTACCCGAAGAGATGCCGGGTGCCGCACCACGATCGCGCACCGCGAACGCAAAGAAGCAATCACCATGCAGATAAGGACGTAAAGTAGAGTCTAGCCTCAATTTTCGCTTAAAAACCTTTTGTGAATAGTTTGTGCGGCATTTATCGGTTCATAAGTTTTGAAACACTGCACATCAGCTGACGATACTGCATATCAGCTGACGATAGACAAC
Organism: Lepisma saccharinum; assembly: GCF_977018435.1. NCBI lineage: Eukaryota > Metazoa > Arthropoda > Insecta > Zygentoma > Lepismatidae > Lepisma > Lepisma saccharinum. The sequence goes on along the minus strand of NC_139233.1, from coordinate 356,020 downwards.
GTGAGTCAAAATTTGCCCGCCGAATTAGCAACGAGCAATAAATGATTATAATGTTAAAAATAACGCTTTTTTCATGGAAAAAAAGTGATCCCCAGCTTGAAAAATCTTCCGCTATGCATATGAGGTAAGTAGCAATAATTTTTATTTGAAAACAAACGAGTTTAATGTGTCTCCGGCTTATACTACTGTTACCTAAAGAAGTAGGAAAGATTAGAAGAAATAGGATTAGACCACCATTAGAGATCAGCTACAGCAAAAACCACTATTAGAAACAATAGAGAGAAAACCACTGCAATTGTTTGGACATGTGACAAGAATGGAGGACAATTGCAAGCCTAGACAGGTGATGGGAGGCCAGACCAGAAGGCAAGAGGGGGAGAGGACAACCAAGAGTTCCATGGGAAGAGTATGTGGAAAAGATAGGAGAGAAGAAAGGGAAAACAATGCCAGAAATCCGAAAACTAGCCTTGGACCAAAAAGTGTATAGAAGGTGGATGATGGAAACCGACGTTTAATGGCAGAAGGGGATGCAAAAAAAGAAGAAGTAGTAGTAAACAAACTGTCTAACAATGATTCTGTGTACTAATACTTAACATTTAAAAACTGTTTCAAAAATTATTTATTTCTGTGCATGTGTCGCTGATTAGCGTGATTTCAGTGCAACATAAACATTGGATTCATCCCTTGTCTAGTACAGTGCCATATGTTTATTTTTGTTTAATAAAATGACGATATACATGACATTCGCAATAAAAATATTACAATAAATACCCTCCACAAGCTTCTCCTCGGTTTGCTATAAGTAGTCGTTGGCAAACCCAAAGAAACATATTCTCCCCGTGTGAAAGATTCCATTCCAAGCGTAGTTTACAAACTTCCTGCGTGTCTGGAACTATCATCAGATGAATTCGGTTATATAGTGTTTATTGCTGGCCTTACGTATACACTTCAAATATTATGCTAACCACTCACTGCACGTTCACACTTCATAACTTTAGGAGGCGTTCAGCCTCTAATAAAATATCGGGAATGTCTTTTGTGTTGATTTCATGAACACATTTTGTCATAAAAACACATTTTCTACATAAACATCATGCAATTTTGCTTCGTTGGAAGCAGCAGACAGGCATAGTAACATATCAATACAATTTTCTTATACACCAAAATTGTCTTAAAAAGAAAATGATAACAAAGCAAAGATTAGAGAAAAATATGTACTTCTAGTTCCTAAACAAGAATTTTGTATGACAAAAAAAGGAAAGTGACAGGGATAATCTACAAAATTAGAACTAATACGATGTAAACAAAAGTGAATGCTCGCACACTGGGCGCTTCCAGAATTCAACGTTGGAGCAAACGGAGGTAACAAACACGGTCAGTAGTACGTGTGTGTGTGAGGTAGCAACTAGCAATTGCTACTTCAGGCCGCAAGGTCTTGTGTCCGAATTCGCAAGAGCTCCGTTATGTCCTTTCATAAAAAATAAAAAAAAGGCCGAGTCTGCTGCCACGCACGTGTCAGCAGTAAGAATAAGCGTCAAATTTGCTCCTGACACGTAATTCGTCTGCTAAAAGGATGTTACAAATCTTAAGAACAGATGAAGACAAGAAAAATGCAAGTTTGACTAGTGGGAATGAATGTACAGGGAATTTAGAACCTTTTTCTTTAGAAAGCATTTAGCAATATTATTTTAATGCTAACGGAACCTAACCTAACTACGAGATCATTTAGGTTTATTATTAGAAGAATGCTAAGGGATCTAATCTTAAAACATTCATGTGAAAGTAATCGCTACTTCACAGTATGTGTTACAGACGTAATTGATACATAGCATGATGAAATCACGATAAAACAAAGACCGAGTTTGCTGCCACGCGCATTTCTTTTGAGGTTCCAGCAGAAAAAGAACGCGCAGCAGACACTGCCAAAATAAAATTTTCGTGCGGGACGGAGAATTCTGGACGGAAGCTGCTGAAACGAAAACAAGTAACAGCTGTAATATCGGTGTTACTATCACATACTAACACTTTCTTTCGCGGCAAATGAATTGTTCGATATTTTCACGGGGTGAGTTATATTTTATTGGAAATCTAATTGCATTTCGAAATAAAATAATAACTGAGCATTTCTTTTCATGGTAGTGTACAAATGTGATTCATAGTAAGCGTAAGCATGAAGTGTCAAGCTACGTGTATTTGAAAATGACGAATTTGGTCAAATTGCCAATAGTAGTCGATCAGTTCATGTTGCCTAACATTTTGTAAGCCAAGTAGATATTCACCTTCGCAAGTGCCAGGTTAGAATGATATTGACCCAAGTTATTATTATTTAATTCCGAACTAATCATGGTTCGATTTCTATGTAAGTCTGTTAACACGTAATTCATCGGCTTAGTGATTACTTACTGCGTGTTTTCTGGAGAATTAATTTCCCTTCTCTATATTACTATGTGGGTATTTGATTTAATGTTATATCGGTAAAATTTTCGTTTCCGCAAAACGTATTTCTTCAATTTTACAGGAGAAAGTACTTACCGAAATGAGTTTATTTATACTTTAGGAAGGTCTTGGAAGTGTGTTTTCCCCTCGCTGAATTTTTTTTTTGCCGGTAATTCATGTAATTTTCGACATTAATTTCACTCCGATGCACGAAAGCTGTTCCCTCGATGTCCGTCTACTACGTGAACCAAATTTTTGCGTGCGTTTCATGACGTAACAACCAATCAGTGTTTCCAAATATGCGGTTTTGTAATTGTGTAACAGTTGTAGAACGTAAATAAACGTGCGTTACTGTTCATCATTTCTGATTACGAACTTGCGACAACATGTGCACAGCATGCATGGTGAAATTGCACGGAGTCGAAGATCCAGTAGAATTTGTAATTCACCGTGGAATTGTGAAGGAATTGAAATGTTCAAAAACCCACATTATATGTTATATTGAAATAAATTATCTTCAATTTGGTATAATTTAACAATACAGGGAATTTCTCCAATTTGTTTGAAATTTCGGATACTTACTAATTTGGCTCTCCTAATCACGAATCTGCACTTAAAATTTGGCGCTCACGTATAGAAATTCCTGAATTGTGGCTAGCCCCACGAACCATTGGCACGTGGTTAGGTTAGGAAACATAGTTAAATTTTAGGGTCGTAGTAATATCAGGAATATATATATTTCGTTCTTTAAGTATTCGAAACAGAAAATCTTACGATAAATAATGAGCAGTTGTGCATTGTCGGTTGCGATGACTGACCCTCTTATTTTGCAAGTTTGACACGTGAGCGCCAAATTTTAACTTCAGATTCGTGATTAGGAGACCTAATTTAGTGAGTATGCCGAATTTCAAACAAAATGGAGAAATTCCCGGTATTGTAAAATCGCTCCGTGGAAGCTCGGGGAAGTGTTTTCTCGCATCGTTCATTGAATTTTGCCGGTAAATCATCTATTTTTCGATATAAATGTGTGATCGATGCACGAAAGCTCTTGCATCCATTTACTTCCAGGTGGATGTAGCCTGTGTGTGATGACGTAATCCCGGTCATTGTTCCCAAACATGTGTTTTTGTAACTGAAGAAGGTACGTTTCCACAAATGGTTTGTGGGGCTATGTGTCAATGGTTCGTGGAGCTATGCAAGAATGGTGTGTGGGGCTACACATATTTTTTTCAAAACCAATTTTTAACTATTATAACCTATACGTGACCCTACCTAACCTAACCTTACCGGAAATGGTTCGTGGGGCTATGTATGAATGCTTCGAATGGTGCCAATGGTTTGTGGGGCTACGTAGGTATTTTTGGGTGCAGTGGGGTGGAACACTGCATGTCGAGTATGGTAGTGCAACTCTGACTGCCATTTTGTGTGTTACCTAAGGCAAAAAGAAACTAAGAAAACTTACTCGATATGTTGCAAATAGAGCTTATTTGCGTGAAATAAGTGAAATGCCACCTTCAGCAATGTTTCTCAATGCAGAATACGTAAGTACGAATATTCAAATTAAATGAACTAGCAAGTTTCAGCTGTCTGTCCCTTATGAGAAATTTATCTAGTTTCTTCTGTAAAAATGAAGAAATGTGTTTGTGCTAGATCGAACATTTACCGGTATTTGTTTGCTAGCACTCGTCGATACGGGTTGTGGTGCTACCAAAGATTACTATGCCTGTTGAAATTAGGTGCACAGGGAGTTTCATGCATAGGGTTACCAGATCGCTATGATTTATTTTATTTACTTTGTGTTTTAAGTCCACTTTATGCACAGTAAGGCTAATTGGAACTGGACCTACAGTTTAAAGTGGGATCCGAACCACAAGGTGCCTCCACCAGGAATTGAACCCAGGACACCTTGATTACAACACCTCCACTGCACCATCGGGGAGGCCAGATTGTTGTGAGGGAAATGTATGATACAAAACACTCGCAACAAATAATACATATTTCTAGAACAAGTTAGAAAGTAATTCATAATTGGCACTTTTCATTTTTTTTAAAGTATGATTTATTTATGAATTCTTAAATGCAAAATTCCCAAACTTGTAATCAAAAGTAAACACAACACCATTAAGCCTTGTTTCCATGATTATGAAAAAATATAAATATGCTGACCAAGGCAGTAATTTATTTTATTAAAAACATAAACTAAAACTTTTGTACTTGATACAGAGTCTGATGAAGACCTTGCTAGAAGGTTGAAACGTTACGTTTTAGTTTGTTTTTAATAAAATAAATTACTGCCTTGGTCAGCATATTTATATTTTTTCAAAAGTAAACAGTACAATTCTTACTACATATTTTAACTGGTACTTCTCAGGGGAGCCAGTTTTTCTCAAAATTTCAGGTTTAGTCAAAGTATATTTCTGAGAGACTGAGGTAGACGAAAGCTGTGGAACAAGAATTTGCAGTCAAGTAATTTATTTTCATTGATTTGAAATACCAAAAAAGCCAAGGGAAAAACTCCCGTTTTTTTGTTTTTTTCTGACCACTTCCAACTTTAGTTTTAATGATTACATAACAACGGCAATTTTCTCATGATTTTACCTCCAAAGAATAAGACATTAAGGGGGTTCCATCTCTAGCATAAAGAAGTGCCATATTTGTCGGTGTCTGACACAATTTTTTCCTTTAAAAATGGGTCTAAAGAACAGGGTGAATCTTATGTGCCGGCAAATACATAGATGCAGTCACTGCTCTAAGTTGAAAATCATAGGTGGAGTGGATTCTGTATATACATACATTTTTCTATGATAAAAAAAGAGTATTTTCTTTCATTCTTTAATGTGGTTTTAATATTAGTCTCTTGCCAGATAAAGAATGCCTCACGGCAGAAGGAAGGTGCCATTCAGTGGTAAGGCCAAGAAGCAGCAGCTACAGAACAAGAGGCAAAAGAAGCAAGAAGCAGAACAACATGGTACGTTCTTGAAAATTTTGGGAACTAGTGACCAAGTTTACTTCATTGAAATTATGTTTTTTAATTGATGGAATTTGGTGTTAACATTAAATTTGTTTCAATTCATTGAAATCACAATTAACAGATGTTAGGTCCCACGTGAGAGAAATCTCTTATGTTCCCAAGAACTTTCATGCTTTTTAATTCCTTGTATGCACACTCAAAATGCAATAGAACACTTGGAAATGCTAACAGCACTAAACTTGACACAAAAATGTAAAATTATTATCAGCATCGCATCTAACACCCCTAAGTTATCTAAAAAGTAAAATTACTAACACCATTAAATCTTACACTCTGGACAGAAAGAACCAATCACATTCAGGTGAAAACCATTGTAAAAAAATTATGTACATACTTTGAAAATTTGCATTTTGCGGTACATAGTTGCAGGAGGAAATGTGCCAAGTAGCACACAAATGGAGTGCTCTAAATGTACCTACATGCATACTGCATACTGAACATGTCAGTATCCGTCTGATTTAACAATGTTTGTCAGTATAACTCCAACTCAGCATCAGCACAATAGGTAGTAGCTATGGTGCTATATTGGAAAGAAAATTTAAGTTTACATATACTGATAACTTTATAATTATTATATTGATAAAAATGAAAGAAAAAACTAGAAACAACCAAAATTACAATAGCATCAAATTATGCCTTTGTTTACAAGAATATTTATAAGATATCAATGCTATACATAAGAAAATATGTATATATATATCTTTGTTATCTCCTTCCAGGATAAAGAAAGTCTTTGTATCTACAATTCTGAGCTTCAGTTTTCGAAATTCATCATCTTCTCAAATCACCTCCAAACGTAGAACATATAAGTGTCACTCTATGCGACCTTCCTCCAAGCACTCATTTGAGGAACTGTAACATTCACAAGCCAGCCCCTTAAGGAAGATGAAAACAGATACTTATTCACTGCTTCCAATTCAACATGGCATCTATTATACATATCAGTGTCATTCCACAACTTTCGAATCTTTATCAGATTATATCATGATCAAAGTTCATTCAAGTCATAAAAGGCTTCTATATAACTTAAGCATCCAAGTTATTATCACATTGCCAAGTTTAATGCTTTAAAAGCAACAATTATTGTACAAATATATCCCCATTCCATAATGCTAAATTTGTACTTATCTTTGTTCCATCTTGAGCTCTTCACCAAGTCACAGACAACTAGTATCAGAGCTACTAGTTCAAGCCAGATTTTTTAGTATGTGCAATCTTCAATTGTTTTTGTTTTATATTTTTGTCCCTAAGTGCTTAACAGCTTGAATGTTTGTGTTGTAAATGTACATATTTGCTCTGTTTCAGCTATTTTACTATGTATATGACAATATACTTATCTATTGATCACAATTACCATTTTTTGAATGTTGATACAAAATACCAAGTATGACATCACAATGTACACTGAACAATTTTTAAAGAGTTGACCTTTGTATATAAACCTTGAAGCCAATGCAAATGTACACAATTTCAATAAATTTAATTATAAATTTGAATGTATCATATCTTTCTTGTCTGAAAGAACACATATGATTGAAGATATTTGTTTTTCATATTGCCAGTCAAAAATAATTGTTATGACTAAATTGTTATAAATATTGCACAAATGTGGAACTTTGAACTTGGCCTAACCTTTTTCAAATGTTGTTATGACAATATATTATTTTTATTGTCATACTGGCGCTCAACAAGGGACGGATCCACAACAACAGACCTGAGCACTACTGAGACTTTTAACATATAATAATTAATATAATTCCTCTATATTTACAAACTGTTTTCATGTTTAGCATTATAATCAACTGAGTATAACTGAATATTTTTTTTTTTTAATGAGTATAACTGAATATTTGTTTTCCAACAATAGAAAAAGAACATGTTCATCATGAACCAATACAGTGCAACTACACATAGTGAGTTTTTAGTACATAATAATGTTGAAAAACAAACAAAAAAATCAAGTTCTACAAACCAACAATTATCTAATGAAGTTCCATATGAACCATTTTTACATAAAACAATGTGGCTACATAACATTTTGATTTATTATGAACCAATAAAGCACCATTAAGAACTTCATTCTTAATCTGAGAGCATTATTTCTATATTAATCTTTATTTAGCCAAAAATATATTAATTATAATTTTCTATATGTAGAGTAAGTTACCTATGATCCAACTAAGTTTCCCATTGTGTATTCATCCATTTGTCTAGTAACATCAGCTAACAAGACAAGAATCTAAGTCCCTGCATCAAAAGCAAACATCCTCAGATTTACAGAGTGTCGAAACTAAGATTTCTTACATCACAAATCAATTCATGCAAGAAATGTATAAATTATGATGTGCGCACAAAAATTATAAATCTCAAATAACTGTTGTTCCTGAACTCACAGTGTCACGGCACGAATTTCCTATTCTGCCCTTTGTGAACACATTTTGGAGCCATAATGCATTCTAGCATTTTAAAGGAACCTACTACTTGACTTAAGCTTGGATCAACACGTCTTTGCTTCTGGTCAAGTTTATTTCTATTTGAGCCTACAATTCAACTCTTGGAATCTTAGAGCTCTAGAAAATGTTTTTAAGCCACAGCTAAATCTTAATATTAAAATCTATTATGCACATGCTATCACATTATATTATACATTTTTTGCACCCAAAATACACATAACAAAGAATATTTGTTATATTGAATTTTTCCACCGCTAATCACAACTAAGGATCAAGATATACGAATGAGGACCAATGTCAGATTACGAAGATCAACTTAAGGCAAACTCTACAGATGAATACTTCATACCTGAACTAATGTTTCAGACTCAAGGAAAGAAGCACGAAAAGTGAAAAAAAATTGACATTGACATCTGACAAACGAAAAATTATGCATAAAGTACTGTGACTCACAGTACCTCCCTTAAGCAACAGTCTAAGAGAAGAACTTAACAACCAACCCTCATGGGTATGGTTGTAAAATGAAGCAGTATTTTTTTGTTCTTCAAACCAACAAAATAAACAATATGTTATCAGTTAAGATATCATTATCATGTTTTGTAATGATGAAGAAAATATTACATTATACATTTATGAAGTATGAACATAAATATTGGATATATAATCTCAGATGTATAACACTGTCAAATATATACATGGGTGTATTAAAAAGAATTTACAACCATGAATCAATTTTCGATTATCAGAATAGCTTTGAGTTTGCAATTGAGAAAATACTATCTGAAATTGTCAAATAATTAATCAATCTGTGTCTACTCTTAATATAGATCACACTTATAGAGAATGACATCACACTGACAATACCTTGTGAAAGCTCATTATTATAATATCTTCAAGTGCAAATATGTTATATGATCATGTCAAAGTACTTTAATAAGCTGTCAAAATAAATCACAAATTAATGTTGTTATTCATTTAGAATTTGTTTTGCCCCCTAAAACAGTTTTTTAACTGAAACAAACGAACACGTAATTCTTCCTTTGGGCCCCACTATGCTGCCAAGTTTCATGGAAATCGGAGGGGGACACTTAGATAACTTCCCTTGTTAGTCTTACACTTTGTAATTATTTAACACTGCATATAATGTTTTATTTTAATTTGTAAAACTGTAACTGTAGAACAATTGTATAATTATTGTATAACATTTCTATCTTGTTATATGTGTTAAAGGTTTCATCCTGGAATGGAATGTCTCACATTTATGTGTGTTTTCATTTCCAATATATTCGAATGAATACATATTCGTTTCAATGGCATTTACAAAATCACCTCGGACATTTGTGCATGAGTGTGTTAGCCGATGCGTAGCAAAGTATTTTAGGAACAACACTTGAAAAAATTCTTGTAGGACTAACGAAAAATTTCTTTGTAATCGAAGATCATAATACCTTTTAAGGTGTGGTAATATTATAATGGGATTGAGATACGAAACTCTCGGATCCGGATCCAGATCCGGAACTTTCGGATTCGGATCCGGATCCGAAACTTTCAGACCCGGATCCGGATCCGGAATTTTCGGATCCGGATCTGTTTGGCCATCCCTAGTCTGGAGGGATGATCGTCCGCGCTCCTTCGTGAAGTCGAGGGTATGGTCGAGGCACACATGCCACGAAGGCAAATAGGGTGATGTGGAGGTAGAGCTCCAAATACTATTGATCTTGGCCATAGTTGGGTGATGTGATCAGCATCAGCCGCCTTTAACCCTCAGAGTTGCCTCCAGGTATCCATTGATGAAAGGCTGGGCGGGTATCAGAGCCTCGCAGGAACAGGAAAATGACTGTAAAAATTCCGGGTCCACATTACCTCCCCCGGGATTCGAACACAGATCTTCCGCGTAGTAGCCAGATGCTCTACCAACTGAACAACCTTCCTTAACGATTTTTTTAGTTTTTGTTTAACGTCCACTTTATGCACAGAAAGGCTATTAAGGATTGTACCTAGAGTATAAAGTGGGATCAGAAACACTGTGTGCCTCTACCGGGTATCGAACCCGAGACCCCTTGATTACAAGGCCATAACGTCATCACTGCGCCTTCGATATATATTGATTACTCGTAGTAAACAAATTTGGATATGAAGACCAAATTTCATGTTACTTTTCTGTTCATAAACTTTAGTCTTCTCGTTTAATATCTAAGAAACTAAAAGTTAAAATATACAAAACAGTAATTTTGCAATGTTCCAATATTTTCACTGAAATGATATGATAATTCTGCCTTATTATTATATGGATGCAAAACTTGGTCCCTTACATTGAAAGAGGAACGTAAATTGAGAGTATTTGAAAATAAGATCATCAGGAAAATATTTGGACCTAAAAGGGATGAGGAGACAGGTGAGTGGAGAAGGTTACATAATTTAGAACTAAATATTTTTTATTCATGTCCAGATATTATTAGAATAATTAAATCAAGAAGACTTAGGTGGGCAGGCCACGTGGCACGAATGGGAGAGGAAAGAGGAGTTTACAGGATTCTTGTTGGGAAACCTGATGGTAAGAAAAAGTGTATATATGTATATATATATATATATATATATATATATATATGTGTGTATATATATATATATGTATATATATATATATATGTTTGTGTGTGTGTGTGTGTATGTGTATATATATATATATATATGTATATATACACATATGTATGTATATGTATGTATGTGTGTGTATGTGTGTATATATAATCTTGCGTAGTAGTAGTTGTGCATTTGTGTTTTATCTTGTGTAGTGGTTGTTATGTGTTTGTGTGTCTTGTGCAGTAGTTGTGCTGTGTAGTGTTTTTGGGTTTGTCTTGTGTAGTAGTTGTAGTGCCTAGTGTGTTTGTGTTTATTTTGTGTAGTAGGTATGCTGTATAATGTGTTTCTGTTTGTCTTGTGTAGTATCGGTGGTGTGTATGTATGTGTCTTGTGTTGTAGTTGTGCTGTCTAGTATGTATGTGTAGTAGTTGTGCTGTCTAGTATGTTGGTTTTGTCTTGCGTAGTAGTTGTGCTGTCTAATTTGTTTGTGTTTGTCTTGTGTAGTAGTTGTGGTGTGTTTGTGTTTATATTTTGTTGTAGTTGTGATGTGTTTGTGTGTGTCTTGTGTAGTAGTTGTGCTGTCTAATGTGTTTGTGTTCGTCTTGTGTAGTAGTTCCTCCATTCATATTGGGGGTTAGGCGTAGAGCTGACAACTCTGCACTGTAAAAACACATGTCAAGAAACAACAATATAAGGCCATGGATGTTCCCAAGGTAAAATATTCCGGAGGTAAAATAGTCCCCCGTTCGGATCTCCGGGTGGGGACTACTTTGGGAGGTCTCTGGACTAAGGATAAGATCTACGTTAGGAAGAAGGATATTAAATTAGGCACCTGGAATGTTCTGAGCCTTTACCGGCCTGGGGCATTTCAGTGTACAGTTAATGAGATAGTTAAGTATAAATTAGATGTAGTAGCTGTCCAGGAAGTTAGGTGGCCAGGAGAAGGGAATTGTAAAACTAAAAATTATACTTTTTTCTATGGTGGTACTGAAAATCATAATTTTGGAACAGGCTTTTTCATAAATAATAGAATTATATCGGCTCTTAAAACAGTAGAATTTATTAATGATAGGATATCATATGCAGTTTTACAGGGTAGGTGGTGTAAAATTATTTTAATAAACATACATGCACCAACGGAAGATAAAGATGATAATACTAAAGATGATTTTTATGCAGAGTTAGAACAGGTCTTTGATAAATTTTCTCAGTATGATATGAAAATTCTGTTAGGTGACTGTAATGCACAAATTGGCAAAGAAGAGACATTTAAACCCACGATTGGTAAAGAAAGTCTTCATGAATTAAGTAATGATAATGGTATAAGATTGATTACTTTTGCAACCTCAAAGAATTTAATTGTGAAAAGTACCACTTTTAAACATAAAGATATCCATAAATATACCTGGTCTTCTCCAGATGGTAAAACTCACAATCAGATAGATCATATTCTCATTGATAAGAGAAGGCATACTAGTATAATTGACGTTCGTACACATAGAGGTGCTGACTGTGCTAGTGACCATTATTTAGTAATTGCTAAATTAAGAGAAAGACTCTCAGTGATAAATCATAAGCAACAAAATCTAAAAGTTCTAAAATTTGATACAGGAAAGTTTACTGATGAAAGAATTAAGAAAGATTACCAAATTAAACTGTCAAATAGATTTGATGTTTTGCAGGATTTAAATGATGATGAAAATATAAATGAAACAGACGTAAATAAGAATTGGGAGCACATACGTAATGCAATAGAATCAGCAGCTAAAGAAAGTATAGGATACCATAAACCGAGAAAAAGTAAGCCATGGTTTGATAAAGAATGTCATAATCTAATAGAAATAAGAAATCAGGCTAGACTTAGGTGGTTAAATAACTCTGATGATACAAATCTAAACAATTATAATAGAATAAAGCGAGAAGTTAACCGCACGTTTAGAAGTAAAAAAAGAGATTACTTGAAAACCAAAATTAACGAAATTGAAACAAACAGCAAAAATAAAAATATCAGAGATTTATATAAAGGTGTAAATGAATTTAGAAAGGGGTGGCAACCTAAAGTAAACTTGATAAAAGATAAAGACGGTGATTTTCTAGCTGACCCAAGTGATATTCTAAATAGATGGAAGAACTACTTTAATGACCTTTTAAATGTCCATGTAGGAGATAAATCAGAAGTGAATGAAGTACACACAGCAGAACCTTTAGTTCCAGAACCCAACTTGACTGAAGTTAAAGATGCTATTAAAAGGCTAAAGAATAACAAAGCACCTGGCATTGATTTAATACCAGCTGAGTTAATTAAATATGGTGGAAATTCATTAATGTATCAAATTCATAAATTAATCTGTTTAATATGGAATAAAGAAGAAATCCCTCAACAGTGGAAAGAATCCATAATTGTTCCTGTGTTTAAAAAAGGTGATAAAATGAACTGCAATAATTACCGTGGAATTTCTCTACTCTCAACAACATATAAAATTTTATCTAACATTCTTTTAACAAGACTAACCCCATATGCTAATGAAATTATAGGTGATTATCAATGTGGATTTAAACGTAACAGATCAACTACAGATCAAATTTTTCACATCAGACAGACACTTGAAAAAAAGTGGGAATATAATCAAAATGTCCATCAGCTATTCATTGATTTCAAAAAAGCATATGATTCAGTCAAAAGAGATAAACTATATAATATATTAGTTGAGTTTGGAATACCTAAGAAGCTTGTTAGTATGATAAAAGTATGCACCAGTGAAACAGAAAGTAAAATTCGTGTGGGTATTAATATGTCTGACAAATTTACAATTCATGATGGGTTAAAACAAGGAGATGCATTATCTCCATTGCTCTTTAATTTTGCCTTAGAATATGCTGTTAGGAAGGTAAAAGAAACTAAAGAAGGACTAAAATTAAATGGTGTGACTCAGTTGTTAGCATATGCAGATGATGTAGACTTACTGGGGGATGATGTGAATACAATTAAGAATAATGCTAAAATATTTTTCAAAACTGCTAAAGAGATAGGTTTGGAAGTTAACAAAGAGAAAACTAAATATATGCTTACAGGCAGAAACCAAGTGTTAGGTAATAATCAAAATCTAATTATTGATAACAACTCGTTTGAACCAATTTCCAAATTCAAATACTTAGGAGTAATATTAACAAATGAAAATTATATTAAAGAGGAAATAAAAAGTAGGCTTAATTCAGGAAATGCATGTTACTTCTCTCTTCATAAACTTTTGTCTTCTCGTTTAATATCTAAGAAACTGAAAGTTAAAATATACAAAACAGTAATTTTGCCTGTAGTATTATATGCATGTGAAACTTGGTCCCTTACATTGAAAGAGGAACATAAATTGAGAGTATTTGAAAATAAGATCCTTAGGAAAATCTTTGGACCTAAAAGGGATGAGGAGACAGGTGAGTGGAGAAGGTTACATAATTTAGAACTACATAATTTGTATTCATGTCCTGATATTATTAGAATAATTAAATCAAGAAGACTTAGGTGGGCAGGCCATGTGGCACGAATGGGAGAGGAACGAGGAGTTTACAGGATTCTTGTTGGGAAACCTGATGGTAAGAGACCTGTAGGAAGGCCAAGACGAAGATGGAGGGACAACGTTGAGATGGACCTAAGGGAAATCGGTAGGGATGGAAAAGAGTATATAGAACTTGCTCAAAATAGGGAAACATGGAAGGCCTGTGTTGCTGCAGCCATGAACCTTCGGGTTTAAGAAGGCTAGAGAGTTAGTTAGTTAGTTAGTTATTCATTTAGAATAAAACAACTAAAATATACCTCATACCAACAAAATTTCATCCTAGTCTGTATAAATATTTTATCCTATCAAGTGCATTGATAAAATAACATATCTCTGAGGCTTAATTGACTAAAACGTTTTTAACGTAGTCATGTGTGATTTCAGAAGTCATCAAAAATACATCTAACATAGTTTTAATCCAAAACATGTTAAGAATGGTTATCACAAAAGATACTTGATACTTACGATGATTATCAATATAAGACACATGGCTCAGAGTAATCACTTATTTAATTAAGTACATTTATATTATAACATAAATGGAACATTACATTCCCTGAAAAAAAACTAGTGTAACTGGTCTTAATATGTATTTTTCCTTCATAAATTTATACCCCTAAGATGTGGAAATAGTCAACCTTCAATCATCATATATATATAGCATCATCGTGTGGCTTAGCTTGATAAGTGTATTTGAAATCATAAATACCTAACCTATCAGCACTACCTGATTACTATTGGAAGAATCCAAACTTGATAAAGCACCAAAGATACATGTGCATCATAAAAATAAATATATATATTCATATAATAAATATTTCTACATTTAGTGTCACAATAGGACTCACTATTGCCTTTACGTGAACACTTCACAATGCTTTCATGCAACTGTGGCATGGAATTATGAGTGACGAGCTTGGATCATCTAGTGGATGTCTCTGCTACATGTCAACTTCATAAAATATACGAGGAAACAATTCATCTTCAGGAATTATTGACTTAATTCCCTAATAGCAAATAAAATAATTCTCGTATATAAGCATTTTAAATGCACTTACATTCTTGGTACACTACCAATGCTTAACTAACATCTTGGGTAACATCTTTCACCAGCTATTCAAGTTTGTTATATAGATGAACTATTAAAGTGTTTTAAAATTTGCTTTTGTTGTGCATAATAATGCCAAGTTTCCCACAAACGTGCGGAGTTATATTTAAGTCTAATAAACTTAAATATAGTGATCATGCAACTAAATTGTGCATAAAATAAATCACAAACTTGTACTTCAAAATATTATATTGTATTTTTGTCCATCAAGATGAACAGTAGTACTGTGGCCAAATATACCTCCCTAGACCAACAGTCTAGAAGATACTCCCAACCAACCACCCTTAATAAGTTGATGTGTTAAGCAGTTACTACATCTATGTAAGATATAGCAGCTAAAGAAACATCAACTTGTTCTTGTTTACTTTGAGCAAGAAATTTCTGCACCAGATCAGCATGTGAGCTATTGATATTCTGCAAATGTTGCAACCAGAATTTCCTCTTACCAAGTGAACACCTCCATAACTTTACGTGTTCAATGGCCACGTTTTCAATAAAATCACCATTCATGCAAAACAAAATTGAAATACGAGAATCCCCAAAATTTTTTATACATAAGTAAGGACCCTCAAACAGAAAACAATATTTTCTTATAGGATTATCATCCATGTCTCTCTGTCTACATTTGACAAAAACAAGATCACCAGGTGAGATTGATATTTTATTCACTTCCTTTTTGTTCAATTTATCTAACCTTTTTGTTCTAGCAGCGTGGCTCTTAATTTGAGACATGATTAGTTTTTTGTTCCATGGTATGATGTCACCTTGAGAACAAAATGCATCACCCAAATTAAAACTTGGCTCTTTGTTTAGTCTCAACTCTATAGGAGCAAATCCTGTATGTGAAGAAATAGCATTATTTAGCCAATGCAAAGCCAAGCTAACATGCTGTGGCCATCGTGAGTGGTTGTCTATGCACAACACCCTCATGACACGATTAAGTTCAGCATGATAACGCTCCACCATATTGGATGAAGGGTGATATGGAGGAGTAAACACAAGTTTAATACCATACTCCTTCATCTTTGTATTAAATATGTGTGAACGAAACTGCGGTCCATTATCAGAAATTATTTTTTCCGGTATGCCGAGATGCACAAAATAAATTTCACATAATTTTTTCAATACAGAAACAGCATTGCTGTTAGGTATAGGATAAGCAATCAAGTATCTGGAAGCTGCGTCCAAAATAGTGAAAAGGAAACGTTTACGTTTAGGACCCATGGTAAAAGGACCTTGTAAATCAATAAATAAAATCTTACCAGGTTCATCAGTTAAGTGTATTTTGGCTAAATGTTTAGCGGGGTGCCTGTTTGGTTTTGTACGAACACAAATATCACAATCTGTGACATATTGTTGTACATCTTTTCTCATGCCTTTCCATTGAAAGTGACAAAATATTTGAGAAAGAGTACGACTTGCACCAAAATGGCCTGCTAAGTCATGAAATTTGTGCAAGACCAAACCAACTAGAGAAACAGGAATACAAATCCTAAGTTTTTGTGTGTTATGAAAATCCTTGACACACAATATATTATCCCTAAGTACGTACTGCTTACTCCAAGTCCTACCTCTTGGATTAACAATATCAATTGAGGGATGTACTAAATATTCTCTTATTTCCATTAATTCTGCATCATTCTCTTGTGCTTTAATTAAACTCTTAATGTCTGTGATTGGTTTTAAAACATCTTTAAACTCCAATGAGTTAATTTGATACATCAGATCATCCTGCAAAGGAAAAGTTCTGCTAAGAAGATCTGCGAAAATATTCTCGGATCCCTTGCAGTACTGTATATCAAAGGAATACTGCTGTAATTGCACAAACCATCGGGTTAAGCGTGCATTCCAAGTATGTGCAGTTTCTAGCCAGGTAAGTGCTTTGTGGTCTGTCACCACAACGAAATGTCTACCTTTAAGCAGTGAACTAAATTTATCTATTGTATATAATATGGCTAAAACTTCCATTTCTGTGGATGTGTATGACTTCTCATAGTTTCGAAGTAACCTGCTTACAAAACCAAGAGGTTTGAAATCACCATCAATTACCTGAAAGCAGTATCCAGCCACACCTATCATCGAGGCATCAGTTTGTACATAAAATGTGTGTGTAAAATTAGGGAAGGCTAAAAGCACATGCTCACTAATTTTATCTTTCAGAGTGTGAAAGGCTATTGAAGCTTTCTCAGTCCACTGCCATTTAGTTTTGGTTTTTAGCAAGTCATACATTGGTTGTGCAATAATTGCATAATTTTTTATATATTTACTGATCCAATTAAAGCAACCTAGAATTTTCTGTAGTTGCTTCAAAGAATTAGGAATAGGTAAAGCCATAATTGATTGCACATACTTAGGATCCTTCTTATATCCTAGAGAAGTGATAATGTGTCCTAAAAATTTAATTTCGGACCTACAAAATTCACATTTTTCCAGTTTTAATGTCATGCCCGCTTGCTTTAACTTCTGCAGTACTGTATTAACATGTTGTAGATGTGATGCAAAATCTTTAGATTTAATAATGACATCATCTACATAAACTACCACAAATTCTCTGCAGTCAGCCAATACACGATTAAGTGCATCAACAAAAACAGCTGTTCCATTAACGGAACCAAAAACTACTCTTTTGAAGTGGTAAAGTACACCTTCAAACATAAAGGCAGTAAATTTTCTGCTTTCATGATGCAAATTTATTTGCCAAAAAGCATTCAAAAGGTCTACTGATGTAAAATATTTGCAATCCTGAAATTCTACCAACAATTCCTGTATTTTAATAGGGTGCACCTGAATTAATTTTACATGGCGATTGATTCCTTTTAGATCCACGCATAATCGGATACCTCCACCAGGTTTTGGAACAACCAAAAGTGGAGAAAGATATTCGGAATCTGAAAGCTCAATGACATCCCATTCAAGCATGGTTTTTATTTGCTCTCGAACTTTATCCCTATAAGCATATGGTATGGGATAGTTTCTTCCTACTATGGGTTCATTGGTATCTAATACCATTTTGTGTACATAATTTTTGCACAAACCTGGTCTATTAGAAAATATGTCTTCAAATTCTACTAAAAGCTGAATAAACATAAATTTCTGTTCATTTGTCAGAGAATCTGCCTTATTCACATATTCACTGAATTTGTTCTTAGTATGGATTGGCTGTATTTCTAACTTTTGACCCAAATCTACTTGAGCACAATCAAAATAACACAACTCTTCATGATCACTCACTATTGGAATGAATTGTGCAAAAATTGGATTTTGTGTAGAACCACAAATCAAAGTTTTATTCATAAAATCTAAAGATGCCCTCATAGCATATAATATATCTAAACCTAAAATTACACTGACCTGTAGATTTTGCACAACTATAAACTGTACATAAATTTGTAAACTTTCGATGTTTATGTGTAATTTCACCATACCTAAAATTTTAGATTTCTTGTTCCCGGCAAAATCGACCAATTTTATGTTCGTGGCAGGTAAAAGTTTAGGTTTAGTAGCCTTTATATTTATATCTTTCCACACTTGAAGTGAAAGTAAACTGATTTCAGCTCCACTATCACAAAGGGCTATGTATGTTTTATCACAAATTTTAACACTAATTTTTGCTGTGTTGTGCTTTTTAATGAAAGCATTTTGAGGTATCGGAATTTCCTTTCCTTGGTCACAATTGTTATATTGAAATTCTTGTTCCCAATCACCAATATTCACTTCACAAATGGCAGGATTTATATTAAGACCTTCGATACCCACCTTAGAACAAAGGTCAACATCTAGTTTTTTCTCCAAAAAGAATCACTATTGTCAGTAGGACAATATTCTATAATATCTGGATTTAAGTCCTTACTTGCACTTATATTACTAATATTATGCACTGTAGCTTGTACACTTATATCAGGAGATGTCCTATCAACTTGGGTTTGTTGCAAGCTACACACACCCATACTAGACAAAAACTGTCTAACTTTATCCATGCCAGCTTTATTCCAATGTACCATATCTATATTATTTCTGGATGGATGACCAAAATATTTCTGATATAAGGATTCGTCAATGTGACCACTTTCCAAGAAAAACAAAGGTGAAACATTATATACTTTTACATTATAATCGTTATGTAAGGACATTAGATATAAATTAAAACTGTTCCAGGTCTGCCAAATAGGTTCATTAGAAGATGACATGTATCTTGGGAGAGGTGGTAAGCATAATATTAAAATTTTAAAACACTTGTTTTTTAACAGACTCATTAGTCGTGTAAAGGATGACTTCATTTGCTCAATGGACCTTTTCCGCATCAAGTCATTAGTGCCAATCATTAATAATACCTTATCTGAAAGTCCAGATGCATTTTCAATGCGTTGTCTCAGGTCATCTATGGTTTGTCCTGAGACACACAAGCCAATGCATCTAGCACCAGAGAAATTTTTCTCCCATCTATATCCTAATATGTTTTGAGCAAACCTAACTAACATACTGTCTCCCAACAATTGTACATCATCTAATCTAGGAATATTAACACTAGACTTATTATTGTTGTTTTTATTAACCTTATATTGGCTTGACTTATTATTATCAGCATATCTGGATGGAGGATTTCGTACCTGATTTATGCCCATGGTACCTCCTACATCATGAGCAATCAACAGTTTTCCTGTTGTACTGTGTTATGCACCCTTGTATCAGATGATTGTTTATCACGCTGCTGTTGAACTCGATTACCAACATCAGAAGATGATTGTTTGTTATTATTTTTATTAAAAGTCCTAGAATTTCTATAGGATTTACTAGAATACCTATCCTTATTTCTATTTTGATCATTAGCACATGAAACATTTGCTACTCTAGCCTTATTCTTTGGATTATAATTATTTCTGTTCATGTCATTGAACCGTGCAGGATTATTTCTTAAAGATTGAAAATTTTCAATTACTTGCAACGTTTGGTGCAATGTACGTACGTTATTAATCACCATGTGTTCACTAATCCTGTGCGGTAATAATGAGGCTAATTGTGCTATCAAATGAGGTTCTTCAGCATGAGGCTGAGTAGACTTCAAAATTTTGTAGTTCTTATTCGCATATTGTAACAGGCTTACATTACTCTCTTTTGTAAAAGGAGAATTCAAAGTTTGAGTCAACTTTACTGATTTCCAGCGGTCATTCTGATAATGTGCCAAAAAAGCCTCTTTAAATTCAGAATAAGTGGTAAACTGATTCTTTACTTCTAAGTACCAAGTTCTAGCACAATCAGTTAGAAGTTTTGGTATGTACTTCAAGAATTGACTTTCTTTGATGTCATAAATATCTAGGTTTTCCTCTACTTTTTCTAAGAATTCCGATGGTGCAAACTCTAAAGATATCCCATCAAAATGAGGGAAATGCCTCAAGTCCTGTGGTTTAATGAGAACTTTAATTTGACTCTTATTACAATTAGTCAATGGAACATCTACTGAATGACTAACATTAGTCATATGACCAGCATCATGTTGTGCATATGAAATTTTGTCATCAACATTATTATTAGCAACTGATTTGTTCTTCCTCAATTTTCGACGCTTAGATGCTAATCTTGTATTTCGGTATGGACCACTAAGCATACTTACTCTATCATGATCTGAATCTGTACTATTATACATCTCAGATTCAGTATTCACTCCTATATTATGTCTAACAAGACTACTTTTTGGTGAACCATGACAAACTTCATCTTTATTCCCAACTGTATGTTGTCTCTGATTTACAGTGTGAGAACTCATTCGAGGTGTAAATTCACTCTGTGCTTTAGCTGTATTTTTAACTGCTATTATATCATGAGTTGATAATGGTGTTAATGCATTATTAACTACACTCATGATATTGGTTTCTATTTGTAGAAGTGCATTCTTAACACCTAATTCCAAAGAAGAGTTGATATTGCCTTTATTATTTACATCATGCAACTTATGCAATTCATCATCTCTATAATACTTGTGCCTTGTACTAATATCCACCGACTTATCACTATCAACATCACTCCTAATTGCATCATTCTCTGGAACGCGAGTGATAATAATATGCCTTGCACTGCTAGACATAACTTCTTTATCAACCTCATCATGTTGTATGCCAATAGATTTGACATCAACCTGTGGTTCAGTTGAATGAGCATACTTGGTTTCACTTCGTAACTTAATTAGATCATTACTTAATGTACCAAGTGATACACTACACTGAGCACAAACCTCAAGACATTGGTCCAGTTGAGAAGTAAACTGTTTGGATAAATTACTAACTGTATAGTCTAATTTTTTATCCATATCCGCAGCAAGATAAACTAGCTCATCATTCATCCTTTGATCCAGTAATTGAACTTTCTTTTCTAACTTTTCTGTTCTATCTAAGCATTCCTTACGGAACTGTGAAATATCTACCTTAATTTCTCTAAGTTCCTTACTTTGAGCTTTACTGGCTTCAATGCTTTCTTTCATCTGACTTTGCACTGCAGAGATACCTTCTTTCATTTCACCTTGCACTGCAGAGATACCTTCTTTCATTTCACCTTGCACTGCAGAGATACCTTCTTTCATTTCCGCCTGCTGCGATTTGAGCATCATCACAATGTCAGCCAATGTGATCTCCTTCTCCATAATGTTAGGTATTGAAACTAATATCAGAAACAAGAATATTCACAACTCAATAACTTATTCCTTCCTATCCAATAATTGTACCATTTGAGTGTCATAATCTAAGTTTAACCATGTTTGTCAGTATAACTCCAACTCAGCATCAGCACAATAGGTAGTAGCTATGGTGCTATATTGGAAAGAAAATTTAAGTTTACATATACTGATAACTTTATAATTATTATATTGATAAAAATGAAAGAAAAAACTAGAAACAACCAAAATTACAATAGCATCAAATTATGCCTTTGTTTACAAGAATATTTATAAGATATCAATGCTATACATAAGAAAATATGTATATATATATCTTTGTTATCTCCTTCCAGGATAAAGAAAGTCTTTGTATCTACAATTCTGAGCTTCAGTTTTCGAAATTCATCATCTTCTCAAATCACCTCCAAACGTAGAACATATAAGTGTCACTCTATGCGACCTTCCTCCAAGCACTCATTTGAGGAACTGTAACATTCACAAGCCAGCCCCTTAAGGAAGATGAAAACAGATACTTATTCACTGCTTCCAATTCAACATGGCATCTATTATACATATCAGTGTCATTCCACAACTTTCGAATCTTTATCAGATTATATCATGATCAAAGTTCATTCAAGTCATAAAAGGCTTCTATATAACTTAAGCATCCAAGTTATTATCACATTGCCAAGTTTAATGCTTTAAAAGCAACAATTATTGTACAAATATATCCCCATTCCATAATGCTAAATTTGTACTTATCTTTGTTCCATCTTGAGCTCTTCACCAAGTCACAGACAACTAGTATCAGAGCTACTAGTTCAAGCCAGATTTTTTAGTATGTGCAATCTTCAATTGTTTTTGTTTTATATTTTTGTCCCTAAGTGCTTAACAGCTTGAATGTTTGTGTTGTAAATGTACATATTTGCTCTGTTTCAGCTATTTTACTATGTATATGACAATATACTTATCTATTGATCACAATTACCATTTTTTGAATGTTGATACAAAATACCAAGTATGACATCACAATGTACACTGAACAATTTTTAAAGAGTTGACCTTTGTATATAAACCTTGAAGCCAATGCAAATGTACACAATTTCAATAAATTTAATTATAAATTTGAATGTATCATATCTTTCTTGTCTGAAAGAACACATATGATTGAAGATATTTGTTTTTCATATTGCCAGTCAAAAATAATTGTTATGACTAAATTGTTATAAATATTGCACAAATGTGGAACTTTGAACTTAGCCTAACCTTTTTCAAATGTTGTTATGACAATATATTATTTTTATTGTCATACTGACTACGCTTCAACTAACTTATTATGTTCTTGATCATGCTCGCCCTTTTTTAACGTAATTAACTTGAATGCACATGCATATGGCCGAGAAAAAACTTGGAAATTCTAACAGCATTCAACTAAACACTATTAAGTTAACAAAAACTTTAAATTCCTATTCACTGCAATCAAGCTGGTGCATGAATTATAACAGCACCACCACCAGCATCAGAATTCCAGTCTTATTTTTGTATATTTCTTTGTCTACAGTAGAGGAAACCTGCAGAGTTATACTGTATTTGCTCATTGCATGTTTGTAATTACTTATTTTTGTAATGATTTTGTTTCAGTTGAACTTAGTAAATTTCAAGATAGTGTATTTAATAAGTACTGTTATCAAACAGTGTAATCAAGGGGTTTGATTGATTGAATAAAATTTGTTGGGTGGATTGCCACATATGGCCAATATACCCTTTGTCACTGTACACAACTAGCCAAATAGGGTTGTGTTGTGTGTCACGTGTGTGTGTTTATCTTGGTGTAAGATTGAAAACGTTCTGGGAAAAACACTAAAAATAACTATTATATCATTTTGCATCTACAAAAAGTGGTTATGCGAACCTTATAAATCCCCTTACCTAAACTTCAGAAATAAAAGTTTAAAACAAAGAGATGTAAGAAGCCCTTTGAGAAATGTTAAAAGTGCAAGCTGTTAAGGGACCTGCACAAGACAAACAACACATTAAAAAGTAAGAATTAACTAGAAGCTTCCTCACAAACAGTGGAAGAGACCAACTCTTCATAAAAAAGCTTACAATCCTAATATGTAGGGCTGGAAATGATTGGACCAGTCTTGATTAGCATAATATGAACTTTAAAGGAGCTTTTAATATACTTTTAACATAGTAAAAATGCAAATGTGTATCATGAACTTGATTCTTTTTGTTTGTAGGACGTAAGGGGTTTTCTTCATTCTTGTTAAAACGGGAAGATGAAGATGATGAAGCTGGAGACTGTGAAAATGTGAGGAAGATAAATGAGCAGCCACCAGCCAGGAAGGGAAAAGGAGATGCAAACAGGTACGCAGAACGGTCCATGTTTTAATTCCACTTTATGCTCTGATAAGCTAATCTGAATTGGACCTACCTTTTAAAATGGGACCCGAAGTAAGTGAGCAGCATATTGTAGTCTTTGGTGTTATGAAATCTCGATGGGGCCAGAACTAAAATGTAGCCAGTAAAAATTAACATAGTTTTGTGGTGTGATTAATTTCAGTTAACACAAGCTGTAATTGAATTGACAAGCATTTATTCGCCTTCTTTTCTAGTGCAAACTAAGGCTGTGGAGTATTTTCTTCCACTTAGCTATGTTTGCACCTATTTACAGAGAACAATGTGCCAGAAAAGTTTGGTACCAATTGGAGAACTGATGAACAGCATATTTCCTAAATGTAAAACATGGTCCACCAGTCTCAACACACTTTCTCAAATGTTTCAACAGAATTCTTTTCAAATTGTGAGAATGGTTATCCTCTTCTGGAGATGATCCTGTCCCTTATTTTCACAGCATGCACCTCAGATGTCAAAATTCCCTTTATGGCAAAGTCTATGATGTTCAAGTCAGGTGATCTTGTTGCTCATCCCACACAAGTTCTTCTCCCAACCCAGCATCTGGAAAACATTTAATGAAAAAACAATACTGCGATTGCTTACAGACTTTGTGACCACCCTGTGGGTGTGAGAGAGTGAGAGATTTGATTTTTGCTTTGAGTCCATTTTATGCTCAGATAATCTAACTGGGACTGGACCTACAGTTTGAAGTGGGATCCAGACCACTGTGTGGGTCTCCCCGATGGCACAGAGGTAGCGTCGTCACCTTGCAATCAAGGGGTCCCGGGTTCGAGACTCGGTGGAGGCACAAGTGGTTCGGATCCCACTTTAAACTGTAGGTCCAGTCCCGATTGGCCTTACTGTGCGTAAAGTGGACTTAAAACAACATATCAACCAATCGGACCACTGTGTTCCTCCATTGGATATCAGACCCATTGATGACATTATCACCATGCTATGAGGGAGAGAGAGATAAAAAGGCATCACATAAAAGGGGAAAAAAATAATATCCAATAATAATTAAAAAAAAAAAGATTAAATGCAAATACATGTCTATACTACAGGTTTCAATTACACAAATGCTGATTCATGTACACTTTTCTGATTGTCATTGTAACATAGTGGTTCAGATCCCAATTTAAACTATAGGTCCATTCCTGATTAGCCTGATTATTGTGTGCTTAATAACACTGAAACTCTGATTGCTAGATGGTGTAATAAGAGAATTTGTTCCCCTTCTGATGATGTTGTTGAGTTGCTGTTTTAAGCACTTTATGCACATTAAGGTTAATCGGAACTGGACCTGCAGTTTAAAGTGGGATCCGAACCACTATGTGCCTCCACCGGGTATCGAACCTGGGACCCCTTGATTACAAGGCGACAACGCTCAAGGATGCCCTGTTCCCCTTCTGACTATACTTTTTATTATGACTATAAAATATGGAAATTTCTTTCTTTCATGTTGTTGTTGTCCATGGTACAATTAAAGAACTCTGACATTCCAGTTCTTCTTATTACCCTGTGTTCCTATCATTCATTGTTTCATGTTTGCATCTTTAATGCTTTATGTGAATAAAGCTTCATTACAGACGTATGCAGGATGGAAATATGTGGATCAACATTTTAACAAATGGCAAGTAAGAAGTTTGCCAGTGATTGTTCTAAATCAACCTCGTGCAAATTAGAACTGGACTTACAGTTAACCCCTTAAGTGTAAAATTTGTTGAAGAAGTCACTACTGGAAAATGTAGGTTTTTTCGTCAAATTCAGTATATGCCCTCCGCATTCTGCAGCTGTAGTGCAGAAGGCATTGATATGGTTTGTTAATTTTGGCCATATGTAATGTTTTATTTGTTTTCTGTTAACTTCACAGAAATCTGTTTAATTTATTTATTTTCTGTAATATTGTGGTTTGTGTTATCAAATTTATAGTTTCTGGACTTATGTGTAATTAAAAGTGGCATCAGAAGTGGAAGTAATTTCCGGTTTATAAATATTTGTAGAACTGTCCAATCTTTTATTGATTCCATTGCCAGGACAACAGTGCGCAAAAAGGAAAAGTAACTTGAGTTGCGTGAGATGTTAATTTTGTGAAAAAACTGTTATACAGAAAAATCCACAGCTTAATTGAAATGTGTTTGTATTTGTGAATATCGTTGTGTTATTATGCAGTGATAGTTTAAAGGTAAATGGTATTATTAAACTTGTAAAATGGCAAGAAGCTATTTCTTTTCCTAATTGTACGTCCTGAGAATGCTCAGTGTAGCATAACGTTAAAGAGAGTCTCATAACTCCGCCTCACAGGGAGATTGAATATCTACTGTGATGTAATAATCTAGTGGCAAACACCCGAAAGGAACATCACAGCATATACGTGTATATACGATTTATGTTTGTTTCAACTATATTTGATTTATAGTCACACAGACGTTTGGTGAGCTATAGTAGAAAGAAAAATTGTAGCAAGAGAGGAAAAAATGAAAAAGAAGAAGACTAAACTAATTTTTCCCTTCTTCTTTCTTTTCATCTTCTTCTTTTTTCTTTTTCCTCTCTTGCTACTATTTTTTGTTTCTACTACAGCTAGAACTATCTCAGCAAACGTCTGTGTGCCTTTATATGCCACAGTAAATCGAATATAGTTGAAACAAACATAAAGTGTATATATACACCTTCCGCACTACAGCAACACAATGCGGAGGGCGTATATATACACCATCCACACTTAAGGGGTTAAAGTGGGATTGGAGCAATTAAAATGCACCTCCAATGAGAATAGCTTGATTTCAAGGTGGCAACAGTAATCACTCTCTGCGCTGTGTAGTCTCAGGCATCAGACTTTGGGCTGCAGCTACGGGACGGGACGTGTGCAGGTTCGAGTCTCCTGGAGGAAGTGTAACAATTTTTCTCCTGAGATTTCGGCCTTTTGGAATGAGGCCGGCAGTCGGTAGGTAAGGCCTGGCCCTCACAGGCTGTTGAGCCGCATGTTTTAATATTATCCACTACACTGTTGATGTGGGCAGGAAATGAGAAAATGCTGTATCTTTGTTATTTACAGTCCTCACAAAAAGTTTGGAATATTGTTGTATTAGGCAATAAGTGATAGTACGATGGCATATGTCGGCGAAAAGACGAAAACGTCCACCAGACAGATACTATGCGTTGTTGCATTCCAAGGCCGTGTCTATCACCTATTGTCTAATATAACAATATTCCAAACTTTCTGTGAGGACTGTATATTACCTTTTGGTCACTTTCGCGGCGATGAGGATGAGTCAGATCTAAATCCACCAATTAATGTGCTCCACCACCAAGCCGGCACAATTATGGATACATCCAGAAAAGTTACTAGTAATAAACGTTACGTTCTTGTTAGTTAAAAGGTCTTGATTTATTTTTAAAGATGAGTTGAAAACATTGTAATTTGATGATTAATGGAAAATCAACCATTTCCTTTGCCAATTGCCAGGTATGCTCTCCAGTTCTTTCGTGAAACCCCAGAGGAACGAAAAGAAAATAAGGAATTAGCTCGCTTTGGTATTGTTCCTGTACAGGAATCCGAACTGGAAGTGAAGAGTGAAGATTGGTTTACTCCAGAACTGGACTTTCCCACACGACCACCATGGAATGTCCGCACATCCCGAGAGCAACTTGATGCACAAGAGCACAAATACTTTAGGGTAAGGCATTTTTCTGACTCTTGTGTGTTTCGCAACCTTTTTATTTTGTTTAGCTTATACCACTCATCCTTGTTAAAGCAGTCTGGAAGATGACCACAGGGAAACTGTGTGAATCTTCATGTAAGCCAATTAATGTGAGGCATACAAAAATAAATATGTTGCATTTACTTCTTAACCGCAATATGTTCCATTGTCATTTCACCCAGTTTCTTGATTATAAATTTTAACAATTCTTAATGAACATAAGTTATATCATAATTAATTATCATTTGAATCTGAATTCATTTTACAAAATTTTATCTGTAGCATTTATAACTTCCAAAGTAGCCAATCGATATAACTTACGGTTTTATTAAAGTTATGTTATTGTCATTATACACACAATGCATTTTTAATTTTATTGGTTACATATAAATTGCTATAATGACAATTCTTGTATTTTTTTTTTATTTTGTTGACAGACAGATGGATAGATCAATCAGAGTAATATCAGCACCTGGCATTGCTTCAGTTCACAAAATTATACGAGGGCCATTTTTCTTGTAGTGGCAACATGTATGAGCAAGAGACATGAATTCCTTCAATGTAATCTCCTGCTGCTGTGTGAAAACGTTTCCAAACATCTGGCAGTCGTTGGATGCCATTGATGGATCCCGTTCATGCCTGCCAGTGTGGGCAGAGACTGCCCTGTGGCCGAAATGATGCTCAGGATGTCTGGAAAGCGTTTCCCCCTCAGCGGTTCCTTCATCTTGGGGAAAAAATCAAAGTTGCAGATACTCATGTCAGGAGAACAAGGTGGGTGCTCCAACACCTCCCAATCCCGTTGTTGCAGTATGTTCTGCACCACTTGTGCTGTATGGCATCTTGCGTTATCATGGAGAATGATGTGTCCTGATTGCAGGAGATGTGGTCTTTTGCACGTAAGAGCAGGGTGCAAATGGTCACAAACGTAACTGACGTAATAGTCTGCATTCACTGTAACACCTTGTCGAACACTATGTGCAAGGATAACCCCTTCATGGTCATGTGCCACAATCACCACCACCTTCAAATTTGCCGGTTCCTGTCTGCCTTTTTTTGACGTGGTGAAGCTGGAAAATGCCACTCATTCGACTGCCGCTTCAATTCCAGCTCGTAAGATCTGGCCCACGTCTCGTCAGTGGCAATAATGTGAGCAAGGAATGCATTACCTTCCAATCACCAAGGTGCATGCGTGCGCATTCCCGTCTGTGGCATTGCTCAACATCCATCAGGTTATGCGGTACCCATTTTGCCGATACCTTACGCAGACCGAGGTCCCGAGTTAGCATCTGCTATACAGAGGATGGTGAAATCTTCAGTTCATTTGCTAATTCACTACATGTCCAACGCAAATTATTCTCTAGCAATCTGCGAAGTGCATCAAGGTGGTGTGGATCTGTTGCTGTGCGAGGATTCCTGCCACCATGTTCTTTCGCAGCTCATTCGCGACCACTTTCAAATGCCTTGGCCCATCTGGATACTGTTCGATACAGTAAAGCGTGGTCCCCACATGCCTTGCGTAACCCCTTGTGAATTCGCCGTGCAACCTGAAATTTGATGAATATTCGCTGTTCTTCACATGTGAACATTGTTCAGGGCGGTATTATACACACACACTTCACTTTAACGTCTTCTACCACACAACAGTACTATTCAGCACCAAACACCTACACACGATCTGTAGTAAAAGACTAAACAAGACCTGATCGTCTTTTGTCCCAGCGACAACTGACATGCATATACCAACAATGTTGCCACTACAAGAAAAATGGCCCTCGTATATTTGGAATTGTATTAGTATCCAAGCAGATAGCAGATAGTTCAATTGTTCACACGAACAAAGAAATGAGCCCACTGAACAGGAAAGCTTTCTAGAATTAATCTGATACTTTATATATTTATGGATACACCAAATTACATGAAGAGTTTTTCTCGGTATATCAAATTAGGTGATTTCCAGATATGCTTCAGAGCTTTCGAGAGCTAATGAACAACGTTGCAAAGAACACGCTAGCTACATCAAGAATTTTCATCCCAAGAAATCAGGGTTAGCAGAACATACCATCTAGGAGGACCATAGAATTGACTTCACTGCCAACAAGATCATCAATAAGTCATCCAATTATTGAGACCGAATCATCAAAGAATCCACGGGAAAAGGAAAACATTGTTACTTACCTGACCCATCTTTACCTCCGCACACAAGCGTTCGGTGCATTCCGTACTCGGCTCTGATTTGTCTAGGGGTGTCTTTCTTTGTATGACAATGCACGTGGGTTGCAACAAGTCAACATAATTTTATAATTAACTACAAAATAACAAGGGACAACGGATAACCTTTACGAAACCTTATTGTTATAGGGAATAACTTACCTTGTCCAGCAAGGGTCCCGGGTTCGAATCCCGGTCGGGCTTGGTTGTTTGTGAATGTCCATCATCAATTTCATCACTCATCCCCATCTTCGCAAATTAGCCAAGAGGCACAAAACGCGAAGTAAAATAAACTAAATCAATCAAAAACCTTGTCCAGCAACTGTGAAATTAAAAACAAATTTTGGGGATTTTCTAAAGTTTAATGAACGTAATTTTTAAATATATACAAGGCGTATCTGAACGTTTATTTCTCTAATTATCGGGCCAAAACTTTAATTTTGATGTTGAAAATATCTAATGTTGTACCTGGATGCTTTACATTTTATCAATTACATCAGGAGTTCGTGCTTGTCACAAGGTAGACTCACGTTACTCCAAGAAACGTGTTAACAGGCGCAAAGTCACCCAACGTGTACATTTTACAACACTCCACGGTGACAAGGCAGTTTCCAATCGGGGAAACAGCATGGTAGTCGGACCTGCACCTGTAATGGATTTTAGATTTTTATTGTTTTTTAACCACACACCTTTTACCAATCCTATATCCTGTACCTATGGAGAGTTTGAAGTGGTTATGATTTATATATAACCCAAACGTGAGCAGCCTGAGGAAGGGAGCAGTTGCATCCCGAAACATCGCAGGAGTTACCTAGATACTCGCAAATCGTAAGTTATAAATACCAGGTAACCAAGAAAGTTCATGCGGGTTTAGTACAAAGAAGAAAAGGTCCAAAACAAATGAGTTTACCTTATATTTATTCTGCAAAATATCCACCATCTGCTTCTTCAACCTTCTCCCATCTTTGTACAAACCTGTAGATGCCATGTTTGAAAAAGTCTTTGTGTAGGGCCGCAAAAAACTGCACCACCGCGTTTTCAACCTCCTCGCGAGTTTGGAAATGTCGATTGCGCATATGGTTGTCCATAGACAAAAAAAAGATGGTAGTCTGATGGAGCGATATCGGGTGAATACGCTGGATGTGGCAGAAGTTCCCAGGCGAGAGAAGAAATCACCTCCAGGGTCATCTTTGCTGTATGCGGTTTAGCGTTGTCTTGGTGGATAAGAACACGCTTCCTATTCACTAATGCAGGTTGTTTTTTTGCAAGCTGTTCGGCCACTCTTTGCAATTGCGTGGAGTACACCTCTTTGTTGATGGTTTTACCACTTTCCAAGAACTCATAATGCACAATCCCAGCCGTAGTCCACCAGACACACAGCAGCACCTTCCGCTGATGAAGAGCAGGTTTTGCAGTTAAAGGTATGGTGTGATTTGACGATAGCCAATGGTATGAGCATTTCTTGTTATCGTACATTACCCACTTTTCATCACACGTCAAAATGCGGCCCAAAATTGGACAGTTGTTGTTCCTAGTGAGCAAGGAAGCGCAAATGTTCAGTCGTTGGAGATGGTTCGCAGCAGTCAGCTCCTGCGGGACCCACTTACTCAGTTTCCATGATTTGCCAAGCTCATGCAAGTGCACACGAATTGTTTCAGCACTTATCGCAAATCGTTGAGCAAGTTCTTGACACGTTTGACTTGAATCCTCTTCAATTGCTGCCTTCAGTTGGTCCACATCGAGAGATTTCGGTCTGCCTGATCGAGGTTTGTCTGCCAGTGTCTCATCGCCACTCGAGAAGGTCTGAAACCACTTTTACGCTGTCCGTTCACTAATTGTACGTTCTCCAAATGCTGCACATATTTTTCTTGCTGCTTCCGCTCCTTTTGTGCCCAACTTGTACTCATACAGTAAACACACCCTGATTACTGCATTCGACACAGCCATGGTTCACCGCGAATACTTGCTCCCGAACTATCGACTGCGAGCTGTTATCTACGTTAGCCGACGTGCCAAGGAATGAGCTTTCCGCCAATCACACATACATGTACCCCTGGCGGCTGAACTGCGTACTACCCCACGAATACTACGGGCAGTTGTAAAAACCGCATGAACTTTCTTGGTGACCTGGTTTATATATATTATGGTAGGTAAACTATGAAATTTTGTCCCCCTCCCCCCAAAATTCCTATGATCCCCCCTGTAGGCACCCCTCACTAGGCCATTATACGAGGGTTATTTTTTAAGTAAGGTCCGTTTTGCAATAAAAACGAAGTAAGTAAATGTTTTTCTAAAACACATTAATTTTCTGAATTTACATACACTTCTCTATTTTTCTACATGATTTCCTTGCCCGGTTTAAACATTTATCGTGACGAACTATGAGTTTTTGGATACCCTCCTCATAGAACTCTGCCGCCTGTGATGATAGCCAGTTACGGTCATTTTCACTTCTTCATCAGTGTCTAAACGCTTGTTGCCCAGGAAGGTCTTCAGATAGTGGAAGAGGTGGTAGTCGCTAGGTGCAAGGTCAGGTCTGTACTGTTTGGCAGATGATCGAATACCTCCCAGCCAAAAAAATAGATCAGATCTTGAGTTTGAGCCGCAGCATGTGGCCTTGCATCATCAAGAATCAGTAATTCAGTATGACACCGACTGACAGCATTCCATGCCGTTTGTTCTGGATAGCTCGACGAACCTTTCTTAGGGTCTCACAGTGGGAAGCTCGGTTAATTGTTGTTCCTTGCGGCAAAAAGTCCACTAACAAAACACCCCGTCTGTCCCAAAACACAGTTGCCATTATCTTGTGCTTTGAAAGTGTCTGTTTTGCTTTCACTTAGACCGGCGATGATGTGTTGACCATCCGCCATACAGTCCAGACCTTGCACCTATCGACTACAACCTCTTCTGCCATCTGAAGACCTTCCTCGGCAGCAAACGTTTAGACACTGTTGAAGAAGTGAAAACGACCATGAGTAACTGGCTATCATCACATGTGGCAGAGTTCTATGAGGAGGGTATCCCAAAACTCATAGTTCGTTACAATAAATGTTTAAACCGGGAAGGAAATTATGTAGAAAAATAGAGAAGTGTATGTAAATTCAGAAAATAAAAACATTTACTTACTTCATTTTTATTGCAAAATGGACCTTACTTAAAAAATAGCCCTCGTAATAAAGAATAGCAGAACTTCTCTTTCAAGGAAAAAAGGTAGTGTGTTTATTAATACGAGTATTAGATAGCCATTAATATTTGTTACTATAATTAAATACTGTTTCATTATATTTCAGGAATATGTTTCAGAGCTACAGAGAAAAGTTGATCGGAAGGAAATGAGCTACTTTGAGTTGAACCTCGAAACGTGGCGTCAGCTATGGAGAGTGCTTGAGATGTCAGACATAGTCTTGATTATTGTGGATATTCGTTTTGCGGTGAGTTGTTATAATCAAGGAGTTTGCTTAAATTTTAGTTAATAACTGACCATTGCACTAAAATTGACCCTTAGTTGCACCAAATTTATCTTTTACTTTATTTCTTGCACCTGTCCACAGTAGTGGTACGTGCATCTACAGGAGGATGTAACCTCGGACCCCATGATTACAATTGAAGGGCTCAGGTGTAATACATGGTAAGTGACATTTTGGTAATTTTTGAGTTCATTAAGGAAAAAAGGTTATTAGAAGCTATACTGTAGATAAATTGTTTTCATGTTGTGTTTACCAATTTTACAAGGCTTCACCAAGCCCAATGTAAATTGTATGACATGGCAATTTCGCTTGAAAATTAAAAGATGGCACATTTTAATTTGTAACTGAAAATGTCACTTACCCTGTTTTACACCAGAGCCCTTCAATTTATAGCATTACCACTATGTTATCGGAGAGACCTAAAACATACGTTATTTATTGTGTTTTCTTTAAGCAACAAATTGTTTCTTTCTAGGCACTCATGTTCCCTCCATCTTTGTATCATCACGTGACACAGGTGATGAAGAAAGACATGATATTGGTCCTGAATAAGATAGATCTTGCTCCAGCACCCCTGATTGTTGCATGGAAGGATTATTTCCAGTCCAAGTATCCTGAGTTGCACATCTTAACTTTCACATCATATCCAGGATACAACCTGCGTGGTTCCCAGTCTTCTTCTGAGGGTGAGTTGTTTGTTTTCACCTAGAGTGGCTGAGGGAGGGACAGGGTTTGGATAGATTGGGAGAAATTTAAGATGGTGGCAATAAATCTTAGGTTTTAACCTTTAGATATCTGATGGCTGGTGATGCAGCCACATGATGTATGGCCTAGATGGTCGATTAAGGGGCGAGCACCACGTGACAAATTAACATACTATTTCTCCAATCCAAAGATATTTAGTTTTTTAGTGTATAAACATATCATGATCTGACATACTTGAGTTACAAAACAAAATGTTAATTGGTAAATTCATTAAATTAGTCACACACACACAAAATGTACTATGTTGAATTTTCATTGAAAAATGCTTGTTCGACCAGGACTCGAACCTAGATCTCAGGCATACTATGCCATTGCTCTATCACTGAGCTACCAAGCTGGTCTGGTTTCGCCTGATTTTTTGCTGCTGCTGTTTTACTGTGTGGAGTCGTCTCTACTGGTGATACTGCAATGGGATCTGTTTCCTTTGAAACACTGTAGACATCAGCGGTAGCACTAGCAGAGACAATTGCACACAGGTACAACAGCAGCAGCAAAAGATCAGGTGAAGCCAGGCTGGCTTGGTAGCTCAGTGGTAGAGAAATGGCATGGTATACCAGAGACCTGGGTCCGAGTCCTGATCTAACCTGCATTTTTCACTGAAAATTCGACGTGGTACGTCTTCTGTGTGTGCCCAATTTAATGAAAATGTTAATTGCTGGTATTTTTAACAAGTGCTTTCTAAAATTATTTTTTTAAATAAAATATGCTGTGTTATTAAAAACATAAAATGTGAATGTGTGATTATTTTTCAACCAGTGCTTTTTTCTTATGTTTTACTTATGCAATATTGGCAAAAATGTAAAAGATGTTTGCAATGCATTCACTGTTTTTCAAACACAATTTCTTATGTAGACATTGCATTTGAATTTTTTTGTAAATGATGTAAAATGCTATTTTATATCAATTTGGTGTATCAGTTATTATTAGCACTCTCTCTTTTAATGTGAGTGAGCCTGGGTTCAATCCCCAGAGGGAGCTCCAAGAATGTTGGTGTTGCCTCTGCGTCCTGAGCAATAGCAGCAGACTCCAGAGTTGAAAGCCAGAAAACATGGCGTGGGACTCGTTGACTAACTACGCATCTCAATCTGCCTGGTGGGCGTTGACCCTGAAGGGTTCTTGCATCACAAAGTTGTTGTTTTATAGTATTAGTAGTTTTATATTTGTACTTAATTGATCTTGGTAAAAGTTTCCCATCGGTTCATCCTTGTGATATTTTTCTAATGCAATATTCCAGGTCTTCAGATCCGCCGTCGCAAAGGGAGACTGAGGATGGCTGCTGAAGGGGCAAAGAAGCTGTTGGAAGCCTGCGAGGACATAGTGAAAGGACAAGGTGAGTCCAGATTGCACGTGGAGAAATTTCAGGATTCCCTTTGCAAAATACGTTATACAATACACATAGAAGAATTAATGTCTGATTGAAAAACTGTATGTTCAGAGGTGTTTCTGGATTGTTTTACAGAAGATTCGGTTATAATTCTTTTCAGTTCAGGATCAGCATTTATGTATCTTTCTAGAAATATTGAAATGCTATTGAAATGATACTAGATATAGGACAGATTAATTGATAGAGCCACATAGTATTTATGGTGAATAAAAGAAGATTCCGGTACAAAAACTTGGCACATTTCGTGATGAATAGCAGTATATGAAATGGCATTTCAGTGTTAAAAGGGTGAATAAAAACTTAAATTTGATTTAAAAACTATGCTTATTGCACATAATTAACATTTCATTTCTAATAGCACATTTATATACTTTTCAGGGTATTAAGTTTATTCCTGTGTAAAGGAGTCAGTTTTTGCTTCTCAGATATTTACAGCAGAATTAATCAATTTTCTGTGATTTTCATAACTTACTGGATAATTCAAACCTCAGAACCCTAAGTTTCATGTTTATGGGTTCATTTCGTGACAGAACCTGGTAACAAAATACAACTCGCACCTTTCAAAAACGAAAAATTAACACTGCAATGTGTACACTCCCTTGGCATTAGCAATGGGTACAGCCGACAGGAACTCCTCCACCTCCTAGACACTACCAAAAGAAAAATGAACCAGCCACACCCCCAGAAAAAAAAGGATAAAAGAAAAATGGATTGGCCTCCCCCGACATCCTGAAAATTCAAAAAGTTTTAACCAAGCAAAGTTTCAAGATAGCTGACCAACCCCCTCCTTCCATGGCCTCCCACCTAACCCATTTCAAACAATATTACACCAACCCCAATGCAAGAAGTGGCATCTACCTGCACTTGTAAAAGTAAGTATGTAGGTATGACTAAGCGCCGACTTGATGATAGGCTCAAGGAGCATGATGCTGACCACCAACTTGAGAGGAGAAGAACAAGCCTTTCCTGCCACCTTATAGACGAAAACCAAAACATAGACTCTGCCAAAATAGCCATGCAAGCAAAATCCACCTTGGAAAGGTTCTCAAAAGGAACCTATGCAATAGTGACCACTGCTGCTGACCTCAACACTAACACTGGGGCCCTCAATAACACCTGGTTTTCCGCTATCAGGAATACATACCCACCCAACTTGTTCCCCCCGCACGACAAGAAACCAAGCACGGCATTAAGCATTCACAAAAAAGCCCGCCTGCGCATGCGAACAAATGCCT
This sequence comes from Lepisma saccharinum, assembly GCF_977018435.1. NCBI lineage: Eukaryota > Metazoa > Arthropoda > Insecta > Zygentoma > Lepismatidae > Lepisma > Lepisma saccharinum. The sequence continues at coordinate 319,058 of NC_139233.1, read as the reverse complement.
TTCCGCGGATGCAGACGACGAGACCAAGAACCGACACCTACAGTGCCAAAACCCTGATATGTGGCAAAAGAAGGAAGCACTACACCATCACCGGAATGGCAGAAAGTGAAGGGACCATGTCAACTAGCGCCACCACGAGCACAAGCAGAAGAAGAAAGAACCTTGCCGCCCGCAGCCAGACATTACATGCCTGACAAAGCCACCAGAAGGGTGGCGAAATCGATCGCGAAAAAATTTGCGTGGAAAAATAAAAAGTAAGCTTGTCAGAGTAAATTGCGTAACTCCATATATCCGCCAAACAGATATCTTTAGATACAATGTGACTACACTGTATTATTTCACGTTTTTTGTCAAACATGAAATATGCGTGCTCCTGTCAGTATTGGACAATTTTAAGACTGTCAGCTTGTGAACTTTGATTTGATTTGGATAATTATTATACATTTACATAAAAATCATTTTTTTAAATGTTTTATTTCCAAATCAAACTTCACAATATGAAAACTATGGGAACACAGACAATAGTGTAAGTAGGCTGTAATTTAGTATATTTTGCTGTTTTGTTTCAGTCAAGGTATTAATTCATATATCCAAGTTTTATAAAATAAATGTCTAAAAATGCAGTTTCTGTATCTTAGGCCAAACACATTATAGTCATCTGGTTACACGTATAAAAATAAAAGGGATGAATGATCAGCAACATTCCTAGTTTTATTTATACTAGATCAGCAGATTATCCCTTATTGGTGTCAGTAAGCTTTATATTGATACTTATCAGTGCTAGAAAAAAGTTTACATTATTTCTTTCTTGTTATATATCGATACCATCATTGTCAAAGTTATGAAGAAAATTGGTAGGGTCAGATATGCATCAATAAGAATAAGAAATTAAAAATGTGTGAAAGTTGCATGGTGTGAAAATTCATACTTTGTATTCTCTCTCTTGCAGTTGATTTGTCATCGTGGCAGAAGAAGATTGCAGACGAGATGGAAATGGAGTATGATGATGAAGGCATTGAAATAGAAGAAACCATAGAAGTAAGAATACAGCATTGTGTGGAGAAACTTTTGCTTTTCTATTTCCTGCATACGAGAAACCAATTCTTTGCAACTGATGAGTGGTTGTTGATGCATGATGAATTGCTTGGACTTTTAGCCATTGTAGTTTTCCTTGTAGACCCACATTTGAGAGACAAAAACGGAATGAGTATCTGAAACATTGGTGTAAAATAAAGCAACTACAGTGATTAAGAAGCCCAGTCAATGTATCAGGAGAAATCAAATATAAAACAAATCTTAATGTTTTGCCTTATCAGTAGAGTATTGGTAAATAAAGAAGCAAAATTTCGGTACAAAAACAGTAAATTTCAGATTCAATAGCAGTAAAGAAAATAAAATTTCGCTGTTATAGTGATGAAAAAGTGGTATATAAAATGACATTTTGGTTTTAAAAACGTGAGTATAATCCTAAATTTGATTTTAAAACTGCACTTACTACACAAAATAAACATAGCCCTTCTAATAGCACATTTATGTTGTTACCAGAATATTAAGTTTATTCCTGTATAAAGTGAACAATTTTTGCTTCTCATATTTACAGCAGAATTAATAAATTTTCAATGAATTGCATAACTCACATGATAATTCTGACTTCAGAAAGTGCCACATCAATAAATAAACTCTAAATTTCGTGTTTAAGAGTCAATATCGCATTTTGCAGTTCATTTCGCATTATTTCGTGACAAAACAGGGTAGGAAAATGCACCTCACACCTTTCAGAAGAGAAAAATTAACATTACAATGTGTTATTTCACATTTTGTGTTTTCATCAAAAACGAAATATGCATGCCTCTACTTATCACCAATCTCATGGCAAAGAAAAGGTTATGTCCACTGACGAAGCTGTAAGGGTAGGTGGATGGGTGAGTTCATGTTGTTATTGCTGTGATATTTAATAGAAGCAGCAATGTTTTGTGTGTTAAAATGTGATAATATAGCTCCTACAAAATAAGATATGCCATATTGGCTTAATCTCATTGACTGCTGTTTGAAGAAAGTCTGGACAGGGATTAAGAGGAAAGTGATTAACAATGACACCTTGTTAGCAAGGAGTAGAGGGTTTGACTCTTTATGGAGGCATGTTGATATAGGCCTTGATTAGCATAACTGAGAATAAAGTTGACTTTAAACAACCTGTTCATCTCAATGCAGGAGATGAGGGAAATTCTTTTTTTTTTTTACCAGACCTTCATCCGATTAATGAAAAATAGCAATTAAAATTTCACATATTTTAAAAATTTGTACAGGAACCTTTAAGCTTGCATGTACTTCTCTTCTTCAAAAGATGCATCCCTGGTTCGAATCCTGGCCTGGGCATGGATATTTGTGAGTGTCCATTCACGAATTTCATCATATCATCACTCATCCCCATCTTTGCAAATTAGCCAAAAGTGGTACAAAAAGTGAAGTAAAATAAAGCAAATCAAATCACAAATCAAAAGATGCAAATTGTACACGAACTGCTTCACATATTTCCTCGTTTTCCTTGGCTCATGTCAGTCATTCCGGATAGACTAGCTAACATGTGAATTTGTTCTAAGTAAAATGCCATTTTTTCTGTAATTGGAAGTCGTAGCAATACATGTCAAAGTTTTTTTTACCATAATATTGTTCACTAAAATGTTCTGAACAATTATTGTTTTAAGCTTTATAAGGCACGAGGCACGAACAACAGAATATTTTTAGAATTTGTGAAAAATAAGCATCTCACTGTTTCGTTATTTTCACACTTCGCAACACCTCATTTCAATGCAACATTAACGGCAACATCCACAATCATAGTAGTTAGAAATAAAGGAAGAGTAGAAACAACAAAAGGGTTTGACCTTTCGAAGAGTAAACGTGTTTCTTTCTGTATGGAGTAAAAAACTCACCTGGTTCTTATCCACCTTATCCATTCTCCCACGCCAGTTGCAAAAGAAAGCGTGGCCCGGTCACTTCCCTTCTAGTAGTCTTGCCACGAGGCTGGCCTCATCTTGTCCATTACAGGCATGTGTACCCATAAGATGATACTTCCCTGTATGAATCACGCAGGATTATATGGGACCAGCTGAGGTCCTCTAAGAGGTGCCTCACTGCATTCAAAGATCGAGTATCAGGCAGGGTGGCAGTAATTATCGTAAGACGTAGAATTTTAGTTTTCGTGTATTAAGTGTTGTTTAATGAATTTATAACTAATAAAATAATCCGTAATAGACATATATTATGGTAGGCCCAGCCTCCGTGCCTCGTATGAGACTTCGTCATTGGTTACTCCATTGGACAATAGGAAGATGGAACAGTGTACGGAAAATAAAAATGTATCTTATGTTGTAGTATTTTTATTTGTATGTTTCGTGCTTGCTGCTGTAAAGTTGTAATGGTTGATGTTGATGATTTACTTGTGCCATATTTTGTTTCAAGTCCATGTATGTTCAGATAGGCTAATCGGGACTGGACCTACTGGTCCCAGGTTCAAGTCTTGGTGTGGGTGGTCCTTTCTGAGTCTCATCATTCATCCTGTCTGTTGAACAAAGGCAATGCAAAATAAGAATAATACATTTTTTGTTTTCAAATATCATCTGACTAGTTAATAATAAAAGCAAAATAATTATTGAAACATTTGGTTATAATTAAAGTGATGGTGTTGAGAGTGGTACAGCACGGGCTGTAATGAGAGTAGCAGTCTAAAAACTTCGTAGATATGCTAATGAAGCAATGCGCTTGCGGAAAAAAAAGAAGTAAGTTCCAATTCTCGCCACCAGGGTAAAAAATGGCACTGTAAGCAGTCAAAACGTGGAATTTTCCGTAACTCTGACGTTCTGACGTCAAAGTCGGTGGCATTGCCTAACCATTGTGTGAGCTCCCTAGTTGTTGCTGGTGATGCTTGTTGCTTTTTTTCCCTTTCGTGATGTGAATGTTCGCTGAACATTAAAAAGTTTGAATTTGTCCATGTAAAAATCAATGGCTATTGCGAAGAAAGACCGTGCACTGCTAGTGAAGTTGTTTTACCAGAATGGGAGCAATAACAACGCTGCACTGCGGAAATTTCGCCAACAGAAAGGGCTGAGAAGAGAGCCCATGTCAATTAATGGGCTGAGGAAGATGATGAGGAAATGCGAGGAAACAGGTGAATTGGGTGTTGCACCAGGGAGAGGAAGGCGGCCCATCCCCATGGAAGTTGTGGACGAAGTTGCTGTAGCTGTAGCTGACCGTGCATCACATGCCTCAACTTCTGCAATCAGTGCTAGAGCTGTGGCACGTGAATTGTCACTCCCCTGGTCAACAGTTCGCAAGGTTTTGCGGTGCATTTTACACTGGTATCCCTACAAGATTCAAACTGTGCACCAATTGAAACCCTAAGATATTCCACAACGCCGTGAGTTTGCCCATTGGTTTTTGGCACGCATGGAAGTGGATGACATGTGGCCAGGGAATATTCTGTGGACTGACGAGGCACATTTTATTCTGGATGGTGCAGTGAATACTCAGAACTGTCGCATATGGGATTCCACTCGTCCTCATGTTGTGCAGGAACAACCATTGCACTCAGTTTACGTGACTAGTTGGTGTGGGTTCACTAGCTCCTTCATTCTTGGTCCGTTTTTCTTTGAGGAGATGACACCTCGAGAGCCTGTTAGGTGTACAGTGACATCTGCACGTTATAGGGACCTCCTTGTGCAACACGTGATTCCAGCTTTGCAAGAACGGAACTGTGAACACACCACCATTTTCATGCAAGATGGGGCAACACCACATGTCGCTCGCCAAGTGAAAGATTTGCTGCGATAAACCTTCACTAATGACTGCATCATCTCTAGGCAGTTTCCAGATGTATGGCCTTCCAGATCCCCCGACCTTAATCCATGTGACTTCTGGCTGTGGGGATATTTAAAAGATCGTGTCTATCAGGGACATGTCAGGTCTCTGCCTGATCTGAAGGCTAGCATACAACGACATGTATCTCAGATTTCACCAGACATGCTGCGAGCAACCGTCGACCATGCTGTGTTAAGAATGCAGCATGTTGCTGAATTGGGAGGCCATATTGAACAGTTCTTGTAACCATAGTTTCTAATAAACATGCCAGAACCATTGTTCTCATGGGTTTGATCTTTCCTGCCTTTTTCCTGTAACTATACCACGTTTTGACTGCTTACAGTGCCATTTTTTACCCTGGTGGCAAGAATTGGAACTTTTTTTGTGCATAATTTGCGAGCGCATTGCTTCATTAGCATATCTACGAAGTTTCAGACTACTACTCTCATTACAGCCCGTGCTGTACCACTCTGAACACCGTCAGTTTAATTATAACCACCTTGTACTTTAAGGTGGTTTAAAAAAAAATCATGGCATAATCATATCTTCAGATTTAATATAAGCTTGGTAGCAGCATTGGCTGAAACCTTTCTTTTCGCAACTTTCTATCTTCAAAAGCTAGGTGCGTAGGGTATAGGGTACTCAGAAGCTAGGTGCGTAGGGTATAGGGTACTCAGGGTTCCTACTCACCTGGAAAACAGGGAATTTGGCATGTCGGAATTTTGCAGATTGTCTGGAATTTACGTACATTTTGGAGTCTGCAAGAGAAAAAGTTGCAAAATGTACAAGCAGTTCACTTCCACTTCTGGATTCGGTTCTTGTGATTCCACTACCAAAAAAGATTTAGTTTAGAAACCTGTTTCTTTCGTTGTTATGATTCTCAGTCTTGTGCAAAATTATGGTTCCTTCGAATTTCTATAATAAATTTTCACTTTTATAATACTAGATATTAGAAAGAATATCAAAGTAAAACTTGCAGTCCAGATATCTGATTGATAACTAAAGTACATTGACAATATGATCTTAATTATCGGAAAGGTTGGTGAAGATAAGGTTATTGTCTATTATTTTATAATCTTAGTCTTGTTGGCATTTCCTATAGAATTCCTATATGCAACAAAAATCCTCCAGATGCTGCTTCTTCTTCTTCCTCTTGCCTCATAGCATTGGGGACTCCAGATGCTTTTAAATGTAAGCAAGAAAGCAGCATTTTGTACGACACTATAAATCCACCAGAATATGAAAAATTGGGTATGGTTTATGAACTGTTTTGGTTGTTTTTATATTGTGGAGATTTCTTATGGTGAAGAAATATACCTCTGTTACCTTAGCCTGAAGGCTAGATGCACGTGATTGTCACCCAATACATTTGATGCAGATTGTAATTTTACATTTTACTCTTCGAATTTTCACGTGTTCTTGTGTGTAGAATGAAATTTGTTAAAAAAAAAAAAAAAAAAAAAAAAAAGTTGTGAATGTGAATATTCATGATTAACAGATTATATATTTAATTGAAAACCACAAGGTTCAAAAGTGGCCTCCCCGATGGTGCAGTCCTAACGTTATCGCCTTGCAGGCAAGGGGTCCTGGGTTCGATTCCCGGTGGAGGCACATAGTGGTTCGGATCCCACTTTAAACTGTAGGTCCAGTCCCAATTAGCCTTACTGTGCACAAAGTGGACTTAAAACACCAAACCAAACAAGGTTCAAAAGCAAAAATCATGATGATAAGCATGTCTGGAAAATTTTCATAGGAAAACCTGGAAATATCAGGGAATTTCATAATCAAAAAATCGTAGCAACTCTGGCTACTGTATATTCTACTATCTGCTATTTTATCTGATGTGTCTGTGTCAAAGGTTAACAGCTTCCAAGTTTTGGAAACGAACGGGAGTTTTATTGTTTCGGCCGAGGAGTGGAATGTACGGTAGGCACTATGATTGAATATTGTCCATCTTTTCTTGTGTAATATAAATATCTGTATCATCAAACGTAGTATGGAGTGTGTAGTAAGGGATGATTTCAGTAGCAGCCAATTAACACTTGAAGTGATATTTTAAAAGATATAGAAAATGTAGTATTTGTGTGATATTTCTAAACTTTATGTAATTTAATGACCACCCTCCTCCCCCTCCCCCCATCACACACATAACTTACCTACATTTAACATTGTTAACCTTTTGAAAAATGGAATTGATTTACAAAGCCTGCCCTGATAACTGGTGAGCCCCCCCCCCCCCCTGGAGATCAATTCTGGCTACGGGCCAGGATATGAACTATAAGTGTTGTCCATTTGGTCAAAGCACTTGTTCACATATTTAAAAATACATAATTATTTGCTACAACAGTAACTAACTAACTCTCTAGCCTTATTAAACCCGAAGGTTAATAGCTGCAGCAACACAAGCCTTCCACCTGTTCCTATCCTGGGCAAGATCAATCTAATATTTTCCTTCCTTACCGGTTTCCTTTAGGTCCATCTCTCCATCTTTGCCTTGGCCTTCCTACAAGTTTCCCAACAAGAATCCTGTAAACTCTTTTCTTTCCTCTCCCATTCGTGTCACATTACACTGGTCGACTTGGGTTTCGATGTCTCTCAGATGACTTGTTTCTGAATAATTTCAGCATGCTGATTCCAAAAATGAAAGCAATTTTTTCCCATCATGTCAGAATTTTTCACAATTTCACAATCAAATTATGATATTTGCCATTACAGTACATTTATTACGTAACACAACAAAAGGGAAATTTAGGTTGGTTCCAAATCTTTAAGTGATTCTGGAAGTATTTTCAATGCTGATCACGGAAATGACATCCATTTTTTCCTATCATGTCAGGACTTTTCACAATTTCACAATCAAATGTGTAGTTCTATTATTTCCTCAATAGATGGGTCTGTTTTGATGGTGGTAAAATATTGATTTTCGGTTTGTTTTGAGGGTGGTAAAATATTGATTTCCTACAATACAAATTCTCCAATTTTGAACCATAAATGCATGTAAAATTGTATGTTTAATCCCCTTCACATGACATATTAGCATGAAAATTGTATTGACTTTGGTTACATAGTCTTATTTTAGAAATCCTTCATGAAAATTTCCTTCACCCCCTTCCTTCCTTCCAATCCTGAATGTCATAATATGGTGGGTTGATTGAACTTAGTGATTTGGAGAAAAATCGTGACCTAGGGAGAAATCCTGATGTGATGGGTAGAAATTTATGTAATTCCGTGATCAGCATTCAAAATACTTCCAGATTCGCATATTGGTTTGTAAACAACCAAAATTTTCCTTGCTTAAAATTATTTTGTTGCGTTTTGTAATAGGTGCAATGGAATGGCGAATATGAGAATTTTGATTATGAAATTGTGAAAAATCCTGACGTGATGGGGAAAAAATGGATTTCATTTTTGGAATTAGTATTCAAAATACTCCCAGAAACGCCTATTAATTTGAAAACATCTGAACTTTTTCTCTAAATGTCGACCAGTGTTATTCTAATAATACAACAGGTGTTTTATGAAAGGAAATACTTGAAAACTATTATCTCCTGTATATTGCAACTATAAAAATGTACTATAGCTAGTGTTACAGTAAGTTAAAGCAATCGATTACATCATGCCATGAAGGCACATGGGAGAATGTGATCAACATCATGCTCCTGCCAGCTGCCATCCATACTGCCCAAGTACCTATTTATTAGAGGCAGCTTCATCCAGGGCCAAGGTCGATAAGATTCTGCATTGAGATCACTCATCCTAGGAAATGAAACACTGTCTCCAACCTAGCAGTTGGACATAGTAATACCAACTGGACCACCGTGGCGTGTTAAAACAATGTAAAGTGGCTGGGAATTTATTTCAAAATTCACAGAAAAGTCGTTTTTTTTTTAAAAAAAATGAATTTGAACCTGGTATATATCCAAGTAGTAATTTAATGTGAAATAATGATTCCTTTTTCTTTGTTGTTGTTGTATTTAACTTGAAATATGCTTGAATTTATTTGTGATGTTAATTTCAGATGAAGAAAGTGGATACAAGTTACATCGAGCATGAACGATACAAAGATGGAACTCTGACAATTGGATGTGTTGGACAACCTAATGTTGGGAAGTCATCTCTGATGAATGCACTTATGGGGAAAAAGGTAAGTAGTTTTTTAATTGCTGAAAGTACTGAATTCTGAAATTTACTGAATGTTACAGTGTGTAATATACTGTATTTATGTGTGTATAATGCACACTCTGGTTTTTGATGGGAAATCAATTGTATTTCATATATAATGCACAGTACAATTCATGTTCAAGAAATGACTTTGTTAGTTGTAGGTCGTAAAGCTGTTGCTATGACAATCAAGATGAAGTGACATCATACCTATTCAATGAGTCACCTGTTGCAACGTGGACCAAGAGGATAATGTTGTCTTGTGAATACAAGGAGTCACCAACTCATGCCACCTTCCCCCTCTCCCTCCATTGTGTTTAGCATCCCAAAATTGTAAGCAAGTGCCAAGGCATTTGGTCTTTCTTGTCCCATTGCATTTCTTAAGCAGGTTTTAATACGCTTCAATGTGCTGAAACATCGTTCAGATTCAGCTGTTGCCACTGGAGTTATTAAAACTATGTTTGTCATTTTTACTGTTTCTGAAAAGGTACCCTCTAAATGATTTTAAATAAAAAATTAATGCAATCTACCGATAGTTTGTTTTTCAACTCTTCATTTGTTTTTCAACTCTTCACTACAATAAAGAACACGAAGTTACCTCTTCTATGAAGGGATAATAAATCTGGGAAGATGCCTCTGTTTAAAGATTGTTCTCTTTCATTATGTCCTCGTAGAGCAAGTTCATGTCGACCACAGAATTTTAAGCAATCGATAATTCTATTTAATGTATGCCTATTTTTCCGGACAAATTCATTGTGTCTTGTAATTGACAGCCTATGTCCTTCATCAATTTGTGTTCAAACATCAACCCTGCCAAACTCACTCAAACATAGCGAATGAAAGCCACCAAAACACTACAGAACATCACGCGAGATCGAACGCGACGCAACGGAATTAGCCCCGAATGAGGACTCAAATCCATTGCACTCTCCCCTTCTCTCTCTGCTAGCATGTGACCTTCACTGTAGCGTAGGTGGGTGTAGGCCACGCGTTCCTTTGCAATGTGCCCCGGAAAACGATAATTGACATCAATACCGCTAGGAGCGCTGTTGTATCCATTGCAACAGACGATGAATTTACGTGGGTAAAAATCGCCTTTTAAAAGACTGTGTGATAGTTATGCGTTATGGTGATTGATAATTACGTGAATACGTCCATTTTTCTTTAGGGGCTAAGCCCCGGACACTGGTACCGTCTCAGTCCTAATACTTGTAACCTGTGTGCCATGAGTTATTTCGTGTTCTGGATATCGTTTGATAAGAATCAAGTTTGTCCATTTGACTGTTGATGCCCAAAATTCAGCATTTATATCTTGATTAAATTCTGTTGTGCACAGAGCTTGTTGACTTTTCTTCCTTTCCATTCCAGGTAGTCAGTGTATCAAGGACACCAGGTCACACGAAGCATTTCCAGACCATTTACCTAACTAAAGAAGTTCGATTGTGTGACTGTCCAGGTCTAGTTTTTCCTTCTAAGGTCCCAAAACCTCTACAGGTAACTTATTTATACTTGTTTTTTTTATGCTTTCTGTTTTGCCCCCTGTCAGTGTAGTCACCAGAATCTGGAAAATCCACCTGGTGGTCGGTGCTAACATACTGCTTGCCAGAGGTCCCAGCTGCAGGGATGTAACATTGGGTTTTTCCTGTCATCCATTTCATCAGTTCATTATTCATTCTCATTGTTGCGGTGGAAATTATTACCAAAATAGAAGAAAGAAATCTGCCTCCTGATTGTTTAGCATGAGTGCAGGTTTCATGCAGCCTGTCAGATGTATTTGACGAGGGTCTACAAAAGCATACTTCCCTAAGGTGACTGTATAGAGTAGACGTTGTATGTAGCCTTCTGAAAGGTTGTGGAGAACAGTCACATGAAAGAAACATAGCCACACAGAGGCCATTTTGGGTGGGGCGGATGTATAAAATGCCTTAACTAATGTGACAAATGAATGTTGCAAATTACCTAGAGAAATCGAAGGCACCGTTAATGTGTGGGCAAGCCTCCGTGCTGGAGTGGTCAGTATTAAGCGTTACGAAGAGAGGGAGCCCAAGTTGGAATATATAAAATGATATGCACATTCTCTTTCATCCATTATATCTTCATTCATCGTCAAGATTAACCGAAACAGTAGGAGCCTGACGTAAAAGGAAGTGAAAGAGTAAAGAGTCGGCATGTGTGTGTGAAGAAAACGGCATGTCAAGTATTGTGGTTTTCCATGCAAATGTTATATCATGTTCTTTAGTCAACTTAATATCCCATCTATTTACTTTGCACAAATCCAAAATATTCAACAAATTTTTGGGTAAATCGATTTTGTTGGTGTGAGGATTCTGACCATAATAAACTTTTGACAAGAATGTGTGTCAGTTTTTTAAACCTAACAGAATTTATTTACTGCATAGCCTGAGATGTTTAACCTTTAAATACCGAACCAAATCAACAATCTGGTATATTTACCAACACCAGATTGCGACATTTATGTATATATGCCTTGGTACCAGTCATGTCTGTATTGATTCATGAACTTTAAAGGTGTGTCGTGATTAATTTTATTAGTGATGTAACCATATGTTGCAATGGGGGTTTGGGCGAAAAACCTGACTTAAACTTAAGTTTTTTCTAATTGCATTGCAGTTCTGACTGATACGACAATACCATTTCCAACCATAAGGTCCCAATGATGCCTCAGGAGGCAGAGGAAAACTTTGTGTCACTGCAAAATGTTTCTCAGTGTTGTTCTAATTACTAACACATACATATTTTTCATTATCTCGACATCATAGCCTGATCTATTCTGAACAAAAGCTGCTATTCTTGACCATACTATCATTAGTTTCTGAGATATAAGATGTCAAATTTTGTATTAAAAACAATCTCGGTGTTGAGACCGGTATCATGGAAAACAGGCTGGCATCTAGGTAACAACTGGTAATCGTAATAATTCTTTGTCTTAAATATATTTCATTTTCAGGTTCTGACAGGAAATTTCCCGATAGCGCAGCTCAGTCAGCCTTACCTTGCCGTCAAGTATCTTGCGGAAAGACTCGATCTCCCTCGGCTTCTACGAATCCAACATCCTGAAAATGACGACGAATGGTCTGCAGTGGACATCTGTGACGGTAGGTGGCTTTTACAGCTTTGAAATGTTCCAAGCCCCAATCTACATTTTTCAAGCATAACTATTGGTTTCAGCACAAAAGAAAGTAACACTAACTCAGCTTTGTCTTTTTTAACCAAACTGTTTTTACTGTTTGGTGAGCTCTAAAAAAACATGGTGCATTTCCCATGTAAGAGTACTATGCTTCATGTACACAGTCAGTATATGGACAAATCCCCCAGTTTATTAGATATAGATATTTATTGCTAACGAAAATTGTTTGTCGTAAAGTAATTTGCACTTGAATTTATTTTACAATTTTTTTCGTAACATTTATGATTTCATAAATTGCCAAATCTACAGGGGTTGGACAAAATTATATGAACACCCACCTAATATGGTGTGGGACCACCTTTAGCTTTGAGAAGTGCCTCAATCGTCCTGCACCCGACCCTGTGGCCGAGTGGTTAGCACATCGTGCTGCGACGCCAAGAGTCCCGGGTTCGAATCCCGGTTGGGCATGGTTGTTTGTGAATGTCCATTCATCATTTCATCACTCATCCCCATCTTCGCAAATTAGCCAAGAGGCACAAAACGCGAAGTAAAATAAAGTAAATCAATCAATCAATCGTCCTGCGAATGGATGCATACAAATCCTGGATTGTAGTCAGTGGGATGCTATACCATTCCTCAACAAGAAACTGCTCCAATTCCTTGAGATTGGCTGGCAGAGGGAAACAGGTCGTACTCTGATTTCTAATACTGACCACAATGGCTCGATAAAAACAAATCAGGTGATTATGCAGGCCAGGGAAGATGTGTAAGTGTGTCATCGTGCTCATCAAACCAATCTTGGACAGTGCCAGCAATATGAATGGGGGTATTATCATCCTGGAAGATGGTAACCCCTGCTGGGAACAATGCCTGCACCATTGGATGGACATAAAAAAAGTAAAGTGCTCCCCTGTGCTTTGCACCATGCCATGAAGGCATATAGGGGTTGTGGGCTAGGGCCCCACACTTTCTTGATCTCAGCCGAGCTGGGGGTGTTGTGATCAGCACCACACCCTTGGCTGCCTTTACCCCTTCCCTCCAGAGTTTCCTCCGGGTACCCACTATACAATGCTTGGTGGGTGCCGGAGCTGCTTGAACAGGTTGAAAAAGTCCCGGGCATTGGATGAACATGGTCACCTAAAATGCCTTCCTACACCTTGACAGTTACCCTTCCCTTCAGTGTGACAATAGGACCCAGTGAATGCCATGAAATGACCGACCACACCATTACACTACCACCACCATGCTTCACTGTTGACATCAGACAGTCTGGATTGTATGCTTTGGCCGGTGTTCACCGAACGTAAACACGTCCAGTGGTGGGGAATAGTGTGAAGGTTGATTCGTCGGACCACATGACAGGTTTCCATTGGTCGGTAGTCCAGTTTTTATGCCCCCGACACCACTGACGTCTCCATTTGGCATTGTCCTGCATTACAAGAGGTTTGGCATTAGCGGTTCTGCCATGGATATTCTATTTAGCAGTTCTCAGTGCACTGTTTTCGTTGACACTGCATTCTCAACATGCATATTCAACTCAGCAGTCACTTTGGTTGGGGTGGTCTTCCTGTAAGAGCCAACAATCCTCCTTAACGCCCTCCTGTCTCTCTCTGTCCATTTAGTCTTTCTGCCACTTTTCTGTTTCGCAGACGTCGTTTTCCCCTGCACTTTGTATGCTGTCATGACTGTAGATACAGCAGCTCATGATACCCCTACTAACTTTGCATCCGTTGTTATGGATGCACCAACTAATTGGGCACCAACAATTTGCCCTCGGAAGTCTGTAAGGTCAGACATAATGGTAACGCAACACGACACGAAGCTGTTCACATGTTTACTGGTGGCAGAGGGATCATAGGACAAGGAGAAAAGAAAAGACGCGTTCCGTACGTGCCAGTGCAGTCAGCACACAACTCTGAAAGTGGTGCTCATCTAATCGGGTGTTCATATTATTTTGTCCAACCCCTGTATATAACTAATGTTTTATAATCATTATTATTGGCATTTTACTTCCAGGGAATGCTTTACCTGTACCTTTTACATTTTTTCTGTAGTTCATATCAAACATCATTACAATATTCCTTTTTGTTTATTTTTTTAAATTTGAACTCGAAGATGAGGAAAAAAAATTGAATGATCCAAAATTCAAATTAACACAAATATGCATTATAAAAGAAAGTCAATAAAACAAAACTACTGTAGTACAATATAAAGCAAAGAATGAACATGGAGTGGACCGTGCTGTAAAAATTACCTTCTTTTGTGTGTGGCCCTACAGTGCAAGTAAAAAACGATTCCTCTCGCAATATCAGTATCTGGAAATTTCCGCCTCTTAATGTGATTCCTGTTTCCTCCGCCATGTAGACTCCAGCTCTCCATAATTTTTCTTTATTTTTAATATAGGTTGATAATGTGTTCAGCAGTATCTCACTCTCATTAACGATGTTACTTTTCTTCCTCACATTTTTTTCCCACTTCTCTTAGAACTTTTTTCTCTAATGTGAAGCTAGTATTTGTGCCACACTTCGACATTGCCAACAACTTACTGTGACTAATTACAACTGACAACTGAGAGTAGATAGAAAAACTTTCACAAATCATTAGCTACAGGGGGTTTGTGGGTGAACACCTGCACACAAAAAGGGTGATCTTCGATGTAGTACACCCAATTGTCAACCTCACTTCCACATAGTACACCCTGGACTGCATTTTGCAGACTAACAAGGCTCTGGCGGTTGTCCTCTGTTTTGTCCTTATGTGTGCTGATTTCCCCTCTACAGCCTCAGTTTTTAACCGAAGTCAGAATATTTTAATATTTTAATTACACAACACAACAATAGTGTTATTTTAGTTATGATAAGGTACTGGGCCCTGTATAATGTGACAAGTGCAAAATAGCCTAAGTGCTGATGCACCCAAAATTTTAAATTCCACATTGCTGTGGAGAGGGTGAAGGCTGCCTACCAGAGAACACAAACTTTTTCTTCCCTATGGCTGTCCAAGTAAAAGGTTTGAAAACTCAAATTACATATGAATTTTTAACATTGGCATCAATAGCAATTTCAAGGGGAATAAACTTCTGTTCAAATTCACAATAATTTGAATTATCAAAGGTCAAATTAAAAAGTCCACTGTATTTGAATAAATTTAAAAAGCATTTACGTTACAGAAACCATTTTACTTTTGTGGTAATTTATTTTGTTTCACCATAGTCATATTTAAAATATAACTCCATTTTTGCTTTCACGTAATTGCTTATTGCATTTCAGTACTGATTTGTGTATATATATTTTAATATAATTTATTGATGCTGTTATTCATGTAGAACAATAAAATTAGTTTTAGCTTTAGATCAGAATGTAGGTCTATCTAACACTTGCAACACTCAGTTATTGTGGTTAGGTTTCTTGCCTTGGTTAAAAAATATACACATTTCAAATTTAGGAACAATTTACATGCAAAAAGTACTAAATAAGCAAATACGTATTTGGAACAATACTACGAGATAATAATTTCTGTGGAAATAATAGAACATTTCGTGATGCCCCTAAAACCCAGCCAGGGTGCCGCAGCATGCACTTTGGGAACCACTGCTTTAGATAGTTGTTTGCAAGAAAGAGATATTACCACAGAACCCATGATGACATTGAAGAACGGCTAGTTCATGTCACCTACAAAAGGATACAAACACAATCTTTTCTTGTGAGGTGATTAATACACCAGTTGGAATGTGTAAAATTAAAGCACTTTGTCACTTATGCCTAACTTTGTTTCCGTTCTAATATGTTAAAGGTTATGCAAAGAAGCGTAGTTTCTACACTGCCAGAACTTCACGCTTGGATTCGTACAGAGCAGCCAACAACATTCTCCGAATGGCCCTCGAAGGAAAGATCTGCTTGTGTTTACGCCCTGTGGGTTATCTCCAGAAAAAAGGTAGGCTACCTATGGAAGATTAGAAATGGGAAAGTGAAGGCCAGGCTCTCCTCCTTGCCATCCACTAAAAATAAGTAACTTAAAATTGTTACTTTTTGCCGCCTCCATACATTATCAATCAGTGTTGCCAGTTCCTTCTTTTCCTACCAACTGGCTAATAGAATTTTTATGTAACGGCAGTAGGTGGGGGAAATTGTAATGTTCTTGAAAATATGAAAAAAGGGACCCGTGGCTGTTAATTGTTCAAATGCCAATTTCAAGAGTTTCTTGGCTGCAATATGCTATGCTATGCAATTCTGCTATGCAGCTTCATGTTCAGAGGCAAAGTCCATCAGAATTAAGTAGATGAATGAACTATATGTATTCAGTGTGTTAATTGAATTTTGCAAGTATGTTACTGTTAGTAAGCTCTACATCAGTTGCAGGTGATGTGATCAGCACCATACTCCATCTGCCTTTACTTTGGTGCCCCCATTTTGCATAATCATCATTCATCTTCATTGTCACGATTATCCAAAATGGAAGAAAAATTGCCTAAAATAAGAAAAATACAAGCACGCACAGTCAACATAATTCTCTATATACTCTGTGTATCTGATTTTGATACGGGTTTTCTTCACAAATTAAAAGGAGGAGTAACGCAAACTCAATGAAATTGAATAAGTTGAAAAGGTGGTTCACATGTTTTGCTTTTATTTTTACCTAGCAACTATAAGATATTTTTAAAATGATGAATGGGCTGATTATTGTGTAAAACATGACAGAATTCTCACTGATCCTTATTGTCAATGTTGACATGTGATGTGCCAAGTTTTAAGTTCCTGAATTTGAAAGTACAAATTACTGTACAAGTGAAATTCAACAAGGTTTGGTATTATCCTCCTTCATGTTTGTTATTTAGCTGGTGTTGTGGAAGTGGACCGTTGCAAGCCAAAGATTATTGACTTTTTTCTTTACTGAAATATTAATTTTATTAAACATGAACATTACACAGTGTCTTCCTTGTTATTGTAGAAAAAAATCAATAGAAAATGTGCTTTAATTGCTGCCATTTTTCATGACCATAAATTATTCACTAATTTTATAAGACATGTCAAGGAACTATTTGTAAATGTGTAGTGTAAAATGTTTACACGAATTATTTTATTCATATTACGGGAACTTTAGATGCGGAAGCTCTACAAGCAGATAACTACAAGATTCAGTTGATTAATCAAACGAGAATAAACCATTTCATGGATATGTAAGTGCATTAATACAGCAGCTCTATTATAGAAATTGTCCTCTTTAACTTTGGGCTTTTGAAAATTTCGCCTGTGTGAATGCTTGGTGATTTTTCATTGCAGGCTTTTGGGAGAAACATAGCGAAGTGGAGGTTGTGAAATGGATTCAAGCCAAGCATGGAGAGGAGGAGGAGGAGGAGGAGACATTTTCGGCTGAGGAATCAGGAGAGGAGGACGTGCCAAATGTGCAAGATGAAGAAGAAAAGAGTGATGGTGAGGATGCCGATGATGACAGTGACGAAGACGATGATGAAGCAGAGGGGGGTGGAGCTGTAAGTTCTTTAGGGTTGCAAAATAAGTTTTCGGTGTTGAGTGCTGACAACTATTGACATTCATCCTCTGTTCATTTTAGATGCTTTGAAAGGCATAAACATTCCAGTCTTCCTACTTACCAACATTATAGGCATCGCTTAGGAATATAAAGTGTGCCGAGTCTGAATGTTCTGTAAGATAATGTGTATCATTTTCTTCATGCTGAATTAAATACGTACGCCTGATTTACACCATATGTAAGACATTTTAGCATTTAACGATAGGAAAGAAGCTATGTTGTTTTTTTCCCTTCACTTATAATACCATTTTTTCTTTCATTAGCATTTTCTGGTTCTATGTAGGGGGCTGGTCTTCATACCACTTTTAACTAAGGATAACCAAATCATGTCCATATTTCTACTATATTTATTCTCAACAAGTCCGTCACCCAGTCTGTCCATCTATGAATTTTACAGTTCCTCTGCATATTCTTTAAAAGTTTACCCTCTTTCTTCTCCCTGCCCCCTAAAACAGATCTCTGCATTACTCAGTATAAATGTACGACGGGCATGTAAAAAAAGGGCCGATTGGTTATTACAGAGAATAAAATCAAGGGAGAAAATTTTGTTTTGATTCTATACAAGTGCATACCCTGGCTATTTTTCTACATAGTCACCATGACACTCCATGCATTTTTGGTACCGTGGAACAATTTTACGTAAACCCTCTGTGTAGAAATCTGCCGCCTGGGATCTCAGCCAGTCAAGAACTGATGTCTTGAGAACTTCACTATCATCGAAATGTTGCGAAGCAAGCCACTTTTTGAGATGAAGGAATAGAAAGTAATCACTTGTGGCAAGATTGGGACCGTATGGTGGGTGATTAAAATGTTCCCATCGGAATTTTTGAATTGTCGCATGCAGTACGGTCAGCTGTGTGGAGGTGGGCGTCGTCATGAATAAGTACACCGTAACATTCCTCTTTGCTGGTTTTGGATGGCACGTTTCAGATTAGATAGTGTTTGGCAATACACATCTGCCGTGATGGTTCGTCCCAGTTCCAGGAATTCCACGAGGATCACACCTTCTTGGTCCCGAAACACGGTTGCCATGATTTTACGATGTGATGGTGTTTGCTTGAATTTCTTCGGTTTCGGTGAACCGGAGTGACACCATTGCGTGGATTGCTGCTTCGACTCGCCAGTGACGTACGATATTCAGGTTTCGTCTCCAGTCACTATGTGAGAAAACAAGTCATCCCCATCCTTCTCCCAGCGGGCCAAAAAATCACATGCTGATTTCATTCTTTCATCTTTGTGAGTGTTTGTCAACATTTTTGGCACCCTTTGTGAGTGTTTGTCAACATTTTTGGCACCCACATCTAACACAGTTTGCGATAACCCAGATTGTCCGTTACAATTCGGTGCAATGTTTTATCAGACACTTCAGGAAACTCCTTGCCTAGATCAGTAATGGTGAAACTGCGATCGGATCGCACTTTCTCATCAACACATTGCAAAAGGTCGTCTGTCTGAACACTAGGCCTGCCACTCCGCTCGTCATCATGAACATTTGAACGTCCTTCCCGAAAAGCACAACACCATTGTCTTACCTTTCTTTAAACTCATTACTGTTGGTTCATAAATGGCACACACAATTCCCGATGAATGTCAGATGCACTCAGTCCTTTTGCATTGAGAAATCTAATCACCTCGCATTTGGCGGGATTTTCTATTAAAGCAGCCATTTCAGCCCTTTTTCTTGACGTGCCTCATACAATGTTTTCTGTTGTTCCAGAAAAAAGTGTAAATGAGGTAAAGGATTTAGTGTACAGTTTGAAATAAAACATTCTCACTTTGTGGCCCTTGTGACCTGCTGCCTGGGACTGAAACATTTGCTCATCATTTGACGTGACAACCATGTTGTCCCTTACTTTTCAGCTCTCAGTATACCAGAGGAACGAGACAGTTTAATGTGGTTTCATATGTCAAAGGGAGCAAGCGTAGATTTTGCATCAAGGCACGCAAAGAAGAAAGTCATGCACGTTTTTTTTTCTTCTTCAATGTAGGTCATTTCACCAGCCTGATTACTATGTTGTCGTATGCCACCTGAAATAACTTTTCAGGAGAGGTGATTGAAGTTTGACGTACATGGATTTTGAATATGAAGATTTTATATCACACCACTTGTCATCTGCATACTTCGATTGGGAACATGTACAGAACACGATAACATCACCAACTCATTTCAGACGAGAAGTGGAGATATGACAAAAGAGCATTCAGCTGGCGATTTGTGCAAGGATGTTCTTCAACTTTTTTTCTTTTGTAATTATTTCCTTAATCAGAAACTATTCTTACCAGATTAAAATATAAATAGCAATTCAGATATCCATAGTATTGGGATATTCAGATTATTTGGATATCTGTATTATCTGTTGCAACCAAAATGGATATTGGATAATTTGAAATCCAGATATCCATCAGCTGCATTTGGTGGCCATTCCAACTTTTAACTCGATACTAATAGCCTATACTCTTACCAATTCTATCTCGAAGCAATTGAAAATAGTTCACGAAATTTGGAAGTATATCATATCAATCTACCCCGAGTTTCACTTCAAAATACATACAGTGGAACCCCGATTGTACGTTACCGGGTTTTGCATTTTCCCACATGAATATTCAATCCTCATGATCCCAGCAAAGCAGCATATTGTAAAATTTTCCTGGATTTTGCATTTTCCCAAGTTTTAAGATTTTTTTCATCTCGGTTCCCTGAGAAACATGAAATCGAGGTTCCACTGTATTCATAATTTCACACAAGCTAATAATTTAATCATAAAATCCATTTCTCTGTAATGCTGTTTTAAAAATTGTTAATTTTGCATAATTTCAAGGATGTTGAGACTTCTCAAAAGTGTTGCATGGTATATTTGTCAGCTTTTAGTTCCCTGGATGCCGGTTTAGTTCCAGGTTACATTGGTGATTAAATTTGAACATAATTGTTCCAATGTTGAAGCATTGATATCAGTATGGGTCTCAGTCATCTCCTACTCATATCAGTTCCCTAGCAGTGTGCCTGGTGGTGTTGGCCATGGAATCATCTTATTACATCACATTTCTGCAAAAAAATAAAATATAACCCAATTCAACATGATAGCTCCTAGTTCATGGTACTGGTTTCTACTTTCAACTCCATTGGATGCGATTATGTGAACTAAAAGTTTGTGAAAAGTCACAACTTGTAATAAGAATGAATGTCCTTTTTTTATAATATTGAATGGTTATGGATGTCCGCAGGAATTTTTTCAGGGAGGGGCAAGTAAGGTACTTTTTCCAGGGGAGGCAACAACTTAAAAAACATTGCTTCAGTTTGAAGTTTTCATGTTCATGCAACGCCACTTCAATAATTAACACACATTACTGCGACTGAAATAAAATTACCGAGGTTGAATCAATTAAGTTTTCATCCAATGATAAAATGATGGCACAAATTGAATGTATCCATGCAACTCATATGGAAATCTGAAAGGCTGTATTTTACTATGCAAATCTAAAAATGTGACACACACACTATCTCTCAAGCACACTTTTTCTGGTTTCAGTTATTTTCTAGTACATAAGTAATAAACACATTTTGAATTTCTTGATTTAGGTAAGTTGAAAATAGTGATGGAAACTCATTAAATCTAATTCGAAATGTAAGCTTGGGTCTGATGTTTAGAAGCAGCAATTTGAATCTTTTTAGTTTCACTATTTTGCAATATAATACAAATAATATACACTGTAAATGGATGGAATTTAATAAAAAAAAAACAAGTATGAACTGTATGTACCGGATCAGGTAGAGCCTATTACTAATCTGGTGTTTCGTGACTTTTTAAGTCAAAATGTCACTTACCATGTTTTACACATGTTTTACACCCCGAGCCCTTCAAATATTACTATCACACTTTCGTTTTACATCTAATGTGCTTTTAAGGATTAAGACAAGGAGCAGAGTGCGACACTTGGTTCATTGTATGGAATGATGTAATCCTGACAAAATTACTTGTCAATGTGAATCAACAGTGTAGCAATATACAACTATTAAACACCTGAAAAAGAATAACCTCTTGGTTAGGATGTCTAACTGTAAGTACCACACGTAGGAAAGCACCATCAAATGGTCGGATGGTAAAAGTTGCTGGTAATAGTTGTATATTGCTACACTGTTGATTCACATTGACAAGTAATTTTGTCAGGATTACATCATTCCATACAATGAACCAAGTGTCGCACTCTGCTCCTTGTCTTAATCCTTAAAAGCACATTAGATGTAAAACGAAAGTGTGATAGTAATATTTGAAGGGCTCGGGGTGTAAAACATGTGTAAAACATGGTAAGTGACATTTTGGTCATTTTGGAGTTACAAAGTGCATCGTGTAGTCCATCGTAAATGGAGTCGAATCATTCTCGAAGTGTTTCGTTTTGTCAACAGACGACACAGCTAGACGTGTTCAAAGTTATGGTATCTATCAGTTGTTTCATGTACAGTACGAGGGTCACTATTTATATTTTGAGCCTAACAATGAAAAAACAGGAATTTGGCATTGAAAACTGCTTTATTGTTTTTCAAAGTATTCTCCTTTATGGTCAATACACTTTTGCATTCGTTCGAACCATTTGTCAAAGCAGTTTTTCCAATCTTCTTGAGACACCTCCATAATATGGTTTTTGAACGCATGAACGGCATCTTCCGCCGACGAAAATCGTTGTCCATGCAATTTATTCTTGACATTCGGGAACAAGAAGAAGTCATTGGGTGCCAAATCAGGACTGTACGGCGGATGACCCATCAATTCGATTTTTTGACTGTTCATAAAGTCGGTTGTTAGACGAGATGTGTGACAGCTGGCATTGTCTTGATGAAGAATAATCCGACGGCGTTTGTTTGTTTTCCATATTTGACCGAAGACCTCTGGCAAACAAATTGTTGTGTACCATTCAGAGTTGACCGTTCTACGTTCCTCTAAAGGCACAGTTGCCACATGACCAGTTTTCCCGAAAAAACAGGCGACCATTTGTTTCGATGTGCTTCGAGCGCGAACAACTTTTGTTGGATTGGGTTCCTCTTGAAACACCCATACAGTCGACTGCTGTTTACGTTCCGGCTCGTATGCATATATCCATGATTCGTCACCTGTTACAATCTTATATACGTCTTTTGAAGCACCACGATTGTATTTATTGAGCATTTGTTTGCACCAATTGACGCGAGCGTCTTTTTGAGTTTTTGTCAAATTGTGTGGGATCCAACGAGAACATACCTTTCTCACAGCTAAATGATCATGTAATATTTTATATATGCTGGTGGAACTAATGCCTATGGTTGCCTCAATCTCTCAGTATGTCACATGACAATCTTGCAGTATTAGGTTTTCCACAGCGTCAATGTTTTCTTGAACAACAACTGATTTTGGACGACCTTTGCGAATCTCGTCAGTGAGCGAATGGGGGCCACGATTAAATTCATTATACCAGCGTTTCACAGTGGCAAAGGATGGGGCTTCATCGCCAAATGTGGAAGTAAGTTGATCGATGCACTCTTGTCTTGATAATCCACGTCAAAAATCGTAAAAAATCATCGCACGAAAATGTTCACGAGTTAATTCCATTTTATTGTTGTCGCACAATCTCCAAGGCAACATAAACAACACAAATGAAGCTATTGACAAAACATTTGAAGTACATTATGGTCAATAAGGCCAGACGATTCCGTGCAAACGTCAAATCGCGCCTAACTTCAATCAGTGTTGCCAAGGCTCAAAATATAAATAGTGACCCTCGTATGCACAGAAAGGCTAATTGGGACTGGACCTACAGTTTAAAGTGGGATCTGAACCACTTCAAATCGTTTGTTTGAACACACATGCTTTTGCACCAAATTCTACCCCCCCCCCTTTTTGTATAATTTACGAGGGTAATAACGTATTTGATAATACTACTACTACTACTACTAATAATAATAATAATGTTGGTCCCGGGTTGGAATCCCAGCTTGGGCATGGATGTTTGCAAACGTCCATTCATGAATTTCATCACTCATCCCCATCTTCGCAAATTAGCCAAAAGTGGCACAAGAAGTGAAGTAAAATAAAGCAAATCAATAATAATAATGTTATATTATTATTATTGGTACGTTTATCCTGGTACTTGCCCTCCCGAAGACAAAAATTCGTGGTTGCGCCTCTGTTACAACTTCAGGATGGGACAGAGGTGCCCATACCCCCCAAAGCCAATGGTGCATCCACCCAAAATTATATCATTCGTACCCTCAAACCATATTGTAATGCTTAGAAAGTATTTAATTACGACCGCGTGTCTACCGAAAGTAACTTTTCCTTAGCTTTTTGTTACAAATGATGAACCTGCTTTAAATTAAGCAGTATACCAACACTTATCATTATATTTTAATGAATATCGCTTATGTCTTGTAATGCAGCTATAGTATAAAACTTCAAATTCACCTCAGTAAAGGGCCAAACAAAAATGTTGAATTTTACATTATTTGAAGGGAAAAAAATCCCCTCCAAGAAGCAGCCTGTGCCATAATCCCCCCCTGTGGGCACCCCTGGATGGGATCATCTGTTAAAGGAAACCCATGATACACTTCAAGCTGGTCTCTTACATGAAAATCATACATTCACTTACAATAAAAGTTATTCTTTTTAGTGAAAACATATTTTGATGTCCATAAAAAAGCATGATAACAGATCTATATTTCAAACGTGTTCAATTTTTGACCTGAACACTACAAGCTGCCAGTCAAGAAAATCAGAAGCGCACGTGCATTATGTGGCTTCGGTTGTTGTTGCAGTTCAACAATTGCAGATCCAACACAAAATGTCTAGACAATCTCCACAAAATGATGGTTCTACAGGTTGCTCCACTTCGGCCCTGTGCTTCTCGCTCAGTGTCATGCTCTTCACATCATCAGCATTGTGGTTTTCTCCTTCGATATTGACCATCGAGGATGTTTCCTTTGGTTGTTCTGTCACAATTTGGCTATCCACTTCGGGACTCGTGGGGTAACCAGTATCTTCGACTTCATGCACTACCACGTTTGGAAACATGCATGGGGATGCATGAACCGACAGGGCAGTTTCTGTGAGCAATGTATTTCTCGACTGAGAAATCAGTTCCACTTGTACAGATGCATCTTCTGTATTCTTGGTTGGGCATAACTCTTTCAGTTCGAAAGGCTTCTCCTCCGCTGCTGAGTCTCCTGACATCGTGATGCTGAAAATACAAAGATATGCACAGTGAATTTCTACTTTATGTAGACTTACATGCAGGAAAATGTAAGATCAGGGGAAACAATTTACATATACCATTTTCAGAGGCGTCGCCTGAAGGGGGTTCACGGAGCACACGAACCCCCAACCGAAAACGGAAAATTTTCAATTTGTTTTCTTTTCTGCAGAATAAAACACTACATTTCAATATACTTATTTTACAAAACAGGTATTTTCGTTCATAAAGTCTTCACAATGCTTAAAATTTCCCAATTTCCCCCAACTGTTGACAAGAAAAGCTCACCAGGTTAGGACGGGAGAGCCCGGGGCACCTCTGGCGCAGTGAACTCCCCCTGCTGTATTCTTCCCGTGTTCTATCTAGCTCGACGGAAGAAGCCGAAAAAAGCAAGGGGGAACACTGGGAATCGCAGCACGTGCCCTTCCGAAAGAACACTCAACAGATGGCAGCAACTGTTCGGAGAATGCCGATAGCGGCCGAGGTGCGAGGTATTTTATTGTTTCCCTTAGCTTCTGTATTGGGGAAAAGTAAGCAGTCGTCAAGATATTATAATGCAAACACTATTTACGTGTATTGTTATAGTAATTCCTAGGGGTGTGCGGGACAGATTTTTTTTTTTAAATCCTGACATTCGGTACGGAAAAAAATTGCAATTTCCCGACTCAAGCTCTGGAAATCTCGAATTCTACACGTCATTTTCACTTTAAGTGATTGTTGTTGCATTTCTGGTTCAAAAACGAACAATTTTCGATAAGTTCCATACATTTACAATGCAGAAAACATCGAGAATTATCGACTTTTTAAAATGACGATTCGGTATTTCCATATTGCTCGGGATCCCGAAAAGTCGGGAATTCATTTCCCGAAGTCGGGATCGGGACGGGGATTTTTTTCCCGATCCCGGTCCCAACTTTTCGGGATCCCGTACACCCCTAGTAATTTCTAAGATCTTCGATGTTTTAGCCTAATAGCCTATCTTTAATTTCCAATACATTTCGCCAAGAATTAAGGGAGCAAACTTACTCAACAACATTACAAATAGTTGCAGCACACCCAAAGCCTCGCATGGCGAAGGTTTTATGATTTGAAATACTATCACCAAAATGAGCATATTTTCACTTAACATCGACATTTAAAATTGTTCTTAAACCTTCAGATAATGTAGACAAGTCAAAAAGAAAGAAGACGAAGACACTTCTAGTAGAAACTAATATTTATCTCGGGATAAGCGAGTATGGATATTGAAAAGAAATTATAATTGTTATAAACTCCTACAGGTAAATTTCAAAACAATAATTTTAAGTTTCGCGAATTGCTTGATTGATTGATTTGTTTATTGTATATCGCTTTTTGTGCCACTTTTGGCTAATTTGCGAAGATGGGGATACGTGATGAGTGGACACTCACAAACGCCCAGGCCAGGATTCGAACCTGGGACACCTGTCGTCATAGCACGATGTGCTTACCACTCTGCCACGGGGGCCGGCTCGCGAATTGCAATTCGCATCATGAAGTTTGAGCATTACCAGAGATTTGCTTACCAAGCTGCTGTGAAATTACAAATGGCTATTGAAATTACAAATATATATATATATATATATATATATATATATATATATATATATATATATATATATATATATATATATATATATATATATATTCGTCGATATATGGTTAGTGAAAATGGTGGAGGTTAATTCTTAGGAACAGGCAAAATAATTTCCAATGAGGAGAGAAATAAGGTATTTTCAATAATTTAAACGGAAAAAAATGTATTGTTTACCTTAGTAATGTTTCCATTGTTTTTGAGGGCATTGACAGGCGAGGAGGGGGGAGGTGTTAAGCGGAAACTACAAGGTGGCTCAAAGAGTCACTTAACACCCCCGGTACAAGGCCACTGCAACGCGCAACAAGGAAATGGTGATGACCAAATCGTTATCAGGCCAAGGGGGAACCACATGGACGCCACCCGCGTGGTCGGCGGCCATCTTGATGTCCGCCATCTTGAATTCAACTTCAGAATTTTAAATGGGAAGAGGGTGATGTGATATATCAAATCAGGCTACAATTTCACGAGAAATGCAATGGTGAAGGTTTTTTCGATGTATCTTTAACCAGTAAAAAGTTATGACTGAATTATTGTACCAATTTGCTCCTTTCGAGGTGTTTTAAAAATGCCTTAAAATTTGTTTAGCGCATCGGTAATGCATCGAGATCAAAGTGATGTGTAGGGAGAGAAGTTCGCATGCCATTGCACACGATTTTAATCGGATACATCCACCAAGAGCTGCGCATTATGAATGGTTGTACCGAACAATTTACAGTGTGACGCTTCCATTGAATTAAAAGTCCTTCACAGTGACAAGGCTAATGTTTATGTTCATAAGGAAATTCATAAACAGATTATGCGACCCTTCTCATCTGATAACTAACTTTGGACAGAAACTGCTTCACAACGTTCTTATAGTGTTCTGGTGTTCCTCCCTATTTAAAAAAAAACTCTGTAAAAAGTACCTTCTTCCATAAGCAAGGATGAAAAAAAACCTGTTTATTTAACAAATCCAAGTAGCCCTAAGCATTTAAGGTTCCGTTGATGAAAAATTGAGTAACCAATCGTGTTCCACACAGCACGCCACACCATTAACTTACCAGCACTAACCATTCAGCTTTGATCTGTCGAAAATGGGTTATCAGATAAAAAGGATTGAATATTCTGTTTATGAACTTCCTTATGAACATAAACATTAGCCTTGTCACTGTGAAGGACTTTTCATTTAATGCAAGCATCACACTGTAATTGTTCGCGACAACCATTCATAATGCGCAGCTCTTCATGGATGTATCCGATTAAAATCTTGTGCAATGGCATGCAAACTTCTCTCCCTAGACATCACTTTGATCTCAATGCGTTACCGATGCGCTAAACAAATTTTAAGGCATTTTTCTAACACCTCGAAAAGGAGCAAATTGGTACAAGAATTCGGTCATAACGTTTTACTGGTTAAAGGTACGTCGAAAAAACCTTCACCATTGCATTTCTCGTGAAATTTTAGCCTGATTTGATATATCATATCACCCCCTTCCCATTTAAAATTCTGAAGTTGAATTCAAGATGGCGGACATCAAGATGGCTGCCGACCGTGCGGGTGGCATCAATGTGGTTTCCCGTTGGCCTGGCAACGATTGGTCATCACCATTTCCACGTTGCGCGCTGCAGTGGCCTTGCACCGAGGGTGTTAAGTGACTTTTTGAGCCACCCTGTATAATAATTAACAGTAAATGAAAATTGGCCTGTGTTTTGTAAATGGATTTTCGGTGGGCGTTCTGGCGGACTCTTCTTCGTATTCTTCATAAAACATGAAATATTATAATTATTCATATTTCTTCTTTTCCTTTAGTTTGGGTCATTCCATGCCAAACCATCCAATGGTGGTTGCATGACCATTTTAGAAAATTTCATTTTTAGCACATAGGTTTGTACATGTTTCTACATATCAAAACCAATGTTCAAAAAAATTTATTGTCTTTAGCTCTCCTGGGACAGCCATTTTTCCAACATGGCGCATGGCCTTTTTTGCTCATGTAGCAATATACAGAAACCTTAATATCTCAAAAACCATTAAAGCTAGAGACCTGAAACAAAATTCATTTTGTAGCTAATGAAGTATACTTCCTATGCTATTCAGGTATGTTTTGCTTGAAATTGCATCGGAAGTACGAAAATTATGGTTAAAAAATTGCATTTTTAAGCCCAATTTTTTTAATGAAGGGGTTTAGTCTAAGGCTTGATTTTTTTTTTCATGTGTAGACCTACCTGCAGGGTGTCTGTAAATAAAATATTAGTGCTTAGAAATGCACCCCTTTTTTACAGCATGGGCTCAAACATGGCCGTTCATTGAATTTTGACAGTTTTCGGGGTTAAATATCTCAGATGGGTCCCTTTTAAAAATTCTGAAATTTGGCACATAGGAAGCCCTTCATGAACCTAACTCACAGTAAAAATCTCAACTTTTAGATTCAACTCGTTTTGGTCAATATGAGGTAATGTATGTCACCTAATTTCTGACGTTGCAAAGTAAGGTTAAAATATATCCCATACTTAAAATAATGAAGTCTTTTCTTTCTCTTTTTTAAATTTGGGATAAATAAAGTCTCAGAAAATATAGTAACATAAGTTTTTAATACTTGACTTACCAGAAATTGAAATTACAAGGTATGATAATTGAAAATCTGCGAAATCTCATTGCAAAAGATTCGATTTATTAGGTACCCATGACCAGTTGGTATTGTCAGCTCCAGTTTCCTATTCATTCTCTTTGTTGAATCAGGCAGGATTCTTTGTTCTTTCACTAAGTTCCTAAGTAAATTATCAGAAACCTTCAGTTCATCACATATTTTTTCTTGACCAAGTGGTAGCAATCAAATTGATGATTCTGACCTTTTCAACATTAGTTTTTTGCTCATTTACATTTTTCTTCTTATAATTTCAAAAGATTGTCCTTTTCTTCAGTTTTAATACTTAGTGAAAAGCAACTTTTCAGCTTCCTTTGCACTCCTTGAAGGATGTGAATAGTTTTTCGAGCAAGATCACTTTATTGTTTTTCTGCAATCAGCCTCCTCAGTTTTGAAACAGGAGATGCATAAAAAAACAGAACAGACTTCATGCATTTCCTTTAGTTTGGCTTGGCACAAAGACATAATTTCAATTCTGCCATTTAAGTGAGTCACTTTCTCCACATATGAAACTTTTACTCCAACATATCAGGCATATTGATTTAACCGGTATAAGGCTTTCTTGACACTTTTTTACCTTACCTTACTTAACTTTTTCTTTAAGTGGTACTTCTGAAGATCACAACATACTTTACCATATAAAAAGATATATATTTAATGGTATTTGCATGTTGTCTCTAAGCCATACACCTGTAGTCTTGACCTAAGAAGTGTTATCATTTTCACTGATTCTTTAAAATTAGTTAGGTTTTTGAGAACCTTACCAAAAGGGTATTTATGACAGTCCTCTCCAGTTAAAAATATTACAGAACACTCCATTTCCTGTCACAGATAACGAACATTCACAAGTCACTACTCTCGGCACATTAGGCAAAGGAAGGTTGACAGCAGAGATTGTACATGCACAGATCAATTCCAGGCTTGCCTCACATCCTACCAAAACATGTCTCTGAATCTTCTGCTGTGCATGACTCACATCTATTTCAACGAATGTCTTTTCTTGGAAGAAGAAAAAAAATGGAAAATAAAGGAAACAAAAGATTATATATTCCATTTTGAGACTCCAAAATAAATAGCCTACTTTCAGGGGAGTGCCCAAGGAGGGGTTTGTGGCAGTCATAACCCAATACCTTTAGCCTAGTATTCCATAAACAATTACATGAAAGGCAGGATAATGTGGCAAAAACAGGGCTTTATACTAAAAAAGTATATGTAACCCCCCTCCCCACCTAGGCATGCCACTGCCTATCTTAAGCTGCATGTACTGCTACATTGATAAAAATATGGGGGAGGCTCAGTTTTGGAGCTGACAATACCAACTGGTCGTGGGTACCTAATAAATCAAACCTTTTGCAATGAAATTTCGCAGATTTTCAATTGTCATACCTTGTAATTTCAATTTCTGGTGAGTCAAGTATTAAAAACTTATGTTACTATATTTTCTGAGGCTTTATTTATCCCAAATTTAAAAAAGAAAAAGAAAAGAATTCATTATTTTAAGTATGGGATATATTTTAACCTTACTTTGCAACGTCAGAAATTAGGTGACATACATTACCTCATATTGACCAAAACGAGTTGAATCTAAAAATTGAGATTTTTACTGTGAGTTAGGTTCATGAAGGGCTTCCTATGTGCCAAATTTCAGAATTTTTAAAAGGGACCCATCTGAGATATTTAACCCGAAAACTGTCAAAATTCAATGAACGGCCATGTTTGAGCCCATGCTGTAAAAAAGGGGTGCAGGTAGGTCTACATATGAAAAAAAATCAAGCCTTAGACTAAACCCCTTCATTAAAAAAATCGGGCTTAAAAATGCAATTTTTTAACTATTGTTACCCCATTTTCCACCATAATTTTCGTACTTACGATGCAATTTCAAGCAAAACATACCTAAATATCATAGGAAGTATACTTCATTTGCTACAAAATGAATTTTTTTCAGGTCTCTAGCTTTAATGGTTTTTTGAGATATTAAGGTTTCTGAAAAGTGCTACATGAGCAAAAAAAGCCATGCGCCATGTTGGAAAAATGGCTGCCCCAGGAGAACTAAAGACAATAAATTTTTTTGAACATTGGTTTTGATATCTAGAAACATGTACAAACCTATGTACTAAAAATGAAATTTTTCTAAAATGGTCATGCAACAATTTTTTTAAAATTGGTTGATTTGACATGGAATGACCCATTTATTATTTTTTCCTTGTACTCTAAAATGTATTAACGAAATATATTCTGACTTCACTAGAACAGTTCTGTACCGTTCAAATTTGTATAACTAAAACATATATTATATTTATACAATAAAGGAGAAAGGGTTGCAGAGGAATCCTTAAACATTCGCAGAAAAGACGCCCAAGGTTTATTTTATTTATTAGGCTATATACTGTAATAACCCATGGCGCGACAGCCCTTGAAGAGCCTTGGCCTATCTCCTGACTGCCAGTCTCCCTCCCACAATCCTATAGATTGACCACAAGGAAAAAAACCTTGGGACGAAAAGTCCCCGCCCAGCTTTCCCTTCTTCCCTTCACCTCGGGGCAATAAGGAAGCATGGTCCACTCTCCACCTCCCCTACTCGCGGGGGTATGGTGCACAGGAGTCATGGGTCTGGGCAGGTTGTTTTGCTCGTGGTTCCACTATACCTATTCTAGAGGTGTGGAGTTCTTCAACTGGTAATGGGGTGACGTGTGGTCAGCATGAATTAGTGGTTGATGTATCAATGATTCACATTTGGGACGTCGTGGGTTAAAATTTCGTGGCTCGACATTCTGAGGTTATCCGTGGCCTCCTTCAGTCACTCCCGATGGATGGTGGGGTGATACATTTGATGAACGCCGCTTACCACTTTCTAGGGCTTTCCTGCGTTCTGTCATAACGTCGAGATGAATGACGTTAATCAAATGGATAGGTTTTTGTAGACTTGTTTGAAACTTTGTTAAACAGTGATATGTTTTTGCGAGTATTGAGGCAGAATAGTTGATAGTTCTTGGTAGTGTCAACTTGAAAAGTTTCAGCTCTTAATGTTTATTAAATTTGCTTATTATTTTTGTCCTCGGAAACTCTAGACAAATACCGAGATAATCTTGTTACTTGACTAGTGTAGGGCACTCTAAAAACGGAAGTCATAGCTTCGATTCTTGGCTCAAATTTCGCCTTTTTGTATGCTCAATTAATCAGTTGTCCACATTTACCGTTTTCTTCCCTGTGATTGTGATCAACAAATTGGTTGGTTGTATCCCCCGGGTCTTGGGAGAGGGGGGTAAAATTTTCTGTGTGTGAATTTAGGCTGGGTGTGAATACGGGGGGGGGGGGGGGGGGTTAAAATTTTCTATGAATTTAGGCAGGGTGTGAACACCCAACGATTTACTCCACGCAACGCCACTGACCATTTTGCTATGTTGGAATGACCAAAGTTGCTAAATACTCCTGATTCAAAACAACAAGTTTATACATGTTGGAAAATTGCCACTGCATATATCTGAGTTTTTGATAGGATCCAAATAAATATACACAGGAGACACTGTCCTAACATGTAGAACACAACCCTTACCAAATACGAAAGTGTTAAATGCAATGATGTCTATTTGTTTGTATTTATGTAGTTGTGTTTGTGTGTGTGTGAGAGAGAATCATTTACCCAATATCAATTGCTAGTCTAACTACCAAGGGCAACCTGATTTCCTATCAATACATATTATTTACATGAATGGTTGAACAACTTTTCAAAAACATTGGGTGGACTCGAGCACTTGAGTTATAAGTTCACACAAATATCTCAAAATCCTCTCTTCCTAGTATCATGATATTAATGCACATCAACAATGCATCCTTATCTTTTTTTTAATCTGTTGTTCATTGATATCATTGAGCACCTCCACAAATCACAATAACATAAATTATAATAATAACAACAAAAGGACAAATTAATGGGTGGGCGGGCCCATATAAGTTGGCACCACTGTGGTTGTACGCATTTAAGCGAAAAATGCAGGCTTGACCAGGACTTGAACCCATGTCTCCAGCATACTGTGCCATTGCTATACGAACAGAGCTATTGAGTCAAAGTGCACTGGGCAAAC
Source organism: Lepisma saccharinum (assembly GCF_977018435.1). Taxonomy (NCBI): domain Eukaryota; kingdom Metazoa; phylum Arthropoda; class Insecta; order Zygentoma; family Lepismatidae; genus Lepisma; species Lepisma saccharinum. The sequence goes on along the minus strand of NC_139233.1, from coordinate 285,809 downwards.
CTACGTAAAATCGATGACGAGACCCAGGCCAGATCTATTACAGTACAGACTTTGGTATGATATTTTGAAATATTTAACTAAACCAAATTTGCTGTGCTCTTCACATACAGTGAACCCATTTTAATTTAATCTTGGCTAATTCAAATTATTCGGTAATGCAAACAGTAGTTTATTCCCTTGAAATTCCTATTGAAGACAATATTGAAAATTCATATGTAATTCGAATTTTCGAATCTTTTATTTGGATAATTTGAAGGCAGGCTATCCAGAGACAGCCACATGGAAGACAAAGTTTCTGTTCACTGGTAGGTAGCTTTCACACTGTCTGCGACATTGTTGGATTGCCTACCACTTTTGTGTGCAGTTGCTCATCCTTGAACTCCCACTAGTCAATGATTTGTGAAAGTCTTCTTATCTACCCACACCTGTCAGTTGGGAATAGTCAGAGTAAGTTGTTCACAATGTCGAAGCATGTGGCGTTGGATTTCAAGCAAACGTTAGTGATGACTCATTTCACACAATAAATTAAATTAAAGGTTTTGTTAAGAATGTAAAAATAAACAAACAAGTTGCTAATGTTGTTACATATGTACGTGGTGATCTTGTGTCTTAATACAGAGTACTTAAATGGGTTTTCCATCTACTTGTAGCTCAATTACTAAATTGTGAGATGAATTGATATTAGCTTGCACTATAGGACCACGTACGAAATACAGTAACTTTTACTGTAAGGTGCATGTTCATTATTTTTGTTTATACTGTAGCACAATACTTTTTGTTTTGGTGATTTCCTTTATAATGCATGTTTTTGTTAATTCGATTTTTTTTCACGTTCCCTTGGAGTTTGAATTGAAAACCATGCATATATCTAAAATATACATATATATATATATATATATATATATATATATATATATATATATATATATATATATATATATCGATTGTAGTAATTCAAAGTAAATCAATTAGGGGGCAACTGTGCTGCGTGGTTTCATATATTCTGGATAAAACTCAGTTCTTTATTGGCTTCTAGGCCCAAAAACGAGGTATGGAAAAAAAAAAGTTAAGAAAACTTGTTTACGTTAATGACCTCCTTCCGCTGTGAACGTGTGTGTTGTGTAACACACTGTATAGCAGGCGCGGTTGGCTGTATAGCGCAAATGTGCAGTGAACCCCCAGTAATATACAAAATAAACAATAACTGAGATGTTCATAAGCGTAGAGTGGCAAATTCTCTTAGTGAGAAGGAGAAACCGCGGGCCAGAGCCACTCAGCTCCCCTCTAGTTCCGTTTCGTGCAAAGTCTCCGCTGAACCTCCGCAAGGCAACCCCTACCATGCTAAAAGCTTAGGACGGCTAGCAGAAGCTCGACGCGTACATATGGCGAAAATACATGCAGTCAGACTGGAGGAAGGCCGTCTCGTCAAAACGGACATGCGCAGTTCGTAGGATCACCAGCGAGCTGGAGTGAATCACGCTCTTCTCTCTTCCAGTGTTGCACTATGTGTTTCAATTTGAATTCATTTGGCATTCTCTTTGTATTTTTATATTTTACAAGACTTAGGGCCGGTTGCACCATCGCCACTTAATCTGCCACTTTACAAAGTGCTGGATAACGACAGGCGAGAGATTTAGGCGGCGGTGGGTTGCACCAAGCATTTTTATCCTCGGCCTTGTAAAGTGGAACTTTCTCCTGCTTGTCGTACGACCTGGCAACAGAAACTGGAGAAAGTTGTGTTTTCGATTGTGTTTTGCTTGTTTATTACGTGCTAATATCTGCTTGTCAATTCCAAATGCATGCTTTTTCAACTGAAATATGTTTAAAAAAACTAAATATTTATTGCAATAAAATGAAACAGCTGATAGAAGTAGGTAATGCATGTGTCTTACTCTCATATAATATCAAATGTATGTTATATGATACAATATAACCCGTAATCTTTCGAAGTAGTGGGATGCTTACAAAATTTTCAATTTATTTTTCACGTACTCCAATTAACATAATGCAAAAAAGAATATTCCTCGTCTTATCTTTCAGTAAGACATACGGTCACCTTTTTAAAAATATTAAACACTACTAAACAGTGACCAAAATTTTACGAAGTTGTAACAAATGCAAGTTACATTTATTCAATTTTTAGTGCAAGGCTGACATATCTGAGTTTGTGTAAATATACGGAATGAGAAGAGCAATCTTCTATTCTGCTCTTACTAATTTATCATTCGTTTCTGTTAATAATTTATCAATCCGTAACCCCTTCTTTAGCGAATAGCGAGTATTAGTATTATCAACGTTGACCATCTTATAGGTTTCTTCTTTATTTATAATGCAGCTTTTGTGAAAGTTGGTTAACGATGCAGATGAAAATTAAATTTTTGTATTCAAAACAAATTCGAATAGCACAAAAAAAATCGTTAATCAACGGTTCCATGTACAAGGTACATTTTTGGAATTACTATCATCTTAGCACCAAAGGAAGAATCAAATAGTAATGTAAAGTACCGTAGTACTGTATGTACGCATGTTTTATTCTTATTAAGAAAAAAGAAGAAACTCCAGGCTGTATATACTTTCAGATAGGTAGTTTCGTGCAACGTTATATGCTAGTGCAATGCAAGAACGTATATATTTCTTTACAAAAAACAGTAATATTCACCAGGAAAATATACACTATACATACGTACAAGCTGTGGTCCTTTTTAGACGAGCGGATAGGGACAGTATTAGCACCTTGGGTAATACATGCTAACAACACCAAACATGGCCTGCCTAACCTATCCACGTATGTATATAATAGCTTAAATAAACAAATTATAATTTGCCAAACCTATTTACATGCTTATTTATGCTATTATATGCCTACGTGGATAGGTTAGGCAGGCCAGGTTTGGTGTTGTTAGCATGTATTTCCCAAGGTGCTAATGATGCCCCTGGCCGCTCGTCTTTTTAGGCCAGTTATTTTGAAAAATCAAATACAAGATCATGTGTATTGCATATGAATGTTAAAAAAAAAAACAACTTGAGTGCACGTTTTATGCATCTTCAGGCATGTAGATTCGTGCAAGGTTTATTACAATGGTGCATTTTCTTTGTATCTACGAAACGTAACACCATTCGGAAATTGTTCCTTGTATATACGTATCAACGCCGTAAAGATACTGATGTACCTGTCTCTATTATTGCCAGTTTTAAAGTTAAAGTACAAAATCTCGCACAATGTAATGAAAAATATGTTACTTCGCATAAAACGTTTCCTCTAAGTAGTAAATACCGAAAAAAACTTTGGCATTTACGTCTTATGCTGTCCCATGAATATTAGGGTAGGGTTGGTTAGGTTAGGTACAAAACCAGTAGGAAATTGTTCCTTGTACATGCATGTCAACATCGCAAGGATGCTTGTTAACAGTAAACTTTTTTTCTTTGCCAATTTTGGAAGTTAACATACAAAATCCCACATATACAATGTATACGTTTCTTAAAAGATTGGTATTACGTCTTATGTACTACTAGGTATGTAGTTTCTTGCAAGGTTATTATTGTAAATGTGTGTGTTTGTAAAAAACACACCACCATTCGGAAATTGTTCCTTGTACGTACATATGTATGAACTGGACGGTAAGAGTAGCTACTGCTAAATATTATACGTGCATTCTTTGCCAGTTGTTATTCGGAAACAACACATTACTTGTTTATTTGCAATGTTACATTCACACCAATGGCGACGGAAGTGACTCTAATAATATTACACGTGTTTCAATCTTAAAGATTACAAATTACCAGGATTGCGAAAAAGCAACTGATGCATGGTGTACATTTCGTGTATTGCGTTTGGTTGAAAAAAATTGGTTACAGCAAACACACATTCATTTATTTGGAACGGCATTTTAATACAATTTTGCAAGCATCAAACGCATTACTTTAACCTGGTTTTATTTTCTGTACCCTCATGCACTCAAATCCTACATACGAAATTACAGTGAAACTGCTAATGCTAATATCAATATACAACATTTTCGGAACACACACGAAAATGACCATCTAATATTCATTTCTACACATATATTTACAAACGTTGCTTTATTTATTGCCGTTCCTGGGATAATTAACAAATCCGCCTTTTTTTGCTGTTATTTGGTAATGCAAAACATGCAGCAAACTTTCGCAATTTGCAACAGCTGATCGAGACTTTGCCATTTTATCAACTATAAAAGTGTAAACACAGATTATACTAGGTGCTGCATGTATCTGTTGGCTGCACAGTGTACTGCTTTTCAGTAGTGGGTTTTATGCTATGGACGGCGCGAGAAAGTACGAACCCCTCTCCAGCAGCTTTGGCCATACTTAAAACTTGCTCAACATGCCCATATGAGTTTTTTTGCTCAAGTGTGGAGCTCTTATAATTCAAGATTTTTGTAAAAAATGCCCTCGGGAATTTTTCAGAAAGTACGAACCCCTCTCCAGCAGATTTGCTATACTTAAAACTTGGTCAACATGTTTATTTGTTTAAGTGTAGCACCTGCCTAACCCAAGAATTTTATAATTCAGAAAATATCAAACCCCTCCTCAAGCAGATTTACAAAATTGCATCAGTTTGTCTATAAACTTGTATCCATACCCACCTATACATATTTACTTCAGGTTTAAGTTTAATTGGATACTATTCAATTTGCTTATTTAATATTAAAACAATGCAATATGCAGAGCCTACCTCTAGAATTGGTCCGTGTTTGCATGTTTCTCCTCTGTGGCAATGTGCGCAATTCCCGAGACGGTAGTATTGATTTTTTTCCTCAGCGCCAGTATTTACAGAAATTCCCGATTATTGCATCAGCCAGTATTGTGAGACTGACTGAGGGGAACAGACGTGTTGATACAGTGCTTCTCATACTTACAGGTTTAAATTCATATTGAACAATATAAAATCAGATATTTGTCCCAGCCTGTTATACATAACAAGGTTATTGCCATTCTATAGATGCATGTTCGTGCAGGCATTTGGGTCAGTGTGAATGATTTTCCACTTGTAAGCTATTGGCTTTACAACCTGTCATAAGATTAATATTAATAATATTAATCCATAGAGATTAGATTTGAATCCCAGGAAATTTTATATAAATACCAAAACCAAAAATATTAAGTGTATACACACATATATACATATACACATACAAATCACAGTGCTGAACCCAACTGATATTTTTTATTCAGTATAAAGTTTTGAATTGAAACCCGGGAAATTGTATATAATAAACAACAGCAAAAATGCCGAATCAAAAATATTGTAATCAGTGCAATAAAAATATATCCAGCTCTAATTGGGCCAAGCATCAAAAAATTTGTAATCCAGACAAATACAAAACTCCCACAAAAATTTGCCCCAAATGCAATAGAAAATATAACATGGAATATTTCACATATAAACATAAAGATACTTGCTCTGCACAGTCATCAACATCTGGTCTGAAAAGAAGGCACGAAGCACCTCTTAATGCCAGAGCAGCAAAACAGCCACGCCATGAACCTATCCGTAGCAGTTTTAACGGCCAATTAAGGGATCACCGGTTTGTATCAGAGCCAAGATGTGGCATTGAGAATTTCTTGAACAGTATAAATTCTGATCTCCAGGCAATTCTTAATGCACAAAATGGCTCTTATAAGCTCTCCATCAAATTGTTTGTACAATATAAGAAGCCAAACGGCACAAAATTTACACAGCCCCACATAACAGAAACTGTACCTGTATATTCAAATGCAAATTCAGATACAATAATAAGCAGCTTGATAAATCAACTGAACATTAAACACTCTGAATTTGCGGCAAAAGAATCAGGATGGAGCCTATGCGGTTCATCACACAAGTTATATGTTAATATTTCTGAATTCAGCCCATTACAAGGATCTACTTATGTGCCATTGCCTGCTAATATCAAAAACAAAAGAGCCGTGGTCAATATAAAAAATGCCGACCAGAAATGCTTTTTGTGGTGTATATTAGCTGCTTTGTATCCAGTTTCAAGGGATCCTCAGAGAATAACTTATTACAAACAACATGAACATCTTTTTGACGATGTAATGGAGGGTTTGGAATATCCAATGTCAGTTCAGAATATTGATAAATTTGAAAAAAAGGCCAGGCATATCAATGGCAAACAATTATCTATTAATGTATTTATTTGTTCCACTGGCAATTGCCCGATAGCACCTCTCAGAATTAGTACAATTGATGATGAATCTGCTATTCCAATTGATCTGCTCTTAATTGAAGGAGATGATACATACCATTACACTCTGATACATAATCTTGAAGCTTTAGTGAGAACACAACTAGACAAATCTAATAGAATATTCAAGTTGTGCAGAAGATGTTTGACTGTATTTGATGGTCAAAAAATGGTAAATAGGATTCCTGAAAAAAATGCAGAAATTGCAAAAAACAAGTTAATTGAGCATCTGAAATACTGTGGCAACCATAAACCTGTTCATATGGTGATGCCCAATCCAAGTGAAAATTGCAAATTCAAAAAGTTTGAAGCCTTGTTGGAACACCCAGCATATATTGTCTGTGATTTCGAATCGAACCTCAAACCTATTGCATTCTGTAGCCCAGATCCAGAAGAATCATCAAGTACGCCATACCAGCAACATGAACCTTCCAGCTTTTGTTTTATGGTTATACGGGATGGTATTGTTACTAAAGAATATTCATACAAGGGACCAAATGCCATCAAAGAATTTGCACATAGAATAGAAAATGTGAGCCGTGACATAGCATCTAACATCTTATTAATATCAAAGCCTATGTTGCCTTTAACAGAGGAACAGATTGAAGATTTCAACAATGCAGAAAAATGCCCGGTATGTGATTCTGAATTTTCAGATACAAATATCAAGGTGAAACACCATTCTCATACAGATGGTCGATATAAACAGGCCCTGTGTAATAGCTGCAATATTAAGATCAAGAGACCAAGATTCATCCCCATATTTTGCCATGGAGCATCCAATTATGATTTCCATCATCTGATCAGGTACGAGGGGTTTGAGAAGCAGAATTTAAATATTTTAGCTGAAAATGATGAAAAATATATATCTATTAGCAAGATAATTAAAGTTGATGGTGTTCCTATTCACATAAGATTTCTTGATTCTTACAGATTTTTACCTGCTAGCCTGGCTACACTGGCCACTCAATTATCTGATGATGACTTGAAAATCACACGTGCCTCGTTTCCAAATCAGGACCTGAAATTAATTAGGCGGAAGGGTGTATATCCATATGACTATGTCACAGATTTTTCTAAATTTGATGAGTGTTCCCTGCCACCACAAGAAGCATTTTACAGCAAAATCAGAGGATCTGGAATCACTGATGAAGATTATCACCATGCCAAATTGATGTGGAAGAGTTTAAAATGCAAGACATTTCGTGATTATCACATGGCTTATTTGAAACTTGATGTGACCATCTCAGCTGATGTAATACAGACATTCAGAAAATCTTCCATGCAAAATTATGGACTGGACCCAGTGTATTTTTACAGTGCCCCGGGCCTAGCATGGGCTGCAACGTTTTTCAATACCAAAAAGCAATTGGATCTAATCCAAGATCAAGATATGTATCTGTTTATGGAGAAATGTATAAGAGGAGGGATGGTGCAATGTTCCCAGAGATATGCCAGAGCAAATAACAAGTATATGCCTGATTATGATCCAGCACGGCCATCAAATTATATACTTTATGTGGATGCAAACAACCTCTATGGTCATGCTATGATGGATAAATTGCCATATGCAGGGCTTGAGTGGGTTGAAGATTTCAATATTGAAGATCTTAAGAATTTTGATGACAGTGAATATGGCCTCTTCTTAGAGACTGAACTGATATTTCCAGATCATTTGCACAACAAATTTTCTGATCTGCCCCCAATTCCCGAGGTTCAGTGCTCACCTGGCTCTAAACAGAAGAAGCTCATGATGACACTGGAGCCAAAACAGGGTTATGTCATATATTATAAAAACCTCCAATTCCTGATGAAACATGGTGTCCAAGTGACCAAAGTTGGAAAAGTCTTAAGGTTCAGGCACTCAGAATGGTTGAAACCATACATTGATACAAACACGGAGCTTCGAACATCTGCAAAGAGCCAATTTGATAAGGGCTTGTTTAAATTGATGGTTAATTCAGTGTATGGCAAAACTATTGAAAATGTCAGGAAACATACCGATGTTAAAATAATTACTGACCCCAGCCTGAGCAAAAAATTGGTTGCAAAGCCCAACTTCAATTACAGAAGAATTTATGATGAGTACATGGCACTTTTCAACATGATGAAAACAAAGATCAAGTTTGATAAACCTATTTATGTAGGGGCTGTGATATTAGAATTGTCCAAATTACATATGTTAATATTGTATTATGATGTGCTGAAACCTTTTTATGGTGATCGTGTAAAATTATTGTACATGGACACGGATAGTTTTATTCTTGTTATTCAAACAGAAGATGTTTATCAAGATATGTCACAGCCTGAATTGCTTCAATACTTTGATACCAGTGAACATACAAGAATTCAACCCCACAACAAAAAGGTGCCTGGCAAGTTAAAAGATGAGACACTTGGTGATGTTATTGTGGCATTTGCTGGGTTAAGAGCCAAGATGTACAGTTTTGAAACATGTAGTGGTGCTGTTGCCAAAAAGGCCAAGGGCATTGGCAGAGTAACTGTTGAAAAAGAGCTTGTATTTGAAGATTACAAAAATTGCATCAAATCACAGAGTTCAATCAGAACATCAGAAAATAGAATTCAGAGTGAGAATCACTTGTTGACTTCAAATATTGTAACAAAAGTGGCTCTGGACCCACATGATGATAAGAGATGCATTTTGTCATGTGGCACACATACTTTACCTTGGGGGCATTGTGATTTGAAAAGTGGGAAACAATGCCCAATTACAGAGCATGATTTGAAATAAATAAACATGCCTATGAACTTATTTGGGTTCAAAAAACAGGCTATTATGGACCTGCCCACACCACAACCCTCTTCTGATTTACAATCTGTAATGTCTAAACTAAGTGGCTTGTTAATTATTCATCTGAACAGCATACTTACAGATCTTGATGATGAAACAGGCAAAACATTGTACATATTTAACAATAATTTAAATCATTACCAATTACCTGTAGGTGGGCAATTGCAATTTATTACAACCCCTGAGGGTGATGTTAAAATTTCAGTAGGGAGAAATATTTATAGAATTAAGCACTCAAACATGGTTTCTGGCACTGTTTATACTGTTTCTGCTGGTGACTGCTTATATATTGAGGTCCCTGGATCCTATGACAAGCTTATACCTTTTTTTATAGAATTAAGAATCAGATACTCTATAATAAATAACCACTAAAAGAAAATGCCTAATGATATATTTGGCCATACAAGACATGAAGATCACAGTGATGAGATTCTGATGCTTGATGTCAGAGTCAAGAAATTAAGAAGTGATTTGCAAGCTTTACAGACCACACTCAATGCCAGTCTTCAATTAGAAATTACAAATTTACAATCACAATGCATGGACCCTCTTCTTAAAATTGACTCAGAACTCAAATTGCTGCTTCAGAAATATACTGATTTGGCAACATTAGATAATTTTCAAAGTTTAGAAGAAGCTGTAGCAGCTCTTCAAGCCAAATTTAAGACCCAGGCCACCAAGTCTGAGCAATTGAAACAACAATTGGAAGAGCAGATAAATAATGTCCAGACACAACTCCAAACAATTGTCAAAAGCATAAAGTCACAAGAAGATTTTGATCTAGTGATTTCCACTCTGAAAGAACAGATTCAATCACTCCAAATACCTAATCTGGACCCTCTGCACAATGCCATAGCCGAGGTTAAAGAAAAAATTGAGACACTTGAAAATTTTATGAACAACTTGCCATCTTCTGATGCTTTGAATGCAATAACTCGGAGTGTATCAAATATTAAGCTGCAACTTGAAACATATGAAGATTTTGGAAAAATTCAAAGTACCATAACCCATCTTGAAGGTACAATAGCAGCAGTGCAAAGTGATTTGGCAAATGTACAAGAAACTCGCCTGCCCGGGATTGTAGATACTCTTGTTAGTGTCCAGCAACAAATCACAAAGCTTGAAAACCTCAACACTGAATCTGAACTATCTCATTTTCATCACTTGATCGATGATATCCAAACAAAGCTTGAAATTTTACAACAATCCACACCCACTCAGGCAGATATAGCCCTGCTCCAAAATGCTATGCAAAATGTGGCTGATGCTTCTGAATTAAACAATGTGAAATTGGCACTTGAATCTTTGCAGAATACAGTATCAAATCTCCCTACATCACAGGAACTTAAAAATATTAAGAGAGCAGTGAATCGCATATTGAAATCAGAAGATATCAAGAATATCCAAGCAGAGATCAAACATCTCACACAGACAGTGGCTACTCTACCAACCAATCAACATATTAATGAACTGCATGCCCTGTTTGAGGATATCAGAAGACAGGTCCATGATCTTACTGCTCAAAATTCAAAATTGGCAGTTGTTGAAAATTTGCAACAAATTGTAGCCAATATCAAGCAACAGCTAGGGACCATGGAATCCAATCAAGCAAATGCCCTGTCTGTTTTTGCCACCCAGCTTCAAGAGATTGTGCAACAATACAAGAGACTTGCTGTGGACATAAAAATCAAGCCAGGCCATGATGATGTTGTTAGGACCATCAATGAGCACCTTGAATCTGTAACAAGCAGATTGCTTACAGCAGAAAAGGAAATAACAGGCATAATCGAGAATCCAAAACATACAGTAATTCTTGAATTGTACAGCATCCCCAACAAAGAATATGATTCTCCATTTACACCAGGAGGCAAAATATATATGCTGTCCCCTGCACAATTTTATTACCAGTTTTTTGTTGGGGGCACATTGAGACCAATCAAGATCAAATATTGGCATCAGCCACAGGCACACCACTACCCTACCTTATCAATAACAAATGCTGACAACAAAGTGAAAATCACCAGTGTAGAGTTAGAGGATTTTACAGACCCCAATACATTAGAAACATCTTATGCTGAAGATGATGGCACTTTGGAATTTAAAATACAAATAGGGGACAAATTATATTTAGAAAATCCTGCAGTATCAGCTGCTGAACACCCCATAGTTGCAATATTCTTGTTTACATATTATGTCTAGACAAATTATTGTTGATGAATTACACAGACAGGCCAGACATAATTTTAAGAGACTCCCAGTAGTCACAAAGGGCATAGATGATTTATGGCAGAGCGACTTGATTGAGTTGTCAAGTGGACAGTTGAAAAACTTAGACAAAATCAACAAGGGCTACAAGTATCTACTCACTGTGATAGATACATTTTCGAAATTTGCCTGGGCTGTGCCACTCAAATCCAAGACTGGGGCATGTGTTACAGAAGCCTTCAGGACAATCATCAATCATTCAGGAAGATCCCCGCGCTATTTGCAAACAGATAATGGCAAAGAATTTTATAATTCAGTGTTCCAACAATTTATTAAAAGCCGGGCAATAAAACATTACTCGAGTTACAGTGATCTCAAAGCATCAATTGTAGAGAGATTCAACAGAACCTTAAAAAATCTTATGTATAAACAATTTACACTCCAAGGTAATTATAAATGGCTTACAATCCTACCAGAACTTCTACATAAATATAACAACTCGGTCCATTCCACAATCAACATGAAACCCTCTGAAGTAACTTCATCTGATGAGCAAAAATTGATCAGGACTGTTTATTATCCTAGATACCAGCCAACAACAAGAAAGGCCAAATACAGGGTGGGTGATCAAGTAAGAATCAGCAAATATAAGCACTTATTCAAAAGAGGCTTTACCAGAAACTGGAGCACCGAATTATTTACAGTAGTTCAAGTTAAACCCGGGACCCTTAACACATATATAATAAAAGATCACCGAGGAGAAATTCTCAAAGGCAGGTTCTATGAACAAGAGCTCAGCAAAACTAAACAGCCTGACACATATCTCATAGAGAAAATCATCCGCAGAAAAGGCAACAAGTTACTTGTCAAATGGCTGGGTCATCCGGAAAACAGCTGGATCGATGCAGACAAAGTGATAATATGAGCACCTGGGATGTTATAAAAAGGCTGCCAGAACCTGAACAACAGAATAAGAGAAATGGCAACTTGCTGCCTGATAATATTAGGTGTCTTATTGTTGGGCCATCAGCTTGTGGTAAAACTACACTAATAGTTGATAATTTTTTATTGGCACCCAACTGGTTAGACTGGAAAAACAGGCACTTGTATATCTTCTCTAAGAGCTTGGAACAATTAAAATATCAGCAGCTAATGAAGCTATATGATGGATTGGATATTGCCACTTTTGAACCAGATGTTAAGCCACTCCATGAATGTCTCGATAATTCTGTTGTTGTGTTTGATGACATTATACTGGATAATCAAAACAAGGTTAGAAATTTCTTTACACAGGGCCGGCACAAAAACATTGACTGCTTCTACCTGGCACAGACTTTTTCTAAAATACCGAAGCAGCTGATTCGAGACAACAGCAATTTTATATGTGTGTTTCATCAAGATCATACCAACCTCAAACACATACATGATGAATATGTAGGTGGGGACTTGAGCTACAATGATTTTTCCAAATTTTGCAGCAGGTGCTGGAACCAGGACAGTTATGGGTTTGTCACAATTGATATGACAAGAACACCTAATACTGGCAAATACAGAAATAAAATCAACGATTTTCTAGACGTTGAGACATAAATAAACAACCATGAAACGACCAGTCATTGATGATCTTAAGTTAAGAGATTATCTTGTAAAAAGATTTAAGGGATGGAAATCGGAGAACCGTGGAATTTATGAAAAACACAAGCAAACAGAACAGCCTGTCATTGATGCTATTAATAATTTAGGTAAGAATATCAAAACTGTTACAGAGCAAAATCAAGATTTGATCACAGAGCTTGTACCTGTAGCTGCAAGGAACATATTAGATTATCCATTCACCCCACTTTCCAGTATTCATACACCTAGTCCTGTTGCTCCTCGAAGAATTGAAGCTACTCTGGATCCTATTGAATTGGGTCTTCTTGCTCAAAAATATTTAACCACACCTAAAGACAACAAAGATGAGGTGTTTGGCTTATATGCCGACACAGAGCTTGATGGCAGCATTATTCATAGAATTGGTAATTTCAGAGTAACTTTTATGGGAGATGATATAATTGTATATTCAGAATCTCATCTTGGACAAAGAGGTGGTTTTGTTAAATATCCCGGCACACCTGGGTTGTGGGAACTGATGACTAGGAAAAGGCCTGGCAGCTATACAGATCAAGATTATGAGCATTACAAAGAAATATTAATAAAATCAGATGCTCTATACCAGAACAATGATCCCACACAAAAAAGAGTCAAGTCTAGCAGTGGGGCAAAATACAATAATTTAATCAAGCCCATATGGTCACAGATCAAGACTGGCAGTGGAATCAAACAATACAACACCCTGCCCAAAGAATTTGTGTGGGTTGATGATGTCAGGAAACTTGTAGATAGGTTGCTGGTGATAGCTGGGGAGGAAAATGCTGGCAACAACAATTTTTACAATGAAAAGGTTGGAATTATGGACATGATAAGCACAAAATTATCTAATTTTATAGTGAATGACCCTAAGGGCATTGGATATCTCATAAAAATTATTAATACTCTACCACCTAAATTTTGGAATATTTCTGAGGGTCGGGGGCTGGTTAATGATATTATAAACAAGCTGCCATTTGAACTACACATTCCAGGCTATCAGTATTGTGGTCCCGGTACAAAATTGGATCATAGATTAAACAGAGGTGATCCTGGTGTTAATCCTTTAGACGCTGCTTGTAGAGACCATGACATAGCATACAACACACATTCTGATCTTGACAAGAGACATGTTGCAGACAAGAAATTAGAAGAGGCTGCATTTGGTAGATTTGTAAGCAAAGATGCTTCTTTAAGTGAGAGAATATCAGCATTGGGAACCACCATAGCTATGAGCACCAAACAAAAACTGGGGTGGGGGTTGTGAACATGTATATAATAAACCTACAATGAAGGCCAAGGGTGTTATGTATCAAATACCTTATGCAGGTCTTAAATCTCTTAAAACTATTGACAGTCTTTTAACCAAAAAGCAGCGGAAGAAAAAAAATTCTTGTCTTGCAAAGGGGCATGGTATGAAATTGTTGCTTAGTACCCCCCAATTAAAAAAATTACAGCAATCTAGAAAAAAATCACATGTAGGGGGATTCATATTTACCATCCCTGCCATCTTAGCTGCTCTCGGGGCTGTTGGGAGCTTGGCTGGGGGTTCAGCCGCCATAGCAAAAACAGTAATAGATGCCAAGAAGAATAGGGCAGAATTAGATGAGCAGAGGCGCCATAACCTGGCCATGGAGAAAAAAGGCAAAGGTTTTAAGAGAGCCATGAATAAGTTTAAAAAAAACAAGAGCCGCTTACAAACCAAGATATTGAAGCTTTAATCAAGCCATTGGGCATCAAACATTTTAGAGGTGTGTACATGTCTGATTCTTTACCGGAACAACCACTCAACAAAGAGTGTGGCATTGTTAATTTGGATGAGTACAAAAATCAGGGCACTCACTGGATCTGTTATCTTAAATATTTAAACAATGAGGCATTTGTGTTTGATTCATTTGGAGGTGTTCCTCCTGAAAATTTAATAAAATATCTAAAATCACCTAATCTTTATTACAATAATGCCCGTCTTCAAAACTTCAAAGATGTTAATTGCGGACATTTGTGTTTATCTGTTCTCAGATATATGTCTCAAATAAATAAACCATCAATTGAAAATTTTCAAAAAGCCTTGTGGTATCTGAAACATCATGGGGGTATTCCATCTCACCAGCCAAAATTCAATATTGAAACTCAAATTGCATGATGACATAGTGTATCCCAAAACAATAGCTCTCAGAGCATTTTACGGCATGTACTTGATCCCTAATATTACGCACCACAACAACACAATTGCAATAGGGGATCAAAAAATTGTCATCACTCCAGGGCAATATAATCTGTCCACTCTAAATGCTCACTTACCCAGAGGTGTAGTTTTAAGTCAAAATTCTGTCACTCACAGAGTAGAAATTGTATCTGCTACAGAAACAGTGCATCTGGGTACTATAGGAGAGCTGTTAGGATTTGAGAACAACACAAAACTTGAACCGGCCATCAAACACACTGCTATGAATATACCCAAATTCTTAGCCATAGAGACTCTGAATATTCACTGTAATGTGGCTGAGGGTATGATCACCAAATCAAATGGCATAGGCACTCACAAACAAACCGGCATCATTGCAACATTCAAACCTAATTCCGAATTCATGGAGCCAATCATCTACAATCCATCCCCAACATTATATTTTCCCGTGTGCCATAATAGAATAGATTACATTGAATTGATGGTCACTAATGAAAAAGAAGAATTAGTTGATTTTGCTGGAGCCACAACAACTGCTATCATAGAGATTAACATTTAAATAAAAATACATACAATGGAAAATATTGAGAGTTATGAGCTACAATCATTCCCCCCAAACAGGAGGACATTTGCAAATTTAAATCAACCCAACACAGAGATAGAGGTGGATCTTGATGTAGGGGATGGCTTTATACACCCTCACAGAGCAGATCTATACATCAAATTTGATGTCGTAAAGCTCGATGGTACAGATTATCCGGCAAATTCAAATATAAGATTGGTAGATAATTTTGTGCCGCATCTGTTCTCTGAAATTGAGATCAGAAAGCATGGGGTTGTTATAAACAGAATAGATTATCCCGGCATTACCTCTACAGCTTTGGCCACTCTAAAATTATCCAAAACCGAAGCATCATACTACAAAATAGGGGGATTTGAAGCTGGTGATAAGATATTATCTAAAAATCACACAGTGCTATTTCCCATGCGCCTGTTGCCAGGATTCTTCTCGGATTACAAAGATATTATGTGGAAGGGCGGGTTAAGAATTACATTTAGAAGAGCTGCAAATGATAACAATGCATTGATGAGGTACAGTACATTAAATTCTACAGGGGAAGCTATGCCTAATACCTTACCAGATGCAGGCAAATGCATTATTCAGACTATGGAGCTAAGAATTCCAGTTGTTGAATATGAAGCCAGTTACGCTCTTAAATACAAAGCAGATATCCTAAAAAATCCCCAGATTCCTCTGCAATTTTACACATATCAAGCTGTACAGAAGCCTGCCACTGGTACTTATTATGAATTTGATGCGACAAATTCATTCTCCAGTATTCAATTTGACATGCCCGATTTTGTAGTGGTACTGTTTCAGACCGGAAGACACAATAATCAGGAAAAAAATTCAAGTAGATTTGATAACTGCAACATCAAAAATATATATCTTAAAAATGGCAGAAATGAAGTCTTTCCTAGAGAAAATTATAATTTAGACATGTCCAAGGATGATTTTCTTAAATTATATGAGGCTTTTTCTTCCTTCAAGCGCGTCACTACCGGGAATACAGACATGTATTACGCACCAGATGAATTCAAGACACAGAGACCCATGTTTGTAATTAACACTTCAAAAAGGAAACAAGTTGTGGTGAATGACAGGACAAACATTAAAATTATCTGTGAATTCCACGAGGCTTTACCCGATGACACCATATGTAGTGTCATTCTCATAGGTGAAAAATCATATGTTTATGATGTAAGAAATGAGAGAGTCACGGAGCAATTCTAGAAGCCCGATTCAAACACAGAGGCCCTTGATTACAAAGCAATAATACCAACACTTTGCTGTCAGAGAGGCCCCAGACACTCTACCAGCTTTGAAACCTCAACTGTATTATCAGCTAGCAGTGAATATCTTATGTGTGGGCAGTTGTATATATTTCAATCTTTTATCAGGACTCAAACCCAAAGCCCCTGATTACAATGCAACACTATTAACACTTCTCAATATGGAATATGCCCACATTTTACTGGGTTCTGAGACCTTAATGCAGACAAAATTGGATTTTGAACTGCCATAATATTTTCTAAGTCTTTTGTTTACAAGACAACAATATTATCATTTTGCCATCAGGGGAGGCTTCATATTTTATGAGGACTTAAACCCAAACCTCCACACCTGAAAAATTAGGGTATAAGCCCCTCTTGCCATTGTCTTAAGTATAAGTAAATCTATCTGTTGAGCCCTCGCCTTTTCTACACTAGAAACTCAGAATTTCTTAAAAATCAGAGCATATCACACCTGAAGAATTGGGGTACAGGCCCCATCTTGGCATTGTTTTAAGTGTAAGCAAATCTGATTGTTCAATCAAATAGCCTCGCCTTTTCTACACTTGTAAGTGGCGCTGTCCGTAGTATCAATTATACTACTCTTTTCCATGTTTACCTGGCACTTAACGCGTTAGGCGGAGCCCCGACCGCCACTTACGTTACACGGGACTTTAAGTGCTAGGTAACGTTAGGCGGACATTGAACAACCGCAAAACGGTGTTAAGTGGGGGATAAGACGTTAAGTGGAGATGGTGCAACCGGCCCTTATTAGATTAATGAAGAGGGTGTAATACAAATGTAGGGGTAACACCGAACGAAAGCTAGAAGTAAAGATGATGGGACAAATAAGATAAATATGATAGAAAACAACTTGCCTACACATTCAGAGTTTTCTTCTTTAAGATGGAAACACTTCAGGTGGAAGGAGCCGAAAAGTCAAAAATAGCGCGAGGGCGAGTGGTCGCTTATCGGACAAGACTTATATAAACAACCTTTTGGTCTTCTTACGTCAGACCATGGGCGTCCGGAAGGGGGGGCAAGGGGGGCCGTGCCCCCCCCCCCCTGGAAAATGAAAGTCAACCAAAAATTATGTATTTCACACATATAATTTCATTTTTGCCACAATAATATGTGTTAATTATTGCATGAACACCATAAATTCATATTTAAGCAATGTTTTTTTAGGGAACAACACTATTTTTGGGGAAAATGTGCCTTGTTTGCCCCCCCTGGAGAAAAATACCTTCCTTGCCCCTCCCTGGAAAAAATCCTGCGGACGTCCATGCGTCAGACTAAATGCTTTCGTTGACATGTTGGGCTTTTTAGGTTTAGTTGTCTTAGAATATATACACACAATTTTCGGTGCTTACCGTGCTTGACCAAAAATGTAATATTTGCTATTTATTCAAGCCTAACCTAACAATGAAGGCATTTCGCACTTACGTCAGAAGACGACCAAAAAGTTGTTTGGGTTTCGTGCGATCAGTTATACTCTAGCGCGAGAGGGTGTTCGAAGGGCCGCGCGCATACCTCTTAACTGGGAAATTTCCTCGTCGAAAGCCCAATCTGCCCTGGGAATTTTTGTTGATAAATTGATGAATTTCGTAAACCAATATTTTAGTTAATATTTCTGTGCTCCATGGCATACCATTTAGGTATTGTTTATTATTTTATTGGTCCTTGTTGTACTTTTTACAATATGCGAGATTTACAACTACAATATATCTCGGATTTCCTCGGCAGGAAAAACACGCCGTCGCTTCCGATTTGCCTGAGCCATTATTGCATACGCGATAGAACTGAACGTCGGGCTGTGTTCGTTGCTTCCCGCTAACTCTAACGGTTACAACAGTCTGGAAGTCAGAGACATCTGGTGAAACAAAGAAGAAAGTAATTTGACGAAGTATCTCGTCATACACAACAGATATCAGCAGTAAGAACATGAGAACGTAGTATCCCGTCATGCCCATTATAAATCAGTAGAGCCAGAACGGAGTATTACGTCATACCCAGTTAAGAGGTTAACTTTGTTACGTGTCATTGTCTCCATACTTGTTAGTTTGTTTTGAAGTGCATGGCTGGTGATTGAAATATATATGGCATAGTGATACGTTGAGTGAAGTGAGGTGGATTGTGTATTGGAAGGAGTGTAGTTGTTGCTGTGTGAGAAGTTAACATATTGCATGGAATAGAATCGAATCGCTTTGATTTAGCGATATACTTTCGAATATTTATATAAGAATTATCTTGTAATCAAGGGGTCTTGGGTTCGATTATTGTTACATACTAATTTTAGCAGGCAGAGATTTGTATTTTTAACTGTAAGTTGAGGATCCGGTTTCAATAATATAGTCTATTTGACAGTCGTTGGACCAGAAAAGAGTTGGCAAGAGTGGAAAAGGCAAAATTGAGGCGAGAATATTTTCTGAATTCTGAGATACCCCTAAATACAATACCATACGAAAATCTTAAATTAAAATGATCGCCCCCTACACACACAGTCCTTGGTGCTGTCAATGTTATCTGAACATAAAGCAAATCAACTTTGTCAGTAATCTACCGGCCAAAATTTGATAATTTTCCCAGAACTATCTCTACGAACCAAAGCGTGTAGTGTCTCAAAAGGTTTAGGTAAGTCCACTTTTCATAATTTTGGTGAACCCCCAGGAAAATTATGCACGAGCCGCGCCTGCTGTATAGGTCGCTTATATTATGTACTTTGGGTCTCGAGACGAGAATGAGACTGATGGTTATAAATCGAGACACGGGGATAACGGGTTACGCATTTTTACACATTGAGACGAGACCGCCACTGTCAAGTCTCGTCTCGTTTCGATAGTATTCGTTTGGTTCGGATCTCACTTTCAACTGTTGGTCCAGCCCCGACTAGCCCAACTGAAATAATTACTAAACTTTTAGACTTTTCGGGGGGGGGAGATCACGCTTTCTATAGAGCGACCACAAACAAAAGAACCTTCGACAAAATTTCTGCGCGCACCTTTCCCTTCCTCCGTTCAACTCGGCCATAAGAAAGCATGCTCTACTCTGCCCCTCCCCTGCACGCGGGAGTACGGTGCACAGGAGTCGCGGGTCTGCGCAGGTTTTTTTGCTTGTGGTCCCACTATACCCATGCCCTTGAACCCTCAATTGTTTGCCCCAAAGTGAAAAGGTATTATTTAACTGTAAAGAAAATCAATACGGAAGTGCAACTGGCAACGCTGCTTTTTGGCTCCCCGTCCCCATGTTTAACTTCTCGTTTCGATGTCACGCGTGCAGCGCCGAACTACAGGCACATATTATTAATAAAACATACTACATGAAGGGGAAAGGTCCATAATACTGCTTTGAGATGGCGTGAAGGGTAAGTTCTTATTTATTTCCCTTTTTATTGTAGTTTCTACATCGAGACGTGGAAGTTTCTGGAATTCGATATTCCAGTCGGTTTTCCTTAGCAGGGGGCTTTCGATATACGATTACATATTATATTATATTGTAGCCTACGGTGTCACGATAAAACAACTGAAGGAAAGTTCACTCTATCCAAAAGCAACAAATGTCTGTTGGATTTGCCTTTCCGTAAGAAAACATTAGTAGTGTTCTCTGTGCCATGAAGGCACATTTTAGAGGATGCCGGAATAAGGCCGCACACATTCTCGATCTCGGCCATTTTGGAGGTGATGTGATCAGCACCAGGCTCCGGCCGCCTTTACCCCCAAGAGAGAACTCTTTCACTCCAAGAGGGTGACTCGGCGCACTCCCAAGTCCAAGATTGTGTGTCACTCCTACCCTGACCTAACCCAACCTGCCCTAACTCAAGGCCCGTCAACCGCTAATTTACCCCGCTCTTGAAGGTCCCCTCATAACGGGGCTTTTTCCAACGCAACCACGGCAGGGTTTTTCTGACATCAATGTGAAACCTCTTCCGAGTGTCACTAATTCCAGCATTATGAAGCATAGTGTCACAACACACCTTACAAAGTATACATGCATGTGATATTACACAAAACAGTAATATGTATAAGAAACCCAAAATTTTTCCACAGTTTGTGGTGGGGTAAACGAAATATACAGGACAAGTGAAAAGAGGGGAAGTAAGTCAGGACGTAACTGAGAAGACACCCCCGATCCGTCCATGGTTGCATTACAGAGAATAGGAATGTCACAGAAACTGAAAAGTCAAAATGTTTGCCAAGGATTATTAATACGTAGATAAGCTAATCAAGACGGGGCCTACAGTTTAAAGTTGGGGCTGGCGGAGAACAACCATTCGCTTCACAGCTGGTTATAAAGTAAATAACATAGTTTATCCTCTGCACAGGCTCCGTTTCTTCGTTTAAGAATCATTCATTTACTGAAGAAAACGAGTTTCCATGCATTGGCGCGAGACGATACACAATGATAATAGCTTAGACGACAGACGTAATTACTCAGTACTGGGTGAGAGTACGCTACGCGAAAACAACGAGAATACATATATATAATACGTGGTACAATCCAAAAGTTCGAGAACTCGGCTCATAGTTCCTTACCATGATGACCTCAGAACACCGATGCACAACCCACCTTCAAAGTAATCAATCACCTTGAGCAATTGTACACTTTTGCCAGCGCTGGTAAAGCTGCAGGAAGCCGTGTTTTGTAACCTTCCGTAACGACTCCTGCGATGATGTTTTCACCTCATTTTCTGACGCGAAGCAACACCTGTTTAGATGGAGTTTTATGTGCGGGGAAAAGATAGAAGTCGCGGGGACTAAGTCAGGCAGTGGCGTGCCCAAGGGGAGTTGTTGGGGGGTCATAACCGTCCCCACTTTGGCCCAGTATTCCTATATATATATAAAAAAAAGAACGTCAAAGGTAGGAAAATATGGCAAAATGAGGGCTGACTACCAGAAAAAGTGTACAACACCCATCCCTTTCGAAAATCCTGGACACGCCATTGAAGTCTTAAACAAAACGCAAATGTGAAAACAGTGGTCTACAGCAGGGTTTATGCTTAATTACGGACAGGTTATGATATCTCATAAAGTTGTTGATAAGACCTCATTATGGACTAAAAATATTACAATGTCCAAGGTGTAGAAAATTGTCGTCCAGTACCGACCAGCCGCTCCTTTATCAGATTGCACGGGCTAAATAATTAACAACTTAGTGATAAGACGTTTATTCAAGCAAAGGAGAGATGCGAAACGTTTATACTTTGATAATTTGTTATCAAAACTTTAAACAGGGTTTATTGCTTTCTGGTGTTTCTGGTGTTATTTGCTCTGTGTAGAAGAAATATCGTCAACAATGCCTTAAAAGAGATAAAATGGGCCTAAACTTAGCTACCATTTCATATTTTGTACGTCATTCATTGTGGTCGGTACTAAGACGACAAATCCGTGGTCGGCAGTGGAGCGAATGGGTTTCAAAACTGCGGGGCCCACTACGCTGGGTATCGAGACGAGGCAAGATGAGATCTGTCAGAGAGAGAGAGAGAGGGGGGAAAGGAGGATATAAACAACGATAGAATGTGGAACTGCACCAACTTCTACACCGTATAGAATTCCTTAACAAACAATTTTCTGTACGTTTTTCGTTTGATTCATCGTTTTGACGCTACGAACCTCTGAACAAAGGATTTTTTCCTGAATATATGCAACCACGTAGCACAGGCTTGCAGTTGCCCCTAATAGATTGAATATATATGCACACATTTTGTTTGTAGTAATTACAATAGTGCGTATCAGATTACCAATGCGTAGTTAGAGGTCGGTTAGTTCATCGAACTCTCCAGCCTAACTATTGCCTATTTTTGGGGGAAAAGGAACAGGCCAACGTCCTTGCATAGAGCGACTCTGAGGCTCACTCAGCCTGTCATCAGTTAATGTTCGGGACAACCCTGGCGGGTATAGAACGTGGTACTGATCACATCACCTCCGCACATACCATGTGCCTTCATGACACGATGCAATGCGCCTGGGCCGGCCTCCGTGTCGGAGTGGTTAGCACACCGCGCCACGACGCCAGGAGTCGCGGGTTCGAATCCCGGCCTGGGCATGGGTTTGTCAGTGTCTATTCATTAATTTCATCATATCATCACTCGTCCCAATCTTCGCAATTAGCCAAAAGTGGCACAAAAGCGAAGTAAAATAAACCAAATCAAGTCAAGCAATCAGGCCCGTAGCCAGGCAGGGGCCGGGGGGGGGAGTTGAGCCCCCCCCTGGAACTACCGTCAGCCCCCCTGGCACTGAGGTCAGCCCCTTGACATTAGGTAAAACTATTTTGTGTAATTTGTTTGCAGTGAAAAGTGAAAATGTAGACAGCAGAAATTATTTTGCTCACAACTTTGGTGAAGGATAAATTCAGGGAGCATGAACAGCAGCTATTACATCCGTTCATCTCATTTATAAGAAGTCTAGTAGCGGCAAGTATTTAGGAGATTCTCTTCTCTAGGCTTCAGAAAGTTCCTTCACAGGGGAGCTTCTTTATCTGTACCTTCGTTGCCCCTGTTGCAACCTCCCACTTATACAGAAATCTGTGACTTTGATGTCATTATGCAAATTCGCAAATTCCCTCCGCATCTTCGTCAAAGGCTAACAGCTCCCAAGTTTTGGGAACGAAGGGGAGTTTTATTGTTTCTGCTGGGGAGTGGAACGTACGCTAGGCACTATGATTGAATATTGCCCCTTTTTTGTTGTGTGATATCTGTATCATCAAACGTAGTATGGAGTGTGTAGCAAGGGATGATTTCAGTAGTTGCCAATTAACACTTCAAGTGATATTTTAAAAGATATAGAAAAAATGTAGTACTTGTGTGATATTTCTAAACTTTATGTAACTTAATGACCCCCCTCCCCCCACACACATAATTTACCTTCATTTAACACTGTTAAACTTTTGAAAAATGGAGTTGATTTACAAAGCCCCCTGATAATCCGTGAGCCCCCCCCCCCCTGGAGATCAATTCTGGCTACGGGCCTGCAAGCAATGCGTTGGGTGTACATTTTTTTGTCATAGATAAAATGCGCAATAGGGCCAAAATTTCATCTAATTAGTTGGTTCCATTTGGAGGGCAGCTAACCGAAAGAGAGCTAACCACAGCCCCTCTTATTTGGCTCGACCTCTCTGTTCAGTTCAGCGATCGATTTCCTTGTGACCTTCACATATTTTCACGCACATGACATGACGTCCATTCAACATGGCTGCCTAGCAGAAGACGTGGCAAAGCACCTACGTGAGAACTTGATCACGAGTAAATGGGTGCAAGGAAACCGATTTTGACTCATAAATTAAATATCATTATTTTTATTTCCTGAACCTCCTTCACGTACAACATATTACTGTTAAGTTATGAACTGACATGACTGAAAGGAAAACTATATATCTCGGGAAACCAAACCAATATTTCAATTTGTAAAACATCTGTTCGAAAAAGGCTAAACTCTCTAAAAGTAAAACAAATTGCTTGCAATTTGAAGATCACGTAATTCTGGGGACTAAAACGTGTTACAGAAATTAATGTAGACTTCAAAATCATAAATCAACACATGCACTGATAAAAAGAAAGTACAATAAGAATCTGGGACCATAATAAAAAACAAAGTTATTTTACATTGCAAATGACTTCTAAAATTATGAAATCATAAGATGTGACATGTTTTTTTTATACTGGAGCTTCTCCCAGTCTCTAGTACAAATAAAGCATGCGCAAATTCGCATTTCTTACAATGGAATGAGCCTTGTTAACATGCCAAATTTTAAGACATGTCTGCATTGAGAAACTGTAAAATTGTCTTTCCAACTTATAAATACAATATATATAATACGTCTTCTACAACTGAAAGCAATGTAGACATGCATTTGTCACCTTGTTAGAGTAGAGATCAAATCAAACAGATCATCATTTTAAAATTGAACTGAGCATTAATCTGAAATGCGTCTACAGAAATAATAATAATATTATCGTTGTTGTAAAAATGCATCAGGGACTCAGAAGCGTTACTTTTTTAAAGTATTGGCCAAGTAATATTTTCGGTGCGCTTTTTCGGATAGCATTCTTTATTTTCCAATAAGTTTGATTGGTTTGATAATGTACCTTGCACTTGAGTGCCCTCCGAAAGAGCATAATTATATTTAGAATGCTACAGTTTCAATATTTCCCGATATCTTAGTCTACAATATTTTTTCATCAAACTTTAATTTGTAATATGGCTTGTAACGTGAAAATGCAACAGCATTCTGCATATTTGAAGCGACGTGATTTTCTAACAGAACAGTGACAAAGAAACCAAAGCTCGACTTGAACTAACTAACTCATCGCATAAAAACATAACTTTAATCATTATTTGAAAGGGACAATTGCTAAGAAACTACTACTTTAAAAAAAGAATCACCGGTACTTACACATTTAACTTTAACGCTGCGCTGCTCATGGTTGAACTAGAAAAAGAAATACTGACTTCAGTGACTTGCGAAAACCAAGTCTACGAACACAACAAACACGTGTATCACTTATCGCACCCACTCAAAAGCCAACACAGCCCTCACTTATCACACAAGGATGGCAATATATTAAAAATAAGCTGATGCTCAGTAACAGAAAACAGTGCAAAATTAATGTAAAAATAAAGCAGCTAATGTGACCTACAACATTTTATAGAAAACATTTTTTAAACCATTTATCGTGTGATGAGAGACATGTAACTGACATCCCAACGAAAGGTTTTTCCCCATTTTGAATACGAAGTCGAAACTTTTTAGAAACAAGTTTATTTGTATCCATATACCATTTATTAAAATATTATTCTATTTATAGTTTTGTTTCCGCCAGAAAACTAACTTCAATTGACTTTAGGAACAAATTCGAAACTGATAGTGGGCAAAGTCATCTGTAAATATCGATTAATTTCAATATCTCGATTATGCAGTCGAATGAATATAAACACTCGGTCATTCGGTCTGTAGTGGGTTGTGTGGAAAGGAAAGTTTTCGGTTGGGTCGTGATCGACAGGGAAAATAAAAAGAATCGCAACGTTCTGGACGGGAAACGTTCAGGATACAGGTACAGACAATTTGAAATTCCCGAGTTCGACGCACTAGTTCTTCCTGAAGTGACAGATCGGGAATCGGGATCCTGAATATCAGGGAGGGATTTCCCGAAGTCGGGGGGTCGGGACGGATAATTTTTCAATATCCCGGTACCGACATGTCGGAATCCCGAACGCAGTTGCGGCGATTAGGGGGGGTGGGGGCATTTGCAACTTTTGCTCCCGCACTATGCTAAACCTTATCTGCCAAGGGAAAGTTCCCTAGTTTGCCCCTAGTTTTGTCACTTTGCCCCCGCCCCCAGAATCGCCGCCACTACCCGCACACTAGGATTTTTTTAAATAATAATAATAATATTCGAAATTTCCGGTCACAGAAATTCTCGAATCATACAACAATTTCCCTCTCAAGTGATTATTTTTGCATTTCTAGAATAAAAACTACCAATTTCAAGAAATTTCAGACACTTGTAGTGCGGAAAACATCGAGAATTAATCACTTTTAAAAAGGATCATTTGGGATTTCTCGACTTTACCCGGTACAGAGCATTGGCGTAACTTGGGATATAACTTTGAGAGAGGGTCAAGTACGAACTTGAAGCTTAAATTTTGGGGGGAGGGCAGAGTTGAAAAGTTTTTATCCCATAAAAATTGTGACCAGGATTATTTGCTAAATAAGCTAACTGTTACATTTGCGAAATCACCAATATTATTATTTATTACTTAGCTCCTCGGGTCTCAGGATGTTAACAAAAGTATCCTTAACTTGTAAATTTTAACAAACCTGAAAATTTGGGGGGAAGTGCCCACTCCCTTGTCCCTGCCAAGTTACGCCTATGGTACAGAGTGTTCGGAATCCTGTAGACCCTACAGGACGTCCCTAGTCATCTCTTTTATTTTGTGAAAACTCAAATACCATGGCAGGACCGTAGCCAGGCAGGGGCCAGGGGGGGCTCAGCCCCTCTGGCACTGCCATCAGCCCCCTTTGACATTAGGTAAAACTATTTTGTATAATTTGTTTGCAGTGAAGAGTGAAAATGTAGACAGTTCACAACTTTAAGGATAAATCCACAGAACATGAACAGCAGCTATTACATTCGCTTATTTTCTTTATGAGCTGACGTCTAAGTAGCTGCAAGTATTTAGAAGATTATCTAGACTTTCACAGGAGAGCTTCTTTCTCTGTACCTTCACTGTCCTTGTTGACACCTACCGTTTAGACAGAAATCTGACTTTGATGTCATCATGCATAGTGTTGCCCACGGGACGAGACGGGACAGGCTTTTAAAAATTCGAGACGAGACGAGATTGATCATGTGTCCCGAGACAAACGAATATTTTCGAGACGGGACAGCATTTCACAGCATTTCCACGAGACGAGACAGGCCAAAGTCTCGTCTCGTGGGCAACACTAATCATGCAAATTCCCTTCGCATCTGCATCAAAGGTCAACAGCTCCCAAGTTTTGGTAACGAAGGGGAGTTTCATTGCTTCGGCCCGGGGGTGGAATGTACTGTAAAAAAAAAAAGGTAAAGTGTTCCCCTGTGCATAGCACCACGCCATGAAGGCGTATAGGGGGTGTGGGGGTAACGCCCCACACTTTCTTGATCCGGTCGTGAGTGGGGGTGATGTGATCAGCATCACGCCCCTGACCGCCTTTACCCCCCACGGTTTCCCCCAGGTACCCATGTTATTCGACGCTGGGTGGGCGCCGGAGCCGCTTCCATCGTTAGAAAAGTTCACGGATTTGAACCGGCCGGGGATCGAACCCGGGACCTTTAGCATGGTAGTCAGACGCGTTACCGACTGAGCCACCGCGGCCACGTAAAAAATCAAATTACTGTAGGCACTGTGATTGAATATTGTGTATTTTTTGTATGATATAAATATCTGCATCATCTAAAGTAGTATGGAGTGTGTAAGGGATGATTTCAGTATCAGTCAATTAACATTTCAAGAAATGTTTTAAAAGACGTAGGAGAATGTAGTATTTGTATGATATTTATAATTTTTGTTTATCAATAACCCCCCCCCCACACACACACACACATAATTTACCTTCATTTAATACTGTTCAATTTTTTAAAAATGGACTTGGTTTACAAAGCCCCCCCCCCCTGGAGACAGTTCTAGCTACGGGCCTGTACCATGGACGACGACTGTCACCGATATTTACAATGATTCTCCTGTAAAAAATATTTCTTGTTTCAATGTGAAGTTCTTCTGTGAACCTATTACATAGGTATTACGTATTAACATTCAATACACTGCATAGAATATTCAGTGATGGAATAGAGAAAGTGCTTTCTTAAGTAATTTTCTCTTTGTTAAAATTGAAGTAACATAAATTAAGTACACAACCTAACTTGACTGAAGTTAAAGATGCTATTAAAATGCTAAACAATAACAAAGCACCTGGCATTGATTTAATACCAGATGAGTTAATTAAATATGGTGGGAATTCGTTAATATGTCAAATTCATAAATTAATTTGTTTAATATGGAATAAAGAAGAAATCCCTCAACAGTGGAAAGAATCCATAATTGTTCCTGTGTTTAAAAAAGGTGATAAAATGAACTGCAATAATTACCGTGGAATTCATCTACTCTCAACAACATATAAAATATTATCTAACATTCCTTTAGCAAGACTAAATCCATATGCTAATGAAATTATAGGTGATTATCAATGTGGATTTAAACGTAACAAATCAAATTTTTCACATCAGACAGACACTCGATAAAAAGTGGAAATATAATCAAAATGTCCATCAGCTATTCATTGATTTTAAAAAAGCATATGATTCAGTCAAAAGAGATAAATTATACAATATATTAGTCGAGTTTGGAATACCTAAGAAGCTTGTTAATATGATAAAAGTATCGTGGCCGCCGTTAGCGAGGCCCCTGTATTATGAAAATTGAAAATATCGGCATCACCAGTTTTTCGTGAGAAAGCAAACATGGTTATTAGTATTACACACGCGCGTGTTCGTCGTTTCCCCTTTTACCACCAATGAAATCTAAAATTTGACACCCTGTAGAGGAAGGTGTCATCAAGGTAAACAACTTTTCTTAATGACTTTTTGCTGATTGAGACCTCGTTTCTGCGCTATAAGCCCTAGAATAAATATCCTTTGTGTTTGCAGCCATGTACTGCAAATATATTATTTAAAACCGAGGGTCACTCACCAGAGTCTAGAAGCAGAAGCAGAACTACTAATCTATCATCTGGTGCAGAAGATAAAGTACACTCTTCCTCGCAATTTGTTCCTACATTGCCACCTGGCTCACAGAAGAGTTACATTTAAGATCACCACCGCCACTGGCACTCACCGCTGCGACTAATCACCACCAACAATGCTAACACTAAACCCCAGGATTTTGCCATTATTTCCGTTTATCCATCGCGGCGGAATTTGAAGCTAACGGTATTTAGATGTAGTAACATTTTTTTCGAAGTCACCCTTCTGACTTTTTAAAAAAGCGTCCCTCCTTCTTTCCTCTTCTATAACCTTTTGGAATCATGATTAAAATTTACGAAATTTGTCTCGTTCCCAAGACATTTCATTTTCCACATTCGCGATTCTAAACACCCGCACGCACTATTTTCTCAAACAAGAATGACAAGGTAGAGAATGATTTCATTGACTTGAAACTTGTTGAGACTTGGGCATAGTTGTAGAATCTGGCGAAATCTGGGAGGGTTTGTCAGGAAATAAAAATTAAATATCTCCAGATCTTTATTTCTGTTCATCTGCGGGGGAACATGCCGACCCAAGGCCCGTTGACCTGCTCACCGCCTGCCTTGAAAGGTCTGTTTATAAAGCCTCCTTTTGGAAATGGATAGAGCATTTTTTGATACCTCGATATTTAATCGTGCTGGGATGATATTAATGATGCAAAAGCACTGAACGTATCCATAATTTCGAAGTTCTTGACATTAATGCTGCTACAAACTACTCCAGCCGTCTGAGAGCCAGGGTGTGACAACAAATTTTCTTTGAGTGACCGTGGTCTTTCATCGAGTCCCATCGCCGCTGTTTTCTGGCTTTGGAGACCACCACATCATCTTTTCAAGCAGTTCCCCAATTGTCCTCATGATGATGTGTCAACCCAAAATTTTGGGGTTTCCGATCGGGACCGCTCGGTCTAAAACTAGAGCGCTAACCATGCTATACGCCGGAGCTATCTTCACAGTAATAGGTATGCTTAATTTTTTAAAATATTTTTCTCTAAGTACCTTTTTCTCATTTCATCTACCATCGTCGTCACAATCAGCCCAAAGAACAGAAAAGTGCGTCTTCTTATCATTACGGTGCCCATTTGCCTACTTGTTTTAGGAGTTTTTAGTGCCTACAAATCCGCACGCATACTCATTACTTTCTAAAACGAGAGCGTTACGTGCTTTGAACTACTTGAAGTACCAAACACTCGAACTCGAAGACAGTTTCATATTACCGACAGAGAAACCTTGCTGCGATTGTAAACACGGTGGTTTGAAAAGAGCCCAAGCGGTCCTTCAGAACTTTAAGGCTATTCGATCATCCGCCATACAGTCCAGACCTTGCGTCTAGCGACTACCACCTCTTCCGCCATCTGAAGACCTTCCTGGGCGGCAAGCGTTTAGACACTAATGAAGAGGTGAAAACGACCGTGAGTATCTGGCTATCATCACAGGCGACAGAGTTCTATGAGGTAGGGTATCCAAAAACTTGTAGTTCGATACGATAAATGTTTAAAGCGGCAAGGAAATTATGGACAAAAATAGAGAACTGCATGTAAATTCAGAAAATAAATGTTTTTTTTAAAAAAAAACATTTACTTACTTCGTTTTTATTGCAAAACGGACCTTACTTAAAAAATAACCCTAGAAGACTGCAATAGCAATCGAAACCGCACCCACAAGAGAAGTAAATGCAAAGTCACATATGAAAGAGCTATGTGCAATTTATAAAGTGATAATAATGTTGGTTTAATAAAGACAAATAATAATTATGAGTAATCTGGCCAATTCATATTTATATAACACATGGCATTAACTATCAAGTGATCATGTACACTATTATATACTGCTGGACAATGAAAACCGGACACTTTAATATTTGACATCTGAATTGCAATAACAGCTCGCAGGTATATTACAGAATGTTCGGCAGATCATGTAGTACCATATGCACCATTCATAGGCTCGGACTTTGTTTATGCATTCGTACTTAATTCAGTTTCTGCAACATTTAGTTAGCCCTTGTACCAGAGCTTTTATCGACCCATTGTGTTATCACAAAAAATGCAAGTGTCCGGTTTTTTTTGTCCAGCAGTATATTTTATGAAGTAATGCGCATTAAAAAAGTGGAAAAACTGAACCTACATATTTTTTTTTTAACGAGAGTGATTCAGCTGATATTAGCTGTAGAGATATAGCCTTATATTGTATTACATTTGTTAGAGTTGGTTATTCTGTACCAATATTGATACTTGATTTTTTACTGTTATAATTAGATTATATAAATATCGTTGCAATAATAGGAAAAAGCTGTGCTACAGTGATAACTAGACATCGGACTTTAGGTTTTTAACCTATTTTTTCCTTTGCAGGTATGTATAAGAAATAATAAGTTATGTCAGCGTTTCGTTAAAAAACGCAACTACTCATGACGTTGTATAGTGCCTAAAAAAACTATTTTGCTTGTTAGAACCTATTTTAGGTTTATGCGCCTAAATCAAGCCTTTTTTAGGTTTTTATATATTTTTAAAGGTTTTACAGGATTTTTGACACGCAGAGGCATTCGCTTTCTTTGGTCACGAAAAACTTCAATGACGAACGTGTTTGAAACGTACTCTCTGTCTATTTCCCTTCCTCCAAGTCCATGGTGATTTTTCAAAGCTCTAAACAAAGCAAAATGTCTGGTGCCACTGTTACCTGTACAATCCAAAGTGGTCTGATCTGTGTGGTCTTGCTCACTTTCGAGTCACTTCGGTGCTTTGTGACATTCACGCCTTGCAAACTAACGTTTCAGCATTGAAGTTTGCACCACTGACTATGTTTTTGTTGGAAGATTATTTTCATCATATAAGATGATGCTCACAGACAAAATTGCGGAGATTGACTGTGGATAACATGAAAAAATATTTTTGCCTTACTAGGCCTATATGGCGAAGAGTGGATTTTAATAGCAAATTTGCAATGGTAAGTTCTGCCATCGCCGAAGGGTTAGGTAACACACATAACGTTATGCAAGATAGTGCGTATTTGAGGATATAGATGTCCCATTTTCATTGCCGGTGACTATACTTAATCAGCATTTTTCAGGAATTTTGAACTATTTTAAGTTTTTTTGAACCTACTTAAAAAAAATTCAAGCCTAACTTAAGATTTTTAGGACCTATTTTAGGATTTTTAGAGCCTATTGCAGGAACCTAAAAGCACACTTTTTAGAACCTCAAAATCCGAGGTCTAGTGATAACGAATACTCAGACTATAATGTTCAAATTTCATCTTCACATATCTAAATGTTTCTGTGAAAAAGAAACATGCCATTAAGACAGGCTAACATTTTCCAGATATGCAATTACAACTCCCCTAAGACACCCCCAAATAAATTAGTCTGTGCACACCTATGTCCTGTAATGAATTTCCATTGCAGCACTTGAATTAGTCGCTTCCTTGTAGTACCCTTACTTACCCTTTCATTATTTAACGGTGGGTGAGTGAACAAAAACAAGCCCAGATTTTACGCTTTGATTGAGAGACGACGGTATCTTAACTCTTGGTATAAGAAACAAAATGCTGCTTTTAAGGCCAAGGGTCGCTAATCTGATTGAGAAGTTGAAACCTGCTTGTGCTACGTGTCGCAAAGTGACTCGCTGGTAACAGCGTCGACAAAACATCGGATTCAGCTTACGATAGCCCAGGTGTCGATATTTACGAAAACTTACATGGAGCCTTTGTCTTAAGATGACTCATGCTTTAGTTCAGTCACAGTAAGCTGCTTTGCTTTAAATCGGTGACAATATTTTGCTGGATCATTTGACTGACTCGCAAGTGTGAATCACGACACGACAATGTTTCCACCAAGCAGAGAAAAAGTTTGTTTTAAAAGTTAATCGGGGAATGGACCTGAAGTTTTATGTGAAAGTTCAACAGTCCAGCGCCAAGGGAATAAGAGTTAATGTTTCTTTGCACTTACTCAGCAGATTTTTTTTTACCAAACTAATATATATCTCATTATTGACATATACAATTTAGCCTATTTTGTAGGGTTACCAAAGATTCTCTTTTACCCGGATATCTGTTCTTTTCCGGGTTCTAAAAATGGTCCGGACGGGTTTTTAGCAAAAAAAGGGGAAATTTCCTCTTTATCGGGGTATAGAAAACTGCTTTAACTTCAAGAATCGTAACTTTTTTTTTGTAAATAATTGAAGACCCCGGTGCAAGAACCAGACAGCTCCACTTTTTGGTCAAAATTGTTTTTTTTTTTTTGCTGTAATCTATCATGAAAAAAATGCTCTATCTGCTGGTGCAAGAATCAGACAGCTCCATAGATTTTTTGCGCAGTAGGAATGGAAAAGGATTTATCTGGCGTGTTTCTGCCGGCGCATCATCGGAGACAGCTCCTGGAGCAGTCTGGTTCTTGCAGCGGCTATAGTTCAGTGTTCGGCCACTCGGCGGCGTGCAGCAGTTGCTATCGAGACCGCACACTTCAAGATGTATGTTACTGTTGCTTACAGCTATTGCACGTGAATGCCCCTTGCTTTTTTCGACATTTCATTCTTTTATTCAGTTTTTCGTGTCTCCTCAAAACTTTTATAATTTGGAGCTGTCTGGTTCTTGCACCGGTGTCTTCAATTGTCAATTCCGTGTTCAATTTCAAAGTAAGGAAATACAACACTCTCAGTTGCAAGCGCAAAGATAAGAAACTTTTCTTCCAACAAAGAAAAATTGTTGGAAGTTTGCGTCTCTTCTGTTGCCGCCGCTCCGTGTTTTGTTTTCAAAGTATTTGCGACATCTGCCGCGGTTCGCGGTGAGCCTCAAGTTTCTAATAATAGGTAAGAATATGCGAGACTTTCTAATTATTGAATTTTTGAATTATTGAAAACAGAATGTTTAAAAAAAGGTGATGCAATACTAGTACATTAGGGGTTAGGGGTGTGCGGCACTTGGGCACTCGCATGAGATAAAAATAATTGTTTGTATACGGTTTATTACGAGTTCATAGGACGCTGGTGATTCCAAATAAAACAAGTTATCTGATTTTTCCTGGCTTCATGGATTGTTTTGACAAACTTAAAAATATCCCAAATTATTAAAATCTTATTCTAAATAAAATACTGCATAAAAATCGAGTTCAAATATTTCAATTCAAAATGCACTACTCGTTTAATTAGAATGAAATCATGAAGTGAAAATATTATTTTACTTACGAAACATGCAAATTCACTTCAGCGTCAAAATTCAATGAAAAGTTAACAAAAGATATAATTATGATAGAAAATGTTATTGGATGTGATTACAAGTTGCCACTTTGATATGTAAAAATAATAGCTTTATATTGAACACGCTCAGTTTTGCAATTGAATACAATGAACGTCGTCGAAAATGAAGAGAAACGCTAATTTTGAAACTTTTATTAGCCTCCCATAATTCTTGGCTTTAACCTTCAACACGTTCTGACGATCTTAACAAATAATAGCAAACACGTAAATTTATTGTTTATCGATTGTAATGACGTTGGGATTATATAGAACACCTGTACTTCAGGTTAAAGACCAAAAATCTCTAACTTTTTTTCGACCTCTGTAAACGTTGGTTAATTGTAGGACCGCGTGTACAGCATGCCCCAGGACTCGCACCCCACTAGGACCGGCCCTGGCATCGCGCCTTG
The DNA here is from genome assembly GCF_977018435.1 of Lepisma saccharinum. Classification (NCBI taxonomy): domain Eukaryota; kingdom Metazoa; phylum Arthropoda; class Insecta; order Zygentoma; family Lepismatidae; genus Lepisma; species Lepisma saccharinum. The sequence continues at coordinate 251,007 of NC_139233.1, read as the reverse complement.
AGGTGACCTTGCCCTTCCGATATGTGTCTAGGAAACGGACATTTGAAAGAGGATTCACAAATTTTAAAGAGGAGGTAAAAAGCAAGGATGTGTTTTTAAGAAGTCTGTGAGATGGGTTTGATTTTTTTAACGATTTTTAAATACCGTTCAACAATGCATGACTTGAGCGGAAGTACCAATGTCAAACATTATAAAATATGTTTTCTGAACGTTCGTATAGATCCGAAACAAGGCATCAACTAGCAAAAAAGTTACCTATAAAAGTTGTGCTTTGATGTTCTGTACACCAGTGTCAAATGTCGGTGGTTGCAACCAGTGGCGCAGCCACAGGGGGGAGGGGGGCAGGGGGCATTGCACTATTGCATTTTTCTTCCAGACTGCCAAGACCACCTGCAAGGAGGCGGCACACAGAGGGACAATTGCCCCCGTCGATATCAAATTTTATGCAAAAAAAATATGTTTCATAAAAACTTATTACTCGCTTCGCTCGCAATACCTGCTTCTCTTAGAGTCTCATCTAGCTAGGGCCTTAGCTAGGGGGCGGCAGGAGTCGGACCTGAGCACCGAACGATCTAAATTTAAAAAGTTGTAAAAAAGAGAATGCCATGGCGCCCCGTGAATTTATTTATTTATTATATATTTACATTGTTTTAAGTTTGCAGAAATTGGATCTAAAACTGTTCATCTCATCGCTCGCAATATGATTTTTCTCGTAATGCAGAGAAAGAAGACCAAATATGTACTTCAGGCTGTTGCTGCTAGTTTTTTTTGTTTTTTTTAATGTATGGGCAATTGCTTTGAGGAAAAGTAGCACACATATGTGAGAGACAATTTATATCATTTTTGCTGTTAGTTTGTTATGAGGTGGATGCATTGATTATGTAACGTATTTAAATATACATAGTTTGTGTGCTTGTTTTCCATTATTTGCCAATGTGAAATTGAACGTGCTGAAAAATACCAGGAAATAATGATAATGCCATTATTATTATTATTACTCTTATTAGCACATCCTCCTGCACTTGCCCCCCCAGACCAAACTTCGTGATTGCGCCCCTGGTTTATAGGACTCCACAAGTAGATTGTAGTAGTAGATTGCTATAAAAACCGTGGAAAACGGGGGCTACAGTACCACACACATAACCAAAAACGTTTCTAAAATATCTAAAGAAATTGCGATTTTTTAAGATACGGCTTTTCGTATGTATAAATGACACAATGCCACTGACGTACGCATGGGTGAGATGATGGGACTACAACCCCTTCCAAAATTGTGAGAAAATCAAAATTTTAAAACGAAGACTAAAAATGGTAATTACAAAATTCATTATTGTGTATCCCACCCCCCGAGTAGAACACAGTTATGTAATATCCACCTTTAGAATTCCTGCCTCCTCCGAAAAGAAATCCTGCATACAACAGTCAGTGACCAATGCAGCAGCGTAAAAAAAAAATAACTTGGAACCGTAGGGGGGGGGGAGAACATAAACCTGGGGTTCCGAGAGGTGAACAAAAGTATCCTTAAATTTTGGTGGGGAAATGTGTGCCTTCCAAAGCACATCTATGACATAATGTGTAAAAATTACGCAATATCAGTAACATGCTTAACCCTTCGTGGATCGTGCGAGAAAAGTTACGTCGATGGTCGCGCACGGTCTGAGAGACCGGGTTTTTAAATATGCCAAATTAATGGTCTCAAACGCCAAATCCTCAATTATTAAGATTAGATATTTTCTTTCAATTGAGATTCTATAAAACTAGAAAAATTGAAATTCTATAAGATTATAAAAAGGTACTCTTCGTTAATCGGGCATGGAACTGCATATCGGATTTTCAGTCAAAACTATTTTATAGCCGCGTATGGACTCAGCCAGCAAGGGACTTCAACCAGGGTGCGAAATCCTGGGGGGATGGGGGGATTTCCCCCCACCAACAATCTTGGCCTTCAAAAATTCCCTCCACCAAAAATTTCCGGGGGGAGAGTTTTTGTTCCAACAAACAAAAAATAAGCAATTACTTTTAATTTCAAGTATACTTTACCAAGAATAATATCCAAAAGATATACAAATTAGTGTAGTTGTGAATGTTCAACGTCATTTCTCTCTCAAGAGATCCCTAACAAATCTATATCAATACGCACAATAAAAGTAAAACAAGAATGCCAAAGAATAATAACTATGAAATCTTAAATGCATAAAGCAAAAAGTAAATAAGAACTTAACATAATAATGCCACTAGTATTTCATAATTTCTTAACATCTTTAACTAGTTAGTAAGGGAATTAGTTTGCTAGGTTATAATATGTCAAAGTAACAAATTATGTTCTTTATGTGTAATTAATAATAATAATATATTTTTAATTTAGTAATTAATTTTTACTTTTAATAACATTATAAATATGTATATCGTCTAATTTACATATATGTTTGTGATGACGTTGGGTTTGTAGATGAAGATCTTTCTCCCCCCACCAGTTTTAAATGATTTCGCACCCTGGCTACAACGAACCCTCCTTAGCGGCTCGAATTTCTTACAAATACTGAAAACAAAATCGTGGGGTAACAGAGGAAGGTTAGAAACTCAACTAGACAGAGGGAGGGTGTTGACAAAACAATCATTGATAATTAACGACGTTAAAAATCACACACCGCTTTCCTTCGGTCATAAAACCACTCTTCGAAAATCCTTGGCACACCACTGATCAAAAAGGTATGTACTTTTTAAATTTCGTGTATTGGAGAGACCATGCGCGACCAATGCAGGGTTGATTGTTTGCGCGAAATGAAAGTTGTCCAGTCCAGAGGGCGGAGGCAATTTTCCTCAACAGGGCGCCGATTGTGTAGTTGGGGGGGCGGGGGGGGGGCGAATGTATGTTTTCGGCGCACAGTGATTTCGTCCGGTATCCCGGTGGGCTAGTCCGGCCTTGGTCCAAACCCCTCCCATTGTTTTGGTAACATTTGTTCTAATTCTATCATAAAATAATCGAGAACACTACCACTGCCACGTTCAAGAGCGACCTGAAAAAAATATCTACGAATACTAGACACCTACAGTTATACCAAATTTGCGTTAGTACATTCTGAAATTCAATTTTTAAAAACAACATGTAAGCTGCTCGTCAAGTCAACCTTGCAGCAGGTTTTCGCATATGTAGTTCCAAACGTGCGCGCAAGAACATAGTTCCACTGAGACGGGTTCTATTCCGACACAACTGCATACTTGCAAGAAAACAGTTATTTAATTTGTAATATACAGACAAAATAGTACATCCATTAGCAGGTATGGACTTAATTGGTTGCAATCACTGTGCAGACGAACTTAGAACCGTAGATTCGCCAACTGCAATGTGTAGTGCGTTGAAGAGACACTGAAACTTTAGAGCGAGTCGAGCGAGACTGAATGCGTTGCAGAACGCGTGCAATCGGCGATACCAGTGTTGCACATCCCACTCTTTTAACCCTATGTTTATTGTAGAGCGGCGAGAATGGCTGAATCTACTGTTCAGCGCGCGGTTTTACCCTAATGTTATTTTGGACTTCGTCCGAAGGGAAATTTTCTTCAAAGACAAGCAAGTTGTTTTGAATGCATAATCCTCCTTGCGGCAACAAGATCAAAGTAAAACAGGGCGTGAGGTGATTTGCCGTCAATGTGCGCACGAATTGTATCACGGGTGTTGAATGATTTGCTGTTTGAGTTTAGCAAGAGGAAACGATTGTTTGTTTTTTGACGACAAAAGAATCTCCGCGGTATTAAAAGATATCGCAGTGAGAAGAAACATGTTTATTATTTGGACGAGACGTCCTTCAACTCGGTGGGTGGGGGAAGGGGGAATAAAACATGGAAGGATACCAGCATGCAAAACCACGCCAGGGCTGAAGAAACCAACGATGAGGGGAAGGGGGAGGCTTATTGTTTCACCCACTGGCGGCAATGAAAGCTTTGTTGAAGGTGTATATTTACTGTTCCGCGCAAAGAAAGGGAAGGGTGATTATCCGCAAGAAATGGACAGACCAAGATTTGAATCCTGGTTTAGTGAAGTGATTCATAAATTGAAACCAGAGTAATAGCGACAGACAATGCACCTGATTGTATATATCACCAATAACAAATCATGTTTTTTTGGTGGTATAACTTGAATTGCGTGTGTCTTACAGGAACGGATGTATTGCGGACGAAGCAACCACGTTTTTCATAAATGTATTTCTTTCTAAACCAAAAAAAAAAAAAATTGTCATTAAATTCAAGAGGGCCTATCGTTGTTTACTTTTATCTTTGTTCATTTTTATTTTTGCGTGCTCGAAATATACACACACGCTCTCATGTTTCGAAGATATTTCGCATTTATATTAAGTAATGACACATTTATTAAATAATCTATGCGCAGAAAGTACTTTTAAAATTTTATGTTTCAGGAGACAAAGAGAAGCAAAAATACATTCCACTTGACATGCATGCGGGTTTTGATGTGTTGTGCGGTTGGCAATACTGTGGATTTTCTCAGTGTCTGCGATGTAAGCAGCTCGGCGGTTGAGGAAAGACTGGCACGGAAGATTCTGAGCTCAGTTCTCGCGCGGATTGATACATAAAACCTGCTGCAAGGTTGACTTGACGAGCCTTCATTTTCAGCTATGTAATTTTCGTCACAGTCTTATGACTACATAGTTTTTATCTATGTTTATATATTTCATAGATGATTCTTATACTTCAAAAAGAGAAGTCCAATAAAAATATTGAATCAAATACGAAAACGCTTGGACATTAGAATTAATACACATGAAAATTCAAAGTTTAGATTCACAGTGGTAGAATTATTATTATTTAACTGTAGCCTCGTTAATAATAGTAATAATAACAAAATAATTATTAAAGTTTTAGCATGTTTGGAGGACTGCGAACTGAACTTCCCTCCATTCTTTATGAATATATACGGCCATCCTTCCACTAAACGAGTAGCTTTTCTTAAAAAATATGGAATTTACATTTCCTGTTTAGCATCATTCTAGCAACAGATCGAAACCTCCTCCTCAACAGAAAAAGTTTATTTCGTACTTTTCCTTGAATGCCAATAAGTTTGAGGAGTCTTCTTCACGGTATAAACAGCTAAAGTTGCCTACGTGTAAATCAACGGTTGACGAAAATAACACGATGCCTAATTTACTTGGACAGGATCACATAACCACAACAATGCAACATTTCAAAGAATTAACAACACCTAAACGGATTAGCAGCTTTCAGCCGGTTAAGATCATTCAGAACGCACCATAGCGAGGATTATGTTGTCATTGTGTGTACCACATGTAGCTACTACGTTGATTTAAAAGACAATAGGAACAGAAATAAATATCGCCACTTTACTTACCCAGTTGTATTTCTCTATTGAAGCTTGGACGACGCAAAACAGAAGGAAAAAATAACAAATCCAAGTGTTCCGTTTCGAGCGCCAACCGAGCCGAGCACTTGTATCAAGCTTGAATCTTCGTACGACGTTTCACGAAGCGCATGCGTGAATGATTTGCTACTGCTGTTGGAAGAGAAGGCCCGTGGTTCATAGGCGCAAATAACACTGATCATGCGCACTAAACTGGTATCGTCAGAGTTTCCGGCTTCATCTGTTGCGGTTCTCGAACTTTTCACCAAAAGCCCTTTTCATCAAAAGACGAGGCCGCGGAGCCCCAACATTTTCTCTGTTGTCATTTACAAATTATACTTTTACAGCCAATGAGAATTCGGGAATTATGTTTCTGAGAAGTATTGGTTTTAGCTAAACCATTAGTGTTTCTGGTGTTGTAGGGCGATGTGGGGGGGGGGGGGAGGAGAATCGAGCATCAAACAACAGCGTCAGTAAAAAGCCGCTTCGCGGCAGTTTATTATTTCAGAAGCGGTATCATTGCACTTCAAAAACGCCGTGGCAACCTCGCGCTTTCGGCAGCGATACAACAGGTCCCGCTTTATTTTGCCTGCAAAGTTACGACAGGGACTCGAGATGCCCGAAAGTCGAAACTAGTCGCTGGAGCGACATATGGAAGGTGTAGCTAACTTAGAAGTTTTTCACGGAAAGCGAAAGTTCCACTGAACTTGTATCCACTGGCGTACGCAGGATATTTGGGGTGGGGGGGAGCTGAACTTGTGAACTTGGATGGTGCATAAACAGTGGCGCAGAAACATTTTTCATCTGCGAGGTACAAAATTCGTCCTCCACGTATTTATTTATTTATTTATGGCTATTTTAAAAACATAATTCCGAAACATATAAAGCCCCTAGACATGGTTTTGGGTTCATTTGGAATGTGATGGAACGCAAAATCAGAATTTTGTCTTTTCAAAGTAGCGAAAAAACATGCATCTATTCATTTTAATGCAGGGTGCGATTTGAAGGGGCGATAGGTGGGATTCTCACCCCCCTCCCCTTCCTGCTTTGAAACATCAAATCTCTGGTTATGAATGACACATCTCAACCGGGGATCATTATTTCCAACCCACTTGTAAACTATATCCTACTTATGGTATTCCAGTTGAATTCAATTAAGTTTACCGCACCATACCTACAAAAAAAAATGGTTACGCAATTTATGTCGCCTTTATACAGTGGCGCTAATTTATATGGGTCCGTGGAGTCCTAACACACCATATAATTAATGTGATTTTTTTTTGTGAACTTATAAATCAAGTGTTTGAGGCCACTCAATATTTTTGAAAAATTGGTGCCCCTGGGTGTCTCTCTTTTAGATGCCATGTATTCTATAGTTTCTCAGACTTCTGGTGTTCAAAAGTCTACTTTGTATCGAATATTATAAAACTGGACGGTGTTTCTGATGTAGGTTGGGTCGCTGAGCCTTCGTCGTTTAATCCTGTTCGAGAGCTTGTTGAAATCTGTAATGTTTTGTTGTGTTTTATACTGTAAAAATAAGTGGAGATGGACCCCGATCGACTCGTGGGAGTTTCAGGTTTCAAGGATTGGTAAGACCTTTGTCAAAGTAGTTATTTATGATAGAATTTGCGATATTTTAAGGCTCTATACAAGTTCTGAAAGTACTATCATCGTATATGCAAAACCAAAATGCTTAAGTTCTTAGAGCAAAGCAAGAAATTAGGCATTTTTACTCTTGAAACATTGAAAACAATTGATTCATCGCCTGGGAGGACGGTAGTTCAGGAATTAAAGTTAAACCATACGTTCGAAATTAATTTTGTCAATTTTTGGTGCACAATATGAATAGCCGGTTTGAAAGCTTAGGTCTGTTTTCGCATGTAGGTAGTCCTATTAAATGCACACACACCCATGACTTGTAGATGGAGACATGTCAGGTTAACTTTAATGTAAGTAAAAACATATGTGCGTCACTAGTTAAATATTTTCACATCTACAAAGAAAATCCAAAACAAATTTCCACCTCACTCAAGGATTATGCGACTTTAATTAAAATTGTACCAATATCTACAGCTGAATGCGAACTCGGGTTCAGTGTCATGAATCTAAAATTTACTGAACAGAGTGAGATTACATATTAGCTTGGATCATAGAATACATCGGCGTAAATGGCAAATATTGCAAAATTGTTCTTCAGTAAATTTTGCTTACAGTTTGAAACACTGCTCTTAAATTTTCCGCGGCATGAACGCCACAGCAAGATCTGTCTTTCTAATCCTCATTTTCCTATTCCGCTTGCCTGTCGAAAACAAGCATATGCAACGCAGGAGCTGCCTTTGACGATTTTACTGCCCGTCCCGTTAAGGGAACTCGGAGGTCTTTTGAAACTGCACTTTGCCAGGTCAAAATTCGGGCCGATTGACTGGTAAGCGGTAACAGATGTCCCTCGGGACAGAAATCACTCTTTCCGGAGCTCTTTGGAAACGATTTTCATTCCTGTCTCAGATTACGGAGACAGTCATAGTGTGGTGCGTGTAACAGAAGTTGCAAGATAAAACTTCATGGGGAGGGGGATTGCCGCTAACACATGGCCATAATGAAGAATAAGTCACCCCTCATTAAGGAAGAAAACGCGATATGTAGTAAATTATTAACAATAATCTACATGCTTTAGATACGGTACATTAGCTTTTCAAATTCTGCGTGACTTTCTTTGGCTTTCTTCATTTCCAGAGGCAAATATGGCAGTTTCAGTTGGAGCATAGGTGGCAAAATTCTAACTACTCTTCAGTCATACAAATATAATTAATCCTAAGTTATGTAGCGAATAATAGTTGCATAAGATATAGAGAAACAAATTACTTATGAAGCGCTTTCTGTTATCATTTTCATAATTACTCAAGGAAGATGGCGGACTGGTTATTACATCGCGCTACGGCTCCTGGGGTCTCGGGTTCGAATCCCGACCTGGGCATGGATGTTTATCAGTGTCCATTCATCAATTTCATCATATAATCACTCATCCTCATCTTCGCAAGTTAGCCAAAAGTAACGCAACAAGCGAGGTAAAATAAAGCAAATCAATCAATCATTACTCACGGAAGCTGAAGTCTTCTTCCCGTGGGGCAGTGTACTCAACTTGTCAGTTTCGAGAGCAGTGGCGTACGCAAGGGGGGGTTACCGGGTTTAACCCCCCCCCTTGAGCTCTTGAAATATTATGGAAAATGCTGTAGAAAAAATTAAAAATGGCTAATTTATCACAGTCAAAGATCTGCAACAGTAATAATAATAATAATAATAATAATAATAATAATTTGGATTATTATTCCCATGCAGCATGAAGAAAAACACAACATTCCAAACACAATCTAAGCGGCCGCAAAGTTCAATTTTGCAATTTTCTTTTGCAAAAAAGTCGCGCAGTGACTCTTGCGAGAATTGTGAAAATTCCTTGCTTCGTCCTTATTGCAAACGTTCTTCCCGGTACTGATTTCACATCCCCTTGTGAACTCTCAAGTGATGCTGAGTCTACATCCACATCATTAAATAATGTCGAAGAAGTCTTTTGTGAATCACCTAGAAGGGATAAATGTGTTGGAATGTCTATAAACTTACTTTACAACGAAAACATAGACTCAGTGGAATTTAGCAACATGTATTCTCGCGCTTCATCATCACCCTGGGTGAGTTCCATAGGTAAAGGTAATGTAAATTCCCCCGTGTATATAGCACCGTGCCATGAAGTCACACATAGTGGTGTGGTGGGCCCCAAAGATTCTTGATCTCGAACTATTTTGCAGGTGATGTGATCAGCACCATGCTCCGGCAGCCTTCATCCCCCAAGGTTGCTCTCAGATACCCATAGGCTGGGTGCGGAGACAAGGCTGGATAAATTCCAACCAATTCCGGGAATCGAACCCGGATATCCCACGAAGTTGTCAGACTAGACCAGCGCGGCTCCTTGAATGAGTTTCATATTTCGATTATTTCAATAAATTTAATATATTTGCTTGTTTTTATGGATTTTCTTCACACTTAAAATGTCTCACTTATCATATACAAATAACCGTTGACTAGACAATTATTTTGAAACAAAAGAATTGTAATTTTGTTCTATTTCTTTCATAAATAGCAGCTGCATTAGTAGTAATTAAACTAATTAATTAATTATAAGAATTATTAATTAATTTATTATTATTATTAATTAATTAAAGTATAATAAAACAATGGTAATGTGAATTTGTAGAAAGTTTTCGAGATAACACCCCCCTTGATGAAATCCTGCGTACGCTACTGTTCGAGAGAACGTTTTCTAATTCCATTTAGAGGTTGGTTATTTTTAGTTGCTTTTCTATCTCATGGGTTAATCGCGGCGATGAGGATGAATGATGAACTGAAGAAATGGTAATGGGACAAGCATGATACATCCATGACTGACCAGAGTTAGAGCTTGGGCCTCTGGTTTCATAGCGTATTACGCGTACACGTCGGAATTATAAGAATTATTAATTAATTTATTATTATTATTAATTAATTAAAGTATAATAAAACAATGGTAATGTGAATTTGTAGAAAGTTTTCGAGATAACACCCCCCTTGATGAAATCCTGCGTACGCTACTGTTCGAGAGAACGTTTTCTAATTCCATTTAGAGGTTGGTTATTTTTAGTTGCTTTTCTATCTCATGGGTTAATCGCGGCGATGAGGATGAATGATGAACTGAAGAAATGGTAATGGGACAAGCATGATACATCCATGACTGACCAGAGTTAGAGCTTGGGCCTCTGGTTTCATAGCGTATTACGCGTAGACGTCGGAAGCGGAATCCTTTGTAAAAACTGAAAAGTTGGCTGAAGAAGGAAAGTACCATCGCAGGGTGCATAAAAAGCCACGTTCGACTCACGTATAAAAATGAAATTAGCCACTAGCTGTGCGAAATCTGTTATATCCAGTGCCATCAAATACAGCAGTCAGCTCACGAGAAGATCCCCAAACGAGTGGAGACGGTGTGCAGGGGAAGACCAGTCTATTTGCAGATTTTAGGGGTAGCAGGAACTCTTCCGCGGCCGTCAATGTCCTTGTGGAAGCGCGTGTGCGTGGGTGTGAAATTGTGTTTTTTCGTGGTTTTCACGGTGGTCTAAAAAATTTCAATGACTATAAGTACTAGTTGTTACGACTTTTTCCCAAGCTGTTGCATCAATTTAAATATTTAAATAAAAAAAAGCTAACTTACTGAGGGTCATATTTTCCCAGACAACCGGTTATTTCTCTCTCTCTCTCTTTTACACGATGTGCGTCCTTCAAACTTTGCTTACAACCTGAAGTATATTTGCCGCATGTATCGGAAACTTTCGAATAAAAGAAATGATCAACAATATGAAACAATGAGCCCGAAAATTTTCATGCCAAACCTAGACCAACAAAGTAGTATTTACCATTGTTGACATTTGCAGATTTGCAAATTGTAATGCAGATCAACTTTCTACGGTTTACCAATTCTTATTCTTCTTGATAATTTTCTTGTAACGCCAGTGCTGTAACAGCCAATTCCGTCTCTTAAACATTTTAGTTAGTACAATCGGAACAGTGGCGTAGCGTTATAGTACGCCCATACGCCCGGCGTTCCCAGATTTAAAATTTCAAAAATGCTTAAATGCTGTGATTATAAAGTAAAACGTGACTAATTTCATATATGTTTGACCTTCATGGCATTATAATGGCTATTTTTCGCGATCCGCTTGCAACGCTCCACTCTCAACACTCGTTCTAGCATCTCTTTTCAATGCCTTTCCCGGCCGGACGCCGAGCAGGTTCGGCGTACAGGACTCCTATATTCCTTGCTGCCTTTATGGAGGGAAAGCTTCCATTTCTACAGCACGCGCGTAAATAGGCTCTCTTACGCCGGCGTACGAGAGGTCTACCGTGATTGGTTCATGTGACCCTACCTGCCTTCTGAAGCAGACCACAGCGGCAGAATTCCTACCCGGTTCTTCGCTCTTCGCGCTCATGCAACTCGTGCTGTGTGATGCTACAATACGCAATATTGACTGACGTAACTTTACCAATCTCAAATATACTGCTTCTTAATGGCCACTGTATAATTTATCGCACGAACAGCGATGTGTATTAGAAACTAAAAGATCAACACAGTTTTTGTCAAATAAGTTGGTGAAGTCCTCGTGATAGAAATTCAGCCTGTGGCTGCTCTACCACTTAACCCGCAAAACTATTATTTTCTTATTGTATTTTTTCGTTATTATCTAACTACTTAATATCGTGTGAATGGAAATGTTTAGCATTCATTTGAAAACTCTTAACATCGAATGGTCTCTGGAGAAAATTATTTTAAAATGTTTATCAGCATTCTCAAGATGTAATAAACAGTGGTCTGAATTACTAATCGGCACTGTTACGTCAGTAGAGTGTACGATATTTGGATCATCCACTCTGCTTTTCACAGTGCGCCAAGACGACAGAGGTCCCTGGTTCGAATCCCGGCGTGAGCACGGGTGTTCTTTGTCAGTGTCCCTTCATCAATATCATCACTCATATTCATATTCGCAATTAACCAAAAGTGGTAGAAAACGGAAGTAAAATAAACCAAATCAATCAGTAGTTGGATCATCCACAACAATGACGTCTACTGTTGTGCAGAGGCGCTTGTGATTCAGGTAGGTTTTTAATGACTTGCGTCATGCAGAAAGATATAAAAAAAGGTATAGAACACCAGAGTTCAATACATCTGTGGCATAGTGAGGCATCTAATTTTCTAGCTAAAACATGCAATGATGATGTTTTATTGAAAACCCAGCATACTTCAGGCAAATAATACCCGTGGCGACTAATACCATAAGTAAATTATTAAGCAAGAAAGGGCCGACTCTTCCTTCGGACTTGGCGTTCCCACCCGAAATGTCCTTGCTACGCCACTGAATCGGAAGGCTCTTTATACAAAAAAAAAATCAAAAAAAAAAAAAAATCGGTGTACTCTGTCAAGAAACCAACACCTTACAGCGAGACCACAGCGTTTGTTTCTGACCCAGGGTGCACTCCCCCAACCCAAATAGTGGAGTCGCCTGCCGCTACGTCACTTGACTTCTGGCAGGGATCATCTCCTGAGCGGTGAGCTGTATTTAGTTCTGCACTCTAATTTTAAGAAATTAGACCATAAATGTATGTAAAATGTATTCATGGCCGTATTTAGGGGGGGGTTTCTAGGGTTCAACCCCCCCCGAAACATCTGACATGTTGGATTAATGGAAGTTCAGAAACCAAAATCTGTAACTATTTTAAATTTTTTTTTCGAAGCATCACACAAATACAAGCAGACAATGTTGAAACGATAGAGCTAGAATTTTCATACATTTGGAATTCTGAAAGTTGAGTGAAACAGGATTTATTCTCGGAATTGCAGCCCACCCGCGACCCCTCCATTTTCATGTATGCTGTCCTCTTTCCAGTGTTGTTCCTACGTCACAAGGAATATACACTGAAAATTCCCTTATGAATGTCCCAAAATTTTCTTTCCAACTTTTAAATTCCCTGTCCGATAAAGTTGAAAATCCCCCTTGATAGGAGTTCAAACCTAGGATCTCCAGTTTCGTAGCGCATTACGCGATTGAGGTTACAATCCATGCACCAGGCTAAGTTTTTAAAGAGAGTAACTGATTCCACACTTTTCAAAATTCCAAAAATTAAGTTATAAGGTCAAACAACAAAAACTTTATGACTAAAATTTCTATCTAAATTTTAGAGCTTTTTCTTGAAGGTATCTTAAAATTTGATAACAAAGTATAATAATTGTGCATTTCAGTACACACTGTACGAAACGTAAAAAAAACAAAACAAAAACAAAAAACAACTTGTGCTCGATATTCACTCGTCTGCTGAATTGAGTAAGCCCCCTTAAGGATATAATAATAATAATAATTATTATTATTATTATTATTATTATTATTTTGGAATAAAATTGTTTTATTATTATGAAATTTTAATTATTATTGTATAATTATTGTTATTATTTCTATTATTCAAATTTCTGGCGACGCACATGGGAACAATTATGAATGAACCCCCCCGAAATTTCTTCTTGCCTACGGCCATGAATGTATTATCCAACGTCATCATTCTTGAAGTCCACGACCAGTTGGTAAAACAGACAGGGACCTCCCAGAAGGGTAGTGTATAACACGATCGCCTCGAAATAAAAGGTGCTAGGTTCGATTCTGGTATAAACCAGTGGCGGCTCGTGGTGATCCAAAGTGGAGGGGCGATATCTCACAAATTTGCTCTATTGATTTGCTTTATTTTACTTCGCCTTTTGTGCCACAGTTGGCTAATTTGTGAAGATGGGGATAAGTGATATAATGAAATTGATGAATGGACACTCACAAAATCCATGCCCAGGCCGGGTTTCGAACACGGGATCCCTGGCGTCGTAGCGCGATGTGCTAACCACTCCGCCACGGGGGCCGGCACAAATTTGCTCTACTAGTAATGCGAGTTTAAATGATGAATTTCGTATAACAGCCAACGTGATAAGAAATTGATACGTTCGTGTTTACCGAATATCATGTTTTACACGTTTTAAATTAATAATTATTTAACAGTAATGCGAAGAAGAAGGAAGAAGAAATAGAATTCTAACAGATTTAGTCATTTAACAAAAGAAGGGATATTAATTTTTACACAACTTGATAAGCGCAATGACGAATATTTACGTGAATTGATAGTGAAAATTTCTAGTAAAAAGTTACACAGAAAATGTCTCCTGTCCAACATGACTAATTGATATGTGAAATAGGGCACCGAAATAAATATCTCACTGGATAGGTGATATCTGCTTTACCAGAAGCTCTAAAGTAAAAACTTCAAACTTACCAGAAACTTCAGACATGCTTGTAACTGAAATTCATCCTTCTGTCCTTCAACACGAAATTTGCGAGTGAACTCACGACCTCCCTTCTTTCACACTTGTTCTAGATTCAAATTCGGACTAGATTTTTTGTTTATTTTTTCATCCAGACTTCTCAGACTTCTGGTAGAAAAACTTCGCAGCAACAAATTCTCCACACTGTTCATCGCGACAAATGCACAACTACCGAAAAAGCTTCACTTCACTTTTCCATGGAAAACGAAGACTCGTTTTATTGCTTCGGGGTTGCCAGACAATTTTGCCAAATTTTAAGAAATTTGTAGTTTATAGGTTCCTGTAGCGACTCTTGGTGAGTTTAGATGACGAGTCTTTAATTTATTTAACATCCGCCTTGAAAAGAAATTGGAGAACTTCGTCACATTATCAGGATTTTTTTCAAACGTGCTAATCAAAACATGTATTTAAATCTACATGATGTACTCCACATAATTGTAATCCAAATGTACTTTTCACTAAATTCAGAAAAAATACAACGCATATAGCTACACGATAATTTTGCGTGTAACAAGAATCTGTAGCCGACTTCCGTGGCTAGCATACTGGATTACAAAGCCAGGGCTCCTGGGTTCAAATCATGGCATGGGTATGTGTGTTCTTTGTGAGTACCCCTCTATCAATTTCATTATACCATCACCACTCATCCTCATCGTCGTGATTACCGAAAAGTAGCAAAAAGCGACGATAAATAACAAAAATCATGCAAGAGTCTGTACTTTTTCAGTTAGCGACATTTTCTTTCCTCGTTGGAAATTGCGTTATTTATTGCTCTACTCTTGTCATAAATGAATAAGATTATGGAATACAGAATAATTTTTTTCAACGGTTGGTAATTTTCTTTCTTACGTTAACTTCATTGCTTCTGGCAACTCTTCATTGTTTGCCGTTCTCTGGAGAGAGGGCCAGTTTTGCCTAGGGGGTGGGTTTCGGACGACAAACCCTCCGTCCTCCCATGCACAGATCCCGCGCGTGTTATTCCCTCAGTTTCCTCGCCTTTTACCCCTCGCGGCCGCGCCTGAGAATGCTCTACGTCTCGTAAAGTGGGAGGACGGCGCCCCGCCAGATTTCTCTCAAGTTGCGTATTCCCCCGCACGGTGGCGTGCAAATTTTGCAATTGTCGCGGAAGAATGAATACAGAACCGACTAACCAACGATCTATAAGCAATGGAATATTTGCAATTCAGACAATGTAAAAGCTAACATATAAATGTTAATGTAATGTTTGTTCACTTGTGGTTGCACACGGCAGTGCGGCGTGCGTATCGTCCTTATGACCGGCCGCCCCTGGTATAAACTATATACGTGAGATGCCCAGCAGAGGATTTATTGGAGTTATATTCCCATATTACAGATCCCTCGCCGCATTTGAAACCCTAGCATGAAAGAGCCAGGGTGAAAGGAAGAGGAAGGTAAGTTTGTAGTTTAGATGTTTCAATCATCTTGGTGCAAGTAAACACCTCTCAAGGCTTATGTCGGCGTCTATGCTACATTATGAATCCTTAAATAACAGACAAGACAGCATCCATTCTAGTTAAATTCTACTCTCAAAACCAACTTGGTTATTAATATTGCGTAATGATTACTTATTGTTATATATAGGCTATATACGTACACACACACACACGTGCGCTTTCTTTATTACCAATAAAACCACCAACGTTATTAAATAGGGAGTGGTGTTTATGGAGGACACTCAAGTATCAACCTTTCTTCCACGTAGTACACCGTGAACTCATTGTTGCAGATTGATGAGGCTCCGGCATGTGAACCCACAGCCTGTGTAATCCTATGACGGGTTCTGTTTAGTCTTCTCCATGTTCCTCCGTGATTGTCCTTTCATCTTATCATCATTCGTTCTCAACGCCGCGATTAAAGTCAGTTTTTGAGAACTAGATATCATCATAGGAATTTAAGATGAGGGTAACAATGAAGCAACAGCAGTAAATGTATCCCCAATTTACAAGTTCTTCCCTGCAATATGCATAAATTCATATTTCTTCTTCTTCTTGTATTTTTTTTTTAATAATGTACTGCATTTTCTCTATAATCAATTTCATCTAGCTACTATTCATCATATTGGTTGCGATCAACCGTTTGTAAATAAAGTGACACAAAAATAAGAAAAATTCAATGAAAAACCAAAACAATCAAGTCAATACTTATGCCATGTGTATTTTCATCATGCTTGGTGCTTAATTGCCTGGCGTTTTAAAAGTTTTTAGCGTCTATAAATCTGCACCCCTGCTCACTACTCTAGCACTACGTGCTTTGTAGTAACTGAAGTATGAAATACTAGTTTCATCTTGACGTCAGACAAATCCTTCCGCGCTTGTAAACACAAGAGGGTGGAAAAGAGCCCGCCCAGTGGAACTTCAAGCCCTGAATACCGATGGTATGTCAGTTTCTTTTCATTTTTCTTCACTTCGGCTACATCCTAAATGCAAGTGCGCAGGGCGGTACACCCTCAAATTTGTCTCTGTCAGCTTCAACAAAAAAATCATGAATGTACTTTCTCCAGAAATAGTTTATGACCGGAAATCGATAGAAACTTTGTTTCACAAATACAATTAATATGCACCTGTTTGGTATCTGACTGTACGACGAATGTGAACTGAAAGAAACAAAACTGGCAAATGCAAACTCCCATTATCCGCCCCCTGTGACTGAATGGTTAGCACAACGCGCCACGACGCCAGGGGTCCCGGCTTCGAATCCCGGTCTGATCATGGGTGTTTGTGAGTGTGCATTCATCAATTTCATATCATCACTCATCCTCATCTTCGCAATTAGCCAAAACCCAAAAGTGGCAGAAAAGCGAAGTAAAATATAGCTGTCAAATAAATCAACCAAGCAAACCCCTACTGGCCTCCCCGATGGCGCAGTGGTTGCGGCGCCGCTTATAATCAAGGGTTTTTGGGTTCGATACCTGGCGGAGGCACATAGTCGTTCGGATCCTAATTTAAACTGTAGGTCCAGTTCCGATTAATCTTACTGTGCATAAAGTGGACTTAAAACGCCAATTCAATAAAGCAAACTCCCATTTAAAATTAGCCACGATTGCATTTCTTTCTGAGTACAATTTTAACCTCCTAGAGTGCAGCTAATTATCCAGTTTTACAATTCTAACCTCCGCCCCTAAGAAAGAGAACCTTCATACGCTGGTGAGCAGCGCGCGTGTGTATATGAGAGTTGTTTGTAATTTAACAACATCTGTCTGTCTCTCTCTCTCATATATATGTATGTATGTATATATAATATTGTTGTATATATACACATAATGTTGTGTGTTGTTAATTTTCGTAATGGTTTGATACAGGGGCGCCGACTTGTCAAAATTATTGGGGGGGGGCTCTGATCACTGAAATAAATTGATGAATGACTCACTCTCTCCCTCTAAGTTTTGGCCTCAGTGTTCGGAATCTCGTAAAAGCCCATGAATTCCTCAAAAATATTAAAATTTTCATTTACAGTTCGAATCAGAATGTCAATTGTTCACAGATGGATATGTCACAAGTTTTGTCAACCGTAAGAGCAAAATATTCCAGACTTTTAATATCTGCTACCACGGAGCGCAAAACAGATCTCCCTTATATATCAATGACCTCGTTCTGAATGTCATGTTAGAGCCATTTGTAGCCCGAACGTTCCATCCACTCTCCCAGTTCATGCACATCTTCTTTTGAAACTCTTTTTAGTAAAAATGTTAACAATACTCACAATTATATACTTAGTATATAGTAATAAGTCATGTGTTTTGCTGTCTCTGGTCATAGCCCCCCCCCCCAAAGTTGATGGTCTAGAACATTTCATACGTGTTTTTAAAGTTAAGTTCATATGGCACAATTCAGAGTAAACTTTACAAGAGAAGCAAAATAAAACATTAGATCCTCTTAAGCAAAATTATTTGGGGGCTCTGCCCCCAAGCCCCATGGAGTCGGCGCCTATGGTTTGATAGATAAATTTCTAACTTAAGTTTTGCCCCCCCCCCCCCCCCGAACGGATCAACCTTGTCCCTGGATGAATCAGACGAAAGTGAATATCTCTACACTTCCTCTGATGATGATGATGATCTTCCTCGGGACAATGCTGATGCAGAGTGTTTATTTTGTGGTTGTTTTTTAGTGAGGACAAGCATGAAGAAAAATGGGCGAAATGCACTGGTGGATGTCACCGATGGGCTCACGAGGCCTGTAGTGCCACCGATCCTTATTTTGTGTGTCGTATGTGTTCTCAGAGACGTTAAACTAGTGTCATGATACATACCTTAAACAGCCATATTTTGTTCTATTATCAGGTATATACGTACTACATTTGTAGATGTGTTTTCATATATTCATTTCTTCCTTTTTTAGCATACAGTTATGTTTACAATGTTGTCTTTCTATTGTTTCGTTTAGGGTCTCATATTGGGAACCACTCTTTCCACAAGGGAAAAATGCACATTTTCATTTGGTTATGTTTTGTGAGACTGGTTATTCTTAGTTCACATGTATACGGTTTTGCATTCATTAATAAAAGAATGAAGAATACGTCTATTCCATTAACACAAACCTTCCTGGTTTTCTCAGCCTGCCAAGAGAGAAAAACAAAATGGATCTCATATTCGGGCACTTTACCCTACTTCCACGAGTAGCCGTAACGTTACATGATTCTCGTTACATAAACTCGAAAAGAAGAGTTTATTCAGAATTTTGCACTGGGGAGGAGGGGGTATAAGGTCGTTTTTAGGGCGAATTTCCACCAACGCGACATGATTTAACCAATCGAAAGCAGTCTTGTGCCGGTTGTGCGGCCTGTCATGCCGCTAAGGTGTGAAATGTTCCTGCCGATTGGCTCGTTCCCAAGTGGCATGTGCGCTGCGACGCCAAGGGTCCCGGGTTCGAATCCCGGTCGGGCTTGGTTGTTTGTGAATGTCCATTCATCCATTTCATCATTTCATCACTCATCCCCATCTTCGCAAATTAGCCAAGAGGCACAAAACGCGAAGTAAAATAAACGAAATCAATCAATCAATCAATCAACCAAGTGGCATGTGTCGCGTGTCGCTTCGGTCTGAAATCTGTATAAAGGTAATTTCAGAAATTGGACTTCGCTTAAAAATATTAGGGGTGTTACAGAAAATTTGTGTTAGGGGGTGTTTTAGTGTGCAGCGAAAACAATGACTCGGGTGTCCGCCATTCCCTACGACCACACGTTCTCTCCATTGTCATCATCCGTCATGGTGTGCCAAAGTAGGAGTGGCGGAAGTCATACCCCCCTCCTTTGGCCCAATATTCCTAAAAAAAGAACAAGGGCAGGAAAATAGGTGGAGGCAGGCCCGTACCCAGGATTCTTTAATCATATCCAATAATGTTCTCTATCACAGTTCTCCCGGTGTTTTTTTTTTATAAAAGGGGGGCAAACCCGAAAATATGGAACAAAGTTTTTTTTATTTGGTTTATTTTACTTAGCTTTTATGCTGGGTAGGAAATCGTTGAAGACTCGAGGGGGGGGGGGCAGATATTAATTTATACTGTTAACCTTTTCCCATTCTCTCTGCCTTTTCCTATTTTATACCCCTGACAGTTTTTCTTTGCTATACTTATTTTCATTGGATGCGAAAACGGAAAACCAGAAGGAAAAAATTCAGAAATATGCAAACTGTTAAGGCCGTACTCTTCTAATGAATGCGATTCACTACCAGACCACAACTGAATATCCGAAGGGAAGCAATACTACGAACTATTTTTTTTAAAAAATGTTTATCGTGCCTTATTGCTGATTAAAATGTTCAAAAACGTCCAGTAGCCCTTCCGAACAGCCGCCTGCCGCGTTCTGAAGCAGTGAACGGAAAAAGAAACACCGACAATTCCTAAAAGTGAGAATGGATCTTGTAAGGGATTGTTGACGTTAAAGGACAGGTTTCGCGTGATTGTTGACAGTTGATTGAAGCTGCAAACAAAAGGAACAATGTTTTGGCATTTTTTCCTTTTACATAGCTATCTCCAAATTGTTTCAGTCGGAACTTTGCAACGTGGAAGTTGCATGGCAACAAATATGCGCAAGAACAAGAACAAGTTTACCCCAAAGGAAACATTCAGTAAATAAAATCCGGTTACGTTCTGCCGTCATGTCGCCCCGGCGTCCATGAAACGACCGGGGGTACGGCCGTACCATCGTATCCCCCCCGGAGCAGCCGGCGAACTGGCCTCTCCCCACAAGAACCCATTCATTTATGCAAGGATAAAATCGAAATTCTAACAAAATCTTCATAATTGTCAATGTTTTTTCGTAGGTTTCCACAGGTTCACATTACAACATTTCATGGTTCGAGGGGATGGGCATGGCCCCCATCCTTGGGTACGGGCCTGGATGGAGGCACATTTCATGTGGTTCGGATATCACGTTAAAAGCCCAGTTCCGACTAGACAATCTGGGACTTTAAACAATAAAACAACTTCAGAATGTTTTATTTGTTCTTTGTCAATTACTTCATTACCATTAAACCACGAGAAACAATACGTAATAAATATAAAAAACCGAAGGATCCATGATCCAAACTCAAGATGCTTTAATGAATTATGATGCAACCACACAGAGTTTTTACCCTAGTTATACCTGCGCCGCTCCTATATCCGCCGCGGGAACCGCCTTTATGGCAGTGTGTGACCATAGGTGTGACTCTCTGTTGCCGCGTTTCCCTACAAAGGAACTCGCGGAAACAAACACAATTTTGATAATATAAATGTACGAATAGATGACAATGAAATCAATTATGAAAATCCAGTAAAATTTTTAGGTTTAGTTATTGATGATAAATTAAGATGGACATATCATATTGACCATTATGCAAGAAAGTAGGGAAAAATGTATATCTTTTAAAACTCCTAGCACAATATGATGTGTCTGAAATAAACAAAAACCTGTAGTATGGACAAGTGGCGACTCGTGGCTTTTCAGGTGTAGGAAGTTATGATCAATAAAATATTGCATAATAGTTTGAGGAAGAGCTGCACAGGAGTACACGCAGAGATAGCTTATTCTGCAAAAAAGAGCAATACGGTATATGTTTAAAATACCAATGAGAAGCTCATGTAGAGAATCATTTCCAGAAAACAAAATTATGACTTTATATTCCCTATATATTTATAAAGTAGTTGCATACGCACTAACACATGGTAAAATGAATAAAAATTCGATGATCCATCAGTACAACACGCGCCAAAAGGAGGACTTTCATATGCAAGTGCATAGACTTGCTCTTTCAAACAAAGCACCTCATGTTGCAGGAATAACATTTTATAACAAACTCCCCACACACATTAAACAAATTACAGATACAGTGAGTCACATAATTATTCGGACACACAGTAAATTTCTAACGTTTAAGAGCGGGAAGGGAGTGAAATCTGTGTACAGCGTTGAAGTTGATTTTCGTTTAAAAAATGTCATGTTTAGCACAAAATTGAACGATAAAAAGTTAAAAAACGAACATCAGCAACAATATAACGAAGGATGAATTCCTACCGTTGCAAAAATAGTGCCACAAAATTATTCGGACACATAGTAAATGTTAAAGTTTGCGATACAGTGACAATTTCGATTTACGGATTGATTGATGTATGTATACTCTGTTCTATTAACTCTGGTTTCCTGTAGGTTTCTATAGCAATTACGATCGCGTTTTGTTTAACAAAGTTGTGATATAAGAACATTTTCTATGTAGAAATGGGGCGAAGAGGAAGGGAAAGTTCATTTGAACAACGTCAGTTAGTGATATGGCACCACGCTAAAGGTAAAACTTACCATGCAATTGCCTCAATGTTGAAAATGAAAAAAGTACACTTGCAGATATTATTAAGCGATTTGAAGATGAAGACAGGATCGAGTCCCACGGTCATACAGGGAGACCAAGATTTTTTTCCCCCCAGAGAAGAGACAGTAATCGTGAGGAAAATTAAAAAAACCCAAAGATGAGTGCTCCAATGGTGTGCTGAGGTAGCTGAGGAGTGTGGAAATCATAGTCATCCTGAAACTATACGAAGAGTGCTCAGAAGGGCAAACTATCATGGCCGTGTAGCCAGGAGAAAGCCATTTGTAAGTAAGCCAAACAGGACAAAAAGACTGGTGTTCGCAAAGGAACACTTAGAAAAGGATCAGACATGGTGAAATCAGGTAATTTTCACTGACGAGAGTAAATTCAATATTTGTGAGTCAGATGGGAGGGTAACAGTGTGGCGCAAACCAAATGAGGAGCTCCGAGGGAAAAATTTGCAAGCAACAGTGAAGCACGGGGGTGGTCACGTAATGGTTCGGGGCTGCATGTCGGCCCAAGGCGTTGGTAAATTGGCTTTCATCGAACAGACAATGGACAGGTACCGTTACCTTGACATTCTAAAGTCAAATCTAAAGACTAGTGCTGAAATGATGGGCATTCTTTGTAACTTTATGTTTTATCAAGATAATGACCCGAAGCACACTTCCCGCGTTGTGCAAGAATGGTTATTGTACAACTGCCCGAAAGTGTTCCATCCTCCACCGCAGTCTCCAGACTTGAACGTCATTGAGCACTTCTGGTGTAAGTTGGAAAAAGAAGTGAGGAAAGCACCTATAACCTCGAAGGCAGACCTCAAGGAGAGACTTCAACATGAATGGGCCAACATGTCGCCAGTGTACACCAGAAAATTGGTAGAAAGTATGCCAAATCGTTTATCCGAGGTGTTAAAAATGAAAGGGATGCCTACCAGATACTGACATTTCTGTTCGTTGCTTTTCAAGCGTGTTTTCCTGTTTCTCCTTCCATGTGTCCGAATAATTTTGTTTAACCCACAAAAAATGTTTGTTTTGTTTAATGAAAATATTTTACTAATATATTATATTAAACATAATTGAAGATAATTAACAGTGTGATCATATTGTGTTTTCTTGTTAAATAAATATTAAACATTTATCATCGTATTATATCACGACTACGTCAGTAAATATTCAGAAATCTTACCTGTCCGAATAATTATGTGACTCACCGTACATACAAGAGACTGAAAGAAATAAAACAGTGCCTAACAGACAAAGCACTGTACAACCTTAATGAATTAAAGCATAGAAAATGATTAAAGTAGTAAACTGGATCATTGAAATACTGCATTTTAATATTGAAATTTGGTAATGTATTTCTCTTTTTACAAATTTAGCATTGGTGATCTGATCTTGTATAAAATATGTTAACTGTACTTAACAGACATATAACTGTTAACTGTATAACCCTAATGGTTATTTGTATTTTTTCTTGCATTTTTCTACTTATTGTAATTTTCCCATTTTGTAACTTTAGCATTGTATGACGTTTTGGGTTAACGGAAATAAAGAATTTATTATTATTATTATTATTATTATTATCAACAACAATCTGTTATGGAACTGACTAGAAATGTGTATGCAATATTAAAAAACAATATTCCTTCAAAAGTTAAAAGAACAAACAATCAACTGCCTTGGATGACAAGGAAACTAAAGAGAATGACCAATAAAAAGAGAAGGTATCATGATAAATTTAAACAAATAAGTGTGAATATTACAGTACTTATTCCCAATTAAGGAAAGATGTTAAAAAGAAATATTCTAATGTAAAGGAGCATTACTACTCCTCCTTAGAAAACAATGTTAATGGTGACAAGAATGCTTTTTGGTTTCACTTTAATAGAAAGAAGAGAGAAAATACTATCACTGAAGTTATTTATGATAATGATATACTGTTCAATGAATATGATATTGCTAATGCTTTTAGTGAGCTTTTTCACAAATCTTTCTAAAAAAGAAGTCATGTAAATTTTAAAAATATTAATCTTCATTCATACACCAACTTAATTGATGTACAGTGTCTCTCAAAAGTTTTAGGACAACGACATTTTAAACTAGGCAACCCAATTTGCACAAGGCGTTGGTGGGTTGCGTGTAGAGTTAGGCTCAATTTCAGGGTTGCCACATGCACAATAGACATTTATAAAATACGCGAAAGGAATAAAGCAAGCAATATTGTATAAAATTATTAAAAATATCACTATTATATCGCAAGTGACAAAATTCTTTCTGAAAAAAAAGTTTTTTAGTATTTCATCGCTGATGAGTTTACAGAAAGGAAAAGAGGTGATAGAAAACGAAAGGTGACAAAGGAGAGGAGAAAGAGAAAGTGAAAGGAGAAGAGGAAAAGTAGAGGAGAGAAGAAGGAGAGGATAGACGAGTAGAGGAGATGTAGTGAGGAGAATGGAAAAAGATTCTAGGAGAGATGAGGAAAATAGAGCAAATAAGAGAGAAGAGGAGATGAGAGGAGGGGAGTGGAGAGTAAAGTAAAGGAGAGAAAAAGAGAAGAACGAAAAGAAGAGGAGAAGAGTGCAGTGGAGTCGGAAATCTAAGAGGAGAGGAGATACGAGGAGTGGAGATGAGTGGGATGGAGATAAGATGCGAGAAAAGTAGGGAAGGCGGTATGAGATAAAAGCAGAGCGAGCAGAAGGAGGGGAGAGGAGAGGAAAAGGAGAAGAGAAGAACAGAAGGAACTGAAGAGAAGTGGTAGTTGCAGAAAATATCGTTTCAGCGTCAAGAATTGATGCATTAGTCAAATTATTTAAATGAAACATTCAATAACATTTTGAAATGTATTGGAGAATGTATTAGATCGGTTCGAAATACCTTTTTTGCTTAGTTCAGAGCAAGGTAAAATCTTCCATGTAAGATCTTTGATTTTACCTGCGATAAAACATGAATGTAATTTGTATATTTATAAGAATTATCCAATTTTTGTCCACTTCTCGGTTCGTTGAAATGAAGATTTTGTAATTTAATATTTCCCTTCCCTCCATCGTTAATCCAAACTGAATCATTCCGTTTCACACGGCGTGGACAATGAACACAATAGGATAGGTCTAAAACTTTCGAAATTTTTTTGCCACCGGAAGGGTTTGAACCTACGACCATCAGATTGACACTCCTGAACGGTAAACACTACCCTAAAAGCTTTCGCTCCTGAAAGTAAGTAGAAGGAGCTGACCAATGTGAAATGTAGATGCAACTCTCCTCCTACATGTAATGTGCAAACAATACTTGTTTGTAACAAAGAAAACTAAGGTAGTACGACTCGGCGAAAACATTTAATGGAGAATTGCACATGATGAAGACTTTTCATTCGATATTTGCGGAGGATATATTCTTGCATTGAACTCGAGTGGGAAAAGGGGTAAAATTAGTATGTTCTGAATTGCCACAAATATAAATAGTTATTTCATTAATATTTGTCAATGTCTTTGAAGCAGTACACAATTATCGTTAGAGTATCATAATTCAAGATCTTATACATGAAAATATCCCTTTGAATGTGTGTCAATTCATTTCTTTGTTTATTTTTTTATAAATTTCATATGCAGAACAATGTAGCCACTATATACTGCTATTACAAATAATGTTACCATGCTGTTGTTTATAATAAAAGGAGAATTAAAAAGAGAACACCTAGTATGGAGGATCGAACCTGAAACCGCAATCAATGCTTTCAAGAACTCTAACCAATACACTACGCCCTTTGTTTCCCTTGGAGCAACAGTTCTTAATTATTCTGTCGCGTCAATATTGTAAACGTTATCCTGCAAAAATAAGTTCAATACTCTGATATAGCTCTGTACTTCTAGAATTAGTCTATACACATGTATTTGAAATTTAACTCTGAATTTATTTCTTCGTTGTTAGTATATCTAAGCTTGTGAATATACTTTATTTGTAATTTTATAACGGTTATATGAACATCTACGAAATAGTTCCTTATAATAACCTTCGGTTGACCAAGTTGCCAATATAAACAAATGGAATACAGATTGTCTTCGAGCTTACATTGTTGAAAAGGAGCGGATACACGTATTACTATCCCAATACTTATTCAATAAGATTTCTTGTTTGTCAGAAATTATGATTTAAACTATTGCATGTTGAGCTAGTGCCCACCTAGCTGCCTCTGAAGAAATCTATCATTCTTCAGATTCTCTTTCAAATTCGACTCTGGTCACTTGTAACTTTCTGGGTACAGACACTGTGCATCGACACACAGTGTTTTGCGATAAGAAGCGGCCTTGAATAGCGTGAGTGAGTCACTTTGAATGCGAGCAAGCTATGCTACCAAGCTTGTCTGCCTTTGAAAACCAAGTCCTTTTTTTTCATCGTTTCCTA
This sequence comes from Lepisma saccharinum, assembly GCF_977018435.1. NCBI lineage: Eukaryota > Metazoa > Arthropoda > Insecta > Zygentoma > Lepismatidae > Lepisma > Lepisma saccharinum. The sequence continues at coordinate 224,521 of NC_139233.1, read as the reverse complement.
ACGCGATTGCTATTGTAGAAGTATAAATATATATTCTCTCAAAAGAGCATGAAAGGAAATTTGACCAATATTCTTCCGTCGTTTAAAACCAAATATTATCTATTAAACGAAAAGTTCACGATTGTCAATAAACGGTTTAACCTATCTGAGCATAGGTTCGATCCCGGGTTCAGTTTCCGGGAATATTCGGCCTGTTTATAGGGCATGTGGCAACCCACCATCGTGAGGAAATTGGGTAACTCCAAGTGAGTGTGCGTAATCCGGTCGCGAAGTCTTACAACGGTTGGGGGTCTGTCGGGCCGACCACCCGTCCCCCTAGTCTGGCTGCAGATCTTCATGCCCCATTGGTGGCCCGCGTGGGAGGGAGTCCAGCAGTCGGTACGTAAGCCTTGGCCCAATATTGGGCTGTAGCGCTATAGGATTATTATTATTTAAATAATAAAATTTCATAGAAAGATTCTCCGAAATTTCTCTCCCACTGTCTACGTCAGGCCAGTACCCAGGAAGGTGTGTGTGTGGGGGGGGTATGGGGGCCTCGAACCCTGAAAAAATATTTAAATGTGAACCTGTCAATAATTACGAAAATAGGGGCCTCCCCCATGGCGCAGTGGTAGCGTCTTTGCCTTGTAATCAAGGGGTCCCGGGTTTGACACCCGGTGGAGGCACAAGTGGTTCGGATCCCACTTTAAACTGTAGGTCCAGTCCCGATTAGCCATACTGTGCATAAAGTGGACTTAAAACACCAACTCAAACCAATTACGAAAATAACATCGTCGATTTTAGAAATGTGTAAAAATTTCAATTTTGTTCTTACATAAATGAATCTGTTTCTTGCGCAAAAGTCTTCAGGCTGCAATATTGAATGGTTTTAGTTTTATAATCATTGATGCAAGGCTACCAGACGTCCGATTCAGCGATTTTGTCAGGACAGTGCGTTACTTTCAATCCCTGTCCCGACTTTTTCGAACTGCAATCGTGATGCGAGAAAGTATCTTTATTATTGCTTTTTCTTAACTCACAATTAGACATGTTCTTTATTGTAATAATAATTCCTAGTACGCAACATTTAATTTATAAATATATTATTTTCTAAACATAGAATTATCATGACTTTTCAATGGCGCTCGCACTATTTGAACTATTTTGTAATATCTGTCTCTGTCTCTCTTATATATATATATATATATATATATATATATATATAAATTATAAATTTGGGTCTGGCCCCTCCCTGAAAGGAATCCTGCGTATGGGCCTGGTCTACGTCAATGACAGAAATGCAAGCAATATTTGTATTTATTTTTAACCCAATTATAGGAATGTCGAAGAATTTAAAAGAAATAAGAAAGAGCAGATCGACTGTTACTCTACTTTAAAAATTATTGTTCTTCGAGGAAGAAAAATAAGAAGTATTTACTCCAGCACCTTAACACAGTGTCTCACGAGTCTCTCTTGACTAATACTGTCAAATGTGAAGTGATTTTATGAATAAAATTTTCCGCCTGATTACGTCTAACGTTGCGCAGATTTGGTAGTTCGCAAACGGTGTAATTATTTCGTGTTACCTTACGCAACAGCAAATACATTTCATAAGACTGTTCTGAACACGACACTTGCGTCAGTAAACAAACAAGCATTTCGTCTGTTGCAGTATCACTGGAAAAGAATATCGTCCTGCAATGTTCAAGCCTCTAGATATTTTCCATTAATAATGTCTAATCACAATAATAAGTTAGAACAAATAACTCGCATTTTCGCAACTACCAATATTCTCGTTTTTCTTCATCACTTCGAAAATTATTTCTCGAAGATATCTGTTATACTACAAAAAGCAATTCAAAATTAAAGTAAAAGTTCAACTACATGTATACCCAACGACATTTACAATATTGGAGGGACAGAATACTTAAAAATTGTTGTTTCAATCGAAGGTAAGAGCGTGGTGTAGTGGTTAGAGTTCTCGATTGGGCTGCTAGCGGTCCCAGGTTCGATCCTCCATACTAGGTGTTCTTTTTATAATTCTCCTTTTATTATAAACAAGAGCATGGTAACATTATTTGTAATAGCAGTGCAGTGGCGCAGGAACGTTTTTCATTTGGGGGGGTACAAAATTCAGCCTCCCATATATAAAAACACACATACTACTGCACATAGAAATACATTTCGGGGGTCCAACCAAGTGTTGCAATAATAATAATAACAATAATAATAATAATAAATAATCTGTGCATAGCACCACGCCATGAAGGCGTATAGGGTTATAATTATAATAATTATATTTAATTAAATTCAAATATTAATTAAATATGTAAGTTAATTAATATTGTATTGTTGTTATTACATGAATAGGTAAAAGATAGTAAAAGAGTAGAGATATAAAAGCATATAATATTCATTATCCAGCTTAGGTCTAGTTAAGATCGCCAAGATTTGCATAAAAACAACTGCCCTGGCAAGGAATTTAATGTCAAATAGAAAAATAATTGAATATTTATTGAATAACAGACAAGGAGTTAGATCCAATTAACGAAAAGTAAAGTTTCTGATTAATATTTTATGGATATTATCATTAGTTGTTTGCATAAATCTTTTGGAACCCTTCGAAGCCGTATGAGCCAAATTCCTTGCCTTCCAAAAAGTTCAGCGGAAATAACCATCGATTATATAACAAATGCTATACAATTATATTTTGATTATTTACTTTTACTTCTTGGTAAGTCTTTCGGGGGGAGTGTCCGGACCCCCTCCTAAATACGTCCTTGATACTTAGGTATAATGTGAAGGCATGGGAAATATTCTGTTTTAGAACAACACACACGAATGTCCTGTTATTTAATGCAAAATTTGCATAACTATTTTTTCTTTATTTTTCTTAGAATTTATGTGTTTTTTAAACAGATTTTAAAACCAAATAACAATTCTGAAACACATAAAGCTCTGGACTTCGTTCTGGCCTTATTTGAATTTAACGGAACGGAAAATCAGGAGTTCGAAATGTGAAAATTGCGAACAAAGATACATCTATTCATTTTAATGCAGGTTGAGATTAAAGGGGGTGAGGAGGATCTTGAGCCACCCCAACCAGGAATAATCACCTCCCACCCACTGGATATAGAAACCACATTATTGAATATACCATACTTATAGAGTTCCACTTCAGTTCATTCTAATTTCAAATTCTCATAGCTACGCATAAAAATATCTTTAAACAATTTATGGCAGATGTGTACCACATCCAATGTCTTTTAGAAGCCATGTATTTGGTATTTACTCAGACATCTGCAGGACGTTGTATTAAAAAAAGGAAAAAAACTGAGTTTATATGGTTCCCGTAAAAAGTCTAACTTTGAAATATTTGTGAAAAATTTGCCAAAGCTTTTATTTGTTATATATTTAGCTGTACCTAATGACACTCTTCAAGCACTGAAAGTACTATCATTACAAATACAAAACCGAAATCCTTCAGATGTCAGAGGAAGCAAGGTAAGGCATACGCTCAAAATGTTTTTTTTTTCGTTTCAATCTTTGGTGGACAATATGAAGAACCGCCCAAGGTTTCCTTTCCTATGTAGTGGTATTAAATGCAGATACATGCGTGTGTTTTAGGGTGACATGTCAATTTCTCGTTTATGTGAAAAGGTAAACTTTAATGTAAGCAAAGCATGTGCGCGTCACAGTTAAAGATTTTCGCATCTACAAAGAAAATCCAAAACACATTCCCACCTCGCCAGCCTCCGGGGTTAGCTTAGCGCGCTTTGACGCCAGAGGTCCCAGGTTGGGCATGTGAGTGTTCATCAATTTCATGATATCATCGCCCATCCTCATTTGTGCGATTAGTCAAAAGTAGCAGAAATGCGAAGTCGAATAAAACATACAAATCAATCAAACATTCTCATCTCACTCAAAGACCTTGCGAATCCAATCCAAAATCTACCAATAGAACCTGCAGTGAGTTTCATTTATCTCGTGCAATCATCTGACTAATGTAATTTTCTTACAGATTAACTTTAGGGTTTAACTTAAAATGGCATTGTGTTGCATTCGATACCAAAATTAGATTTTAAGCAATTAATGTCCAATTATAAGTATACCTAATACATAGGTAAAAATAATCCCCCTCTGATAATATCGCAAATTGCACCTTGTTTAAATGTGTAGGAAAAAAAAAATCACCCAGGAATGATATCGCGATGCGATGAGTCGAAAATTGTCACAGCCTTATCTCGTCTCCTGTGTGGCGAGGTCCGTGTTAATTTTTGTTTCGGTTTCCACTCGGAAGTCATTAAAACTTATTCTAGATTCACTTCATGGTCAGCTAGGCTAATCGGGACTCTCTTAATATTTAGGTTTAATTATAGTTTTCCGAACACCGCCTTACAAAGTTATGAAAAACATGGGTGAGGTACCCCCCCCCCCCCCCAAGTTGGTCTGTAGTATCTCGTCTCGATCGTGTAAGTATTTCGTTTTGGAAAATTCCATTTTAAATATTCAAAAGAAAATGGGATCAGTCATATACCCTTCGAATCGACGCGACCATTTCTTTAGAAAAGTGTACACCCCCCCCCCCCCCCCGCCCTTACACAAAGAAGCATTCGTCTGCAGCGTGATTTTCTGAGAGCAAGTCTGATTCCATCGTTCCACACACATTTTAAACAATTTTCTTCTCCTTAAATAGGTTTCCAAGAACTTAGGTCACTGAACTAACTATAGCAGAACCACGAGCAAAACAACCTGCGCACACCCGCGACTCCTGTGAACCGAACTCTCGCGAGGAGGGGAGGGGTGAGTGGACCATGCTTCCTTATGGCCCGAGCTGAACGGAATAAGGGAAAGCTGCGCGGGGACTTTTCGTCCAAGGTTTTTTTCCTTGTGGTCCCTCAATAGTAGAATAAGTTAAGAATGGTTTGAATTTCTGTGGTAAGGAAGATAATGTTTGTAAGTTATAAACAATATACACTTTTTTATTGGGCGAACTGAAAATAGGTTCTTTTAACAGTAGCACCTTGCGTCTGCTGTCAAATTATCAAGGGGGGGGGGTACAGGGGGTACAACTCGATTTACGGATTTAGAGGGGTACAGTACCCCCTTCAAAAAATTTAGGGGGGTACAATGTACCCCTGTACCCCCCGTTCCTGCGCCACTGTAGCAGTGTATAGTGGCTACATTGTTCTGCATATGGAATTTATAAAAAAATAAAAAATAAATGAATTGACACACATTCAAAGGGATATTTTCATGTATAAGATCTTGAATTATGATACTCTAACGATAATTGTGTACTGCTTCAAAGACATTGACAAATATTAATGAAATAACTATTTATAATTGTGGCAATTCAGGACATACTAATTTTACCCCTTTTCCCACTCGAGTTCAATGCAAGAATATATCCTCCACAAATATCGAATGAAAAGTTTTCATCATGTGCAATTCTCCATTAAATGTTTTCGCCGAGTCGTACTACCTTAGTTTTCTTTGTTACAAACAAGTATTGTTTGCACATTACATGTAGGAGGAGAGTTGCATCTACATTTCACATTGGTCAGCTCCTTCTACTTACTTTCAGGAGCGAAAGCTTTTAGGGTAGTGTTTACCGTTCAGGAGTGTCAATCTGATGGTCGTAGGTTCAAACACTTCCGGTGGCAGAAAATTTTTGGAAGTTTTAGACCTATCCTATAGTGTTCATTGTCCACGCCGTATGAAACGGAATGATTCAGTTTGGAATTAACGATGGAGGGAGGGGAAATATTAAATTACAAAATCTCCATTTCAACGAACCGAGAAGTGGACAAAAATTGGATAATCTTATAAATATACATATTACATTCATGTCTCATCGCAGGTAAAATCAAAGATCTTACATGGAAGATTTTACCTTGCTCTGAACTAAGCCAAAATGCATTTCGAACCGATCTAATACATTCTCCAATACATTTCAAAATGTTATTGAATGTTTCATTTCGATAATTTGACTAATGCATCAATTCTTGACGCTGAAACGATATTTTCTGCAACTACCTCTTCTCTTATCAGTCCCTTCTGTTCTTCTCTTCTCCTTCTCCTCTCCTCTCCCCTCCTTCTGCTCGCTCTGCTTTTATCCCATACCCAGTAGCGAAGCGTAGTCTTACGAAGGAGGCAAGCAATGTTTCAGTACAACGACATGCCGAGGGGAAAGATTCAAGGTTTATAGCCTCATTTACCCAGTCGCTGGATTTGTCAAAATATCGTAATAAAGTGACTGTACTAAAAATAAACCATATGATCCGCAAACGTCACATTTACTTTTTTAAAAAATCCAGGTAACGTTATTCATATGATATTAAACGTTTTGCATATGCGAACTTTCCGCATACGACTAAAGGGAGACGGAATTTCTTACTTACTTATTAGTACCTTTATTTGTTCATTATTATTTAATATGGTCAAACGGTGACGAAACCGATTTAGATAAAAAAAAAATGGGAATCATTTGTTTATTTTACGCTGCATGATGTAATACAGTATTTTTGGGCACCCTAAAAACCTCATTGGAGTAACTTAAACACTAAATAAAAAGTTAAACACAAACAATAAAAAAATCATTTCAAAGCAAAGAAACACATGCATAGACGATGTACTCACCACAATAAATTTCAAACTCTTGGTGTTGGTCGACCCCCTTCCACGATTTTCATTTTAACACTTATCTCTCTCGAGCTAAACGAAGCAATTTTCAATTGCTCAATAATACACCCGCACTTCACATCAACCGTTCCTAAATACGCGTTCATTCCGATAAATTCACAGCACAAAACACGAAGCAACAAACACTCACACTATCCCACGCGCTTTCCACATCTGCAAATGCAAGCATCCACACAAGATCACTTTGAAAATCTCTGAAACAACAGAAAGTGATACCAACCTATTTCCTTAATTTTATCCGTCACAAAGGAAAGATATATCAGTTTGGAGATAAAAATTACGCGGAGGAATCAGAATCATTTCAGCAGAACGAGTATGTACATTAATATTTAAGTAATAAAGTGTCATTCAATGGCGTGCCCGGGGCGAAGGGGGGGGGTGGTGGATGGTAGACATAACCCCCTTTTGGCCCAGTATATCTAAGAAAAAACGTCAAAGGAAGGAAAAGATGACAAAATGGGGACCGTAAAAAGACCCTGGGAACACCACAAGCGTCATAATAATAGAACTTAAAACATATTCGGGCCTGCCCGATGGCGCAGTGGTAGTGTCGTCGCCTTGTAATCAAGGGGTTCCGGGTTCGATACCCGGTGGAGGCACAAGTGTTTCAGATCCCATTTTAAACTGTAGGTCCAGTCCCGATTAGCCTTACTGTGCATAAAGTGGACTTAAAACAACAAATCAATCAATCAATCATTAAAACATATTCTTGTGCTCATAATATGCAGAATGTATACGATTTACTTCTATGCCATGTACAAATATCAGTAGATAGTTCTTTCTCAGATAGCTTTATTTTCACCCCAAGTTTTATTCAAAAGCAGTCATTTATTGAGTGTAAAATTTGTGAAAGAGCTCACTTGAATTACTGCGTAAATAATTTGGCAGTTGCAAACACTGGTAGCGGTCAACACTTCTGGCGTAATTTGAGCTGGACCGACCAGGAAGCAGGGTGCAGGACCAAGGTCCGTCCAATCTTCCCTCCCTCCCTGAGAAAACTCTTCACGGGGGTGCAGAAATTCCACTGCCCCAACTCCCAATGTCAACTTTTTTTACGCGTTTTACATTTCGCGAAATCTAAAATAATTTGTAATATAATATGATATATATGGAATTTAGAACAGTGATAATAACTTCTTTTAGTTATTTTATGACTAACAATTATTACTATATTTGCGATCTTGTTTACGTGTTCATGAAGACAAATATTCGTTACTAGTTTTTGCTGGCAACGTACCCATAGATGAATCCTTCTGCTTTCTGTTGAACTCGGCTATTTTCGGGAATCACGCAAGCTCGGAAAGCACAGCTTTTTGTAGAAGCTTTGTGGACGGGTTCCACCAGAATTTCACGCTTCGCCATGTGACTCCATCGGAGGCCTTATTTTCCCGCAGAACGGCTGCAAGCATTGAGGATGGTGCTTGCTACAGAGCTGCTGGGGGAGTTTGCGGCCGCATTTTTTTCGCGAAATCGAGTGCGATGGAAACTAAATACGGTTAGAACATTAAGTACATTAAATGATATTCGAATTATGCAAGCAGTGCTTGCATTGCTTGTACTATATCTTCGCCTCTGCCCATACCGCCTTCCCTACTTTTCTCGCATCTTATCTCCATCCCACTCATCTCCACTCCTCGTATCTCCTCTCCTCTTAGATTTCCGACTCCACTGCACTCTTCTCCTCTTCTTTTCGTTCTTCTCTTTTTCTCTCCTTTACTTTACTCTCCACTCCCCTCCTCTCATCTCCTCTTCTCTCTTATTTGCTCTATTTTCCTCATCTCTCCTAGAATCTTTTTCCATTCTCCTCACTACATCTCCTCTACTCGTCTATCCTCTCCTTCTTCTCTCCTCTACTTTTCCTCTTCTCCTTTCACTTTCTCTTTCTCCTCTCCTTTGTCACCTTTCGTTTTCTATCACCTCTTTTCCTTTCTGTAAACTCATCAGCGATGAAATACTAAAAAAACTTTTTTTCAGAAAGAATTTTGTCACTTGCGATATAATAGTGATATTTTTAATAATTTTATACAATATTGCTTGCTTTATTCCTTTCGCGTATTTTATAAATATCTATTGTGCATGTGGCAACCCTGAAATTGAGCCTAACTCTACACGCAACCCACCAACGCCTTGTGTAAATTGGGTTGCCTAGTTTAAAATGTCGTTGTCCTAAAACTTTTGAGAGACACTGTACCTGTTATCTTGGAAAAGGATGTAAGTGATACAATTAACAAACTAAAAGGCAGGTCTTGTCCTGATGGCATACCTAATTTTATTTTGAAGGTCTACAATTGCAAATTTATTGGTTTTAATAGACTCTCTTAAATCTAACATTAGGAAGCAATCCCAGACTGATATTTTATTTATTGACTTGGCTAAAGCCTTTGATAGTGTCAGCCATCAGCTATTAATTTACAAACTCGACCAAATGGGATTATCACCACGATTTCTGAAATGGTTTTCCAACTTTTTAGTAAATAGAAGATTCTCTGTTAAGATTGGTGAAACAACTTCTTCTAAAAAAGAAATACTTTGTGGAGTACCTCAAGGGTCGCCACTTAGCCCAATTCTGTTCGCTGCTTTTATCAATGATGTTACATTATGTTTTAAATCTAGCACATGTTTACTATATGCAGATGATATAAAAATTTTTAAGAGTATTTTAACAAATAATGATGTCGCTCAACTTCAGGCTGAACTCGATAGAATGACATATTGGTGCAAGATTAATGAAATGGAAATTAACTTGAAAAAGTGTAAAGTTTTAAAATGTACTAAGAAAGTTCATTATATAGTCTCCAACTATTTTCTTTATGAAAATAAAATCCAAGTGTGCGACAGTCATAAAGACTTAGGAATATTGATAGACTCCTCTCTCATATTTGATGAGCACATTTCAGAAATTTGCAAAAGAGCAAAGAGAATGCTTGGTTATATATTTTTCTCATGGAAAGTTTTTAAAAAGAAAAATACCTTAATATTCCTGTATAAAACGATAGTTCGGCCTATTCTTGAATATGCAAATGAATTATGGTTTCTGACTGCAACCAGTCACCTTCAAAAAGTTGAATCAGTTCAAAAACTTTTTATCAGGTTATTATGCACATAGTTTTTTAAAAAAAATACTATGACCAACATTACTCTGAATGGTTATCACAGTTTAATATGTTTTCCTTAGAAGAAAAAAGAAAAATGAAAAGGAAAAATTTTGTAGAGAAAATATTAAATTTCCAAGTTGACAGTGAATACTTTTTGAATAATATAGTTTATAAAATTCCCAGATATTCCCATAGGTATATCTCAATTCTCACATGCCTAAACAAGGCAAGAGGTTTGTTGAAACCTACAATTTGAATTTATGTTGATGTATAAGATTGTAGGATCCACTGTTTATTTTATAATTATGTATTCAATTTTTTAATTTTGTATAACCAATTTTGACATAGTGATATACCTGGTTGTTTAATTGTTATCATCACTTCAATAATAATAATTATTATTATTATTAGAACAATACACAGTTAATTGCACAATATTATATAAGAATAAACAGTTATTAGTATCAGGGTGGGTCAAAAGTCGCAATACACCTAAATAAAAGAAGCCACTGTGGGGATAGGTGTCAGTGAGTGTTGGATATGCGTGTTGGGGGTGGGGGAAAACTTTATGATGAGGTTGATCTTGACGGCCGCCATCTTGAAGTCCGCCATCTTGGATTCAACTTCATTTTTTTAAATGGGAAGGGGGTCGTGTGACACATAATTTTAGGCTAGAATTTTGTCAGGAATTAAATGGTGTTGTCCATTTTGATGTATCTTTATTTGTGTAGGAGTTACAAAGGTTTTCTCTTCGTTGCAGGTTGACAGGACAACATGAAACTAAGCGACGCTGAACGGGTTGAGATCATCCTAATATCAGGGGAAAGAAGTTCTCGCACCATTGCAGCCGATTTAAACGCTCGCCATCCAGACCGACATCCAATTTCCCACGCCACAGTTGCATCACTGCTGTCCCGGTTCACTGCCACAGGGAGTGTGAAACATACGCCACGGTCTGGGAGGCCACGTTCATCAACAGATGAGGCGACAACCATCGCCGTGTTAGGTAGCTTCGCCCTCAGTCCCACAAGGAGTGTGCGTAGCATGTCTCATGTGACTGGTGTTGGCAGATGCTCCATACGCCGGATCTTGAAGACACATGTTTTTCATCCATTCAAGCTGCAGTTATTACACCACCTTTCTGAAGACGATCCTGACCGCCAGCTTCAGTTTGCGGAATGGGCAACAGCACAGCTTGCAGATAACCCACAGTTTGCCCAGAATGTGCTCTTTACGGACGAAGCTAACTTTTACGTTAACGGGGAGGTTAACAAGCAGAACCTGCGTTATTGGTCAGACCACAGAGAAGATAATTTTATATCCAGAGGAATCCCGCTTATGGCCGTCACCCTTCACCACGCTTGACTGAGCACCGGTAGTTTTCTGAGCACTCTTGCACTTCTCTGTGGTCAGACAGTAACCCACATTGGACTGATCCATCCAAGATGGCTGGACATACCAAAGTCATGGTGTGGTGCGGGATCTGGGGAACATGGGTCATTGGTCCTGTGTTCATCCACAACAATTTGAATGCCGACAGCTACAAAGAGATGTTGGAGGAGCTGGTGTTCCCATCCGTAGCGACGGAGGATGGTGACTTCCCCTTATGGTTTCAGCACGACGGGGCACCACCTCACTACGGTCTGCAGGTACGTGGATTACTCAACGAACAGTTTCCACAGCGCTGGATTGGCCGTCGAGGTCCAGTGGAGTGGCCTGCAAGATCCCCCGATCTCACTCCCCTGGACTTTTACCTATGGGGCCACCTCAAAGCCATGGTGTATGCGGTCAAAATCAATGATCTTCGCCACCTGGAACAGCGGATCATTGATGCCTGTACGGCTATTACACCAGATGTCCTGTTACGTGTGCATACGGAGTGGCAGAAGAGAATGGAAATGACTGTCCAGCATGAAGGAGGCCACATCGAACACATCATGTAAAGTGTGCCACTTTTCAAAACTTGAAAAAAGAAACCTTTGTAACTCCTACACAAATAAAGATGTCAAAATGGACAACACCATTTAATTCCTGACAAAATTCTAGCCTAAAATTATGTGTCACACGACCCCCTTCCCATTTAAAAAAATGAAGTTGAATCCAAGATGGCGGACTTCAAGATGGCGGCCGTCAAGATCAACCTCATCACAAAGTTTCCCCCCACCCCCAACACGCATATCCAACACTCACTGACACCTATCCCCACAGTGGCTTCTTTTATTTAGGTGTAATGCGACTTTTGACCCACCCTGCAGATCTCGTTGAAAACTGTAACTTGAAGTGTAAATATGCAAACTTGTTATGTTATGTTATTCTACAGCTTACGTATTTTATTCGTGTAACTTTGTACTTTTATATTTGACTTAGTATTGTATTAGGTTTCATACTGTGCTCAACACTTAAAATAAACGATTATTATTATTATTATTATTATTACAACCAATTAGGCCTAGTGCTTGGGCAAGAAGCGACACATTGTAAAATCCCCCTCCCAAAGAAGCCAGTTGAGAAACAGGATTTTGTCCGTTCTGCGCTGTGATCGCACACCGTTTCCTGCGACGGAAGAATTATAGTTCAATTTTTATTTTTTCAAGTGAATAAAAATGTCGGTCACTTCGGTGTGAAAGCGCACATAAAATGAAAATGAAAATCGGATGAAAAAGGGAAAAATTGTCACTTCTTGAAGGGAAATTAGGTCTTCAGATTTCCCAAACTCGTATTGTGGCAACACTGAGTCGCGTGGCTGTTTTGACACAGTACCCCTTATTGAACAACACTTTAGCAACCTTTCGTACTGACGTCAGATGAGGAATGCGTACGAGATTAGGTTAGGCCTGTTAGGTTAGGTTCCATTAGCATAAATACAATGAAAAATTATTATTTAGGCTAAGAGAACTAAACCTTGCTAGCCTAACGTGACAACGTAGGTATGTAGCCTAAAATTAAAAAGTTTACTCCCGTGACGTCAGAACACAAGGTTGTTCAAGTGTTGTGAAATAGGCGAGACCTGTTTTGACAACTCTTCGCTGTAGCTGTTTCCTCTCTGGCTCTGCCTGGCTGTGCTGTGAACCAAAAAGTTTTGTGGAACAATTTTAGATTTTGAAAAAATTAAACAGTAAAATATGGCTGATAGTTTACGTCCATATTTAGCTGTTGTGCAGCATACATTGGAAGCAGCTATGTGCCTTCAAAATTTCAATTCGCAGATTGTGGAAAGACATAATAAGCCAGAAATGGAAGTAGGATTAAATGGTGAACTTATATTGGCACCTCTTGTGATAAGAAGAAATGAAAAGGAAAAGGTATTGATTGAAGCTTGCATCAATTGCGTCCGAATTAGCATATCACTGAAGCAAGCAGATGAAGTCGAACGTATTTTGTCTTTTAAGTTCATGAAATTTATGATGAGAAGAGCAGAGGATTTCCTTATTCTTCGCCGGAAACCTATCAAAGGATATGACATTAGTTTTCTCATAACTAATTTCCATACAGAGGAAATGTTAAAGCATAAATTGGTGGATTTTGTGATATACTTTTTGGAAGAAATTGACAAGGAAATTAATGCGATGAAACTTTCATTAAATTCTCGTGCAAGGATTTGTGCCATGGAGTTTCTTAAGTGGTTTTAGGAACTTGAACTAATCATGATTAGTAAAATATGCAAAGTACACAAATGCATGTTTGGCATATAATGCAAATAAAATGTTACAGGTGTGCACGAAAGTTTTTTTTCACCCAATGGGTAAAAGACTACGTCCTTTTTCTAAGGAATACGTGTCATATATCGTTGGAAAGCTTATTGTATAAGGAATTCAACAACGTAAATCCCAAAGCGAGGAAAAATTACCTGGAGGAGGAAATCGATAACAATCGTTGTTGTCCAGATATGTGTAATTGAACGTACTGAGGAAATTTTTCGATGATGAAGCACATATGGTAAATGTCTGTTATATCGGAGACATTTTTACAGAAGAAACTACTTACGGAAATGAGTTTCTGTAGCACTTTGAAAGTTCGTGGAGGTATTTTCTCACCGTAGAATGCTGCGCAACAAGAAATGCAAAGCGACAACATTATGCCGTTGTTTCCATTATGTACCTGCAGATGGCGCGAGCGTCGAAAGTCTCGCGGTCTCGCCAGTGTTTCCAAACATGCCTTTTTTTACGAGAATTTTTTTTAACTATGCTTACCTAACCTAATCTTGCCGGAAATGGTCCATGGGGCTATCGTGAATGTTTTTTGGGCTATCGTGAATGTTTTTTGTTGCTATCGTGAATAGTTTTTGGGGCTATCCGTCAATGGTTCGTGGGGCTATCGTTAATGGTTTTTGGAGCTATCGTGAATAGTTTTTGGGGCTATCCGTCAATGGTTTGTGATGACATAATAAACACAAAATTAGGTATAACACTGCATACCCACTCCAAATCGACAATACACAAGCACGACGCACGATGATCCACAGCTGTGCGTGCCATATTGTATGTTCCGCAACGGAAGAAATGACCCAAAAGAGTAACTTGTAATGTGAAAAATCGAAGTTATTTTCATTTAAAAAGCATAATAGCACCTTCAACTATGTTCCGCAATACACAATTGGTTAGTACGAACCATTTGAAACTGAAAATATCCGATAGAAATGTGTCTCCGATATAACAGACATTTACCGCACATATTTAGGGGTGAAATGAGTGCTAATGGAACCGAACCTAACCTCGTAGGCATACCCCATGAATGGTTCGTAGGGCTATCGTGAATGGCTCGTGGAGGCTACCCGTGCATGGTTTTTGGAGCTAACGTGAATGGTTTGTGGGGCTACCCCTGCATGGTTTTTGGGATTAACGTGAATGGTTTGTGGGGCTACCCGTGAACAGAAAGTGTAAAAAGAAAAAGGTACGTACCTGAAGAGATGCCGGCTGTCTGCAAGCACGGTTTTGAACGATGCACTAAATTATTACTGGGGATAAACATATTTTACACTATCTACAAGTTTTTGGAACCTGTTCTTTTTCATGCACCATACACACGCACTGAGAACGCAAAGAAGCAATCACTACGCAAATAAGCAAAGCCCACACATTCACAATGCGGACACAAAGACTAGCCTCCAGTGTTGTTAACTCCTATCGGTTACCACTAAAAGGCAATAAGGACATAAAGTAGAGTCTATCCACCCAATGATATTTGTGATATTCTTCTTAGTCAAATTTTACGTTTAGGCATTCTCCATTGATGGAAGCAACAGTAAGTGCCATAGACTAGTGAGAATGAATGTAGAAGTAATTTGGAACCTTCCTGAAACTAATCAGCACAGTTTTAATTTTGAAAATGTCCAATTTATTGGTAAAATAAAATGTTAGAGGTACCTTGCGGGCTGCGATCAGCAGTGGAATGCATTTAGGGAGCTTTATTTTAATGCTAACAGAAGTAAACCTGACCTACCTAACCTAACCACAAAAGCATTTAGGGATATTATCAGTGGCGGTCCCTCCATGGAACAGATGGAACAGGCTGTTCCCTCCTACTTATCGTGCTTTTGAGCTATGTAAATTATTTATATTAACATAATAAGAACACTTCTTTCTCCTGAAATCAACGTTTCCAAAAGTAATGCTGAAGAAAATCTTTCACCGTGGCTGGACGTTTGTTTACGTCACCTACCCCCAACGCATCATGGCTCTCACCCTCTACTGTCTGACGCCGAGTATTTCCGACCACGTGCGAAGGTAAACGATCCACACGGCACCACGGAAGCTAAACACTGTAGCTGTTCCCCCCTCCCCCCCCCCGAGATATTGCGGATTCGCTTTTCTTCCAGTTTTTGCTATGTGCTGAAGTTGAATCGCGTCACAGGTGATACATTTGAGTGTAGAAAGTCTATAACTTCCTAATCTCGTTGAGAACTTGCGTCTGACATTCATAACGAACAGTCTAAGCTTCTGCTAGATGCCTTGGCTAAATGCTGGGAAATAGCTTCCGAGGGAACAGCTCACATCCACCAAAGTTTCAAGGCACGCAGTGGCAGGACAAGAAGCGAGTGTTGTATGATCGACCAGCTGAGGACGAAAGCCTTTAGTTCATTGAACTTTGCAGAAAATACAACAAACCAACACATATTCTAACTGAATTAAAAATTAAAACTAAATCACACACGGCATTTTCAAAAGAGTTACTACAACTCTGTAAAATTATTAACTGGATATTTTGGATATTCTTCCAGTGGCAAATTATATTGTCCTTGTTTGATCCTGAGAAGGGAGTCTGGAATAGTTCGGGTTTTGTCGCATTTACAACTACTAATCTAGCGAACGTCATGAAAAATACTCAGCCATCTGTGTGCCATTATTGCATTGAGGGCGTTTGAATTACAAGAATACTCAACTCTATGAAAAAAACAACTTAATCTACGAATAAAGAGATGAAACAGGTTCCGATAAAACATTTTTTTTCTCTGATCACTCAAAAATTTTTCTTTGTTGTGCATCAACAATTTTATTTTTAATGTTTTCTTTATATCACATTATTATTGTCATATAATTTTAACGTGCCTCATGTTTGTCACTTCTGACAATTTGTAATAGAGTATATGTATCGTATATTTATATGGTTAATTTCAATAAAGGTTGAATTTTACTTGATCTGTATTATATTAAGAGACCCATCAAGGGGGGGGGGGGCAAGTGCAGGTGACCTGTTCTCCTGCTTGATTTATCACCGCATGCCACTGGTTATTATTAAAATGCTAAGGCAACTAAACCTTACCTGCCTAACCTAACTACGAAAGCATGTATTGAACAAAATCTTCGAACATTTTGATACGTAGTAAACGAATGGCTGTTGGCAAGTACAGAATTATATAGGAGTATATGGAAGTGAAAAGCCAGTGTCAAGGAAACATGCAGTAAGTAATTGCTAAATCGCTGCAGTATGTGTTAACAGACGTAAATCAAAATCGAACCATGTAAAAGTTGCATACATAGCATGATGAAATTGCAATAAAACAAAAAGGAACTTGGGCCAAAATGTTTCCTAAACAAATTGAGCTTTTGAAAATTGGCAAAACAGAATCGATATCATAGCTGTGATACCACGCATGTGCTGTAGATTATGTATTTCCAAAGGATATTATCTATGAAACAAGTACAAATAGTATAATTTAAGTGCATAGCATGTAATTTTCTTCTTGTATACATATTTTATGTTACTAATATAAGCATTCATGGTTCGAACTTACTTTGTGCTATGAATTTTGTCCATTTGTACCAACGCAGAAAATTTAGCTAAATTGTCCATTTGTACCAACGCAGAAAATTTAGCTAAAAATCATAACACATACGAACTGTGCCTTACTTATGTGTGAAGTTCGTTTATTTCAAACATTGCATTCCCAGAGATTGGCAAGCTTCTCAAAATCTGTTTACATGAACAATGCCGGAAATTAAAGTGTTGCAGTTGATTATATTATGCACATCATGGTATCCCAGTTTATGGAAAGGATTATTTGAAAGAAAAATCTAAAGGAGCAATGGATGGAAATATATCTTTCTGTGACAGACATGTACGCACAGATCAAGAAAATATTTTTATAATTGTTACCTTGTTTCTAAGCATAATAAAGATTTTTTTCCGCACAATATTATAACTTAATAACTTGTTAGGAGTCTGTGAATCATCCTGCATGCAGTAAATATACAAATACTTTTCTGATGAATTTATGATTAAATTATGAAGTTATAGCAGTCAAGGTGGCTGTGGAGCAGAGACTGGTGAAGCCTGAAGTAAGAGCGTATCTTCCGGCATTTACACCCACAGCTGTACGCTGACCTTGGCATGGGATGCATCAGTGCTTCAGTATGCAGATAGCTGGTATCCAATTTGCACGTGTTTGTGAAGTGTTAAGGTGTTATTAACAAGTGTTTTAGATTGTTTTGTTTTAGTTTACGTATTACTGGTGCTTTTCTGCTGTCCAATAATGCCACTCAATCCGTACAATTTGAAACAACAAATTTTTATATCTATGACACTTACGTTATTACTAATTCTTGTAGGAAAGTTAGAATGCAGTTTGCAGCAGAATTCTCAGATGAACCTCTTCCAAACAGTGACAGTGTTCGGATACTTGTGAACAACTTTAGGGAATCAGGGTCTGTTATTAATAAAAAGCAAAGGGTAAAACAGCATGTGCTTACTGAGGAGAAAGTAGACGACGTTGGAGCACGATTGGTGAATACTCCTCAAAAATCCCTCTGGTACCTTGCACAAGAAACAGACATTTTTATGAGGTCTGTGTGGCGAGCTACCAAGCTTTTAAACTTGAAGCCATACGTTAGAAGAGTTGTAAGAAAATATCAGGAGAGAAATTGAAGCATTTTTGGAAGAGGAACTGACACGTGTTCAGGGTAATTCCATGTCAAATTAACCAGTGCATAAACCTTTGATGTCATGGATTTGGCTAAATTTATGGTATACATGTTTCTTATCATCTGAAATAGAGAAAATATATTTTTTAATTATTATTGATGTTGCCAGTTTTTGAGTTATTACATTTTGGAAATTGACAAAATTGCCCAAAAACCGCTCACCACTGAAACTTTAAATACAATTTGCAAGATACCTGTTTGAACTAGAGGGCTGGGCAAGGTCTCATTTTAAAGCTTATGAAGATGGCTTTCATTTGATATACAACATGCTTGTTTTTTTGTGAAAAACAAATTTTTAAAGTTTTTTCAAAATTTTATTTTACAAAAAGATTTCAAAAATTGTATACATATTGGTACAAATCTACTGAAGGTAGTATCTCTTTGGTATGATGAGTGAGATACAGTTAAAGCTCAAGTGCGAGTCATCCCTTTTCTGCAGTGACTTGTTTATTCCTGCTCTCCTATGCTTCTTTGTCCAACTGGATCAGTTGTGGTCTAGCTGTCAAGAGTGTGTACATCTCAGTTAACTTCTGTGCTGTGAATTGTTTGAAACTTGCTTTCTTAGTGTCTTCATTTTTTAAAAAAGAATCTTGATATGGATGGCAAGAAGTGGTCCATTTACTGTTGTAATCCTTTGAAGAAAAAGGGACACTGGTGTAGTAAAGATCTGAGGAATGTGGCAGCTTGGGTGATTTCTTTAATTATGAAATTGAAGAAAACATGAAAATTTGAACTTCCTGTAGACTGTATTTGGGGAAGGAAAAGCAGGCTATTGTTCCAGAAAAAGAAAATCCTTCAGGGCCAGACGATAATGCTGATCCTAGTTGCAGTAACCAAGATTCAGAATTTATGGATGTTGATACAGGGTTCAGCTACTTGCATTCCTCTTTGATCTCTCTTGGTGAGTCT
This sequence comes from Lepisma saccharinum, assembly GCF_977018435.1. Lineage (NCBI taxonomy): Eukaryota > Metazoa > Arthropoda > Insecta > Zygentoma > Lepismatidae > Lepisma > Lepisma saccharinum. The sequence continues at coordinate 205,416 of NC_139233.1, read as the reverse complement.
CCAGTGAGTAAGAAGAAACTGAAAAGTTCGAAAAGGTACTGAAAATAAGAAATACTTTACCCAATCCCTTTTTAATGCAGAAGGTGATAAAGATGAAGAAGAATGCCACTGTAGCAATTCAGAATCAGAAATCTTTGAGCATCTTAAAGAGAGATTTAAAACTTTAAATAAAAGTGAAAGGTTCATGATTTTGTCTATTTTGCCCAAAAGTTGGTCATGTGGAAAAATTGAAAAGGAGTTTGGTGTTAGTAATTACATAGCAAGGAAAGCAAAAAAAACTCGTCGAAGAGAAGGGGATTTTGTCCTCACCTGACCCCAGACCTGGAAAAACTTTACCAGAAGAAACAGCATCATTAGTTTAAAGATTTTTACTGCAGTGATGAAGTTAGCAGGCAATGCCTGGCAAGAAGGACTATGTTTCCGTGAGGTACACAGATGGTAAACATATCCACATTCAAAAAAGATTGATCCTGGGAAATCTGAGAGAAATATTCAGACTTTTTAAATCTAAATACCCGCTACTTAAGATTGGGTTTTCAAAATTTCTAGAATTAAGACCAAAGAGTTGCATAATAGCAGGAGCCAGTGGTACCCACACTGTGTGTTTGTACCACTCATCATAATGTTAAACTAATGATAGCTGGAGCCCACTTAAATGAAATACCTCTCACAGGACATACAAAGATTTTCTTTCAAAAATGATATGTAGGGTACCACAACAGATGCATTTTCTGGATGAGTGTGATTCCTGTCCCAGCATAATTGATTTCAAGGAAACCTTGCTAACAAGCCTTGAGGAACAGATTATTGAAAGCGGATATCGGTGATCAACCTCAAGAGAGACGATTTTACAGCCAAACAGCAATCAGTATATTTTTCTGAAAAGAAAAGTTCTCTAGTGCATGATGAAACTGTGGTGACATGATTTTGCTGAGAATTACTCATTTATTTTGCAGGATGAAGTACAAGGGTTCCACTGGGGACCATGAAGATATTCTTAAACGTGAAAGAGTTATGCCTTCATTTCAGACTGCTTGATTCACGACAGTTCTTGTCCATGTTTTCCAAAGAAAGCTTTTAGATTTATTGAAAATTGATTGTCTGCCAAACTCACAGAAAGTATATTACTTCTCTGATGGTTTAGCAGCACAATTTAAGAACCACAAAAACTTTGAAAATTTGTGCAACCATCATAGAGATTTCAATGGCATTGAGGCTGAGTGCCATTTTTATGCAACAGCACATGGTAAGGGAGTGTGTGATGGTATTGGAGGGACAGTAAAGAGGCTGACAGCCAAAGCTAGTCTCCAGAATCTTCTTTCAAACCAAATCGTGACACCAGCTATTTGAGTGGGGAAAGGAGAACATTCCATCAATAACTTTCTTTTATGTGACAAATGACGAATATTTGGATGAGAGACTTTTTACAGACACGGTTTGGTGAAGCTGTAGCTGTAACAGGGACTCGGAAGTTGCATGCATTTATGCCAGTAAGCACAGAAAAAGTGGAAACTAAAGTGTTTTCTGCATCTGAAGAAACTTGGGTACATTGTGTTAAAGTTAATGCAGATGTTGAAAATGTACCCTTTGAACACATCACAGGTTTTGTTGCATGTGCATATGATGCCAATTGGTGGGTGGAATGTGTACTTTCGAAAGATGATGTAGAACATGAAGTGCAGGTGTCTTTCTTGCATCCTTGTGGTCCAGCACAGTCATTAGTTATCCAAGGTGACCAGATGTTCTTAAAATTCCAAGACACGCAGTCCTTTGCAAAGTGGACCCTGTAACAGCCACCAGTAGAACATACCAGCTGAAGCAAGAGGAGATGACACAAGCATCATACATTTTATCAAAAAAAGACTTTCTGTTTCACTAAGCAGTTTCTTGGTATGTATGCTTCTGTATTTATAATGTGGTTAGGTATGTAACATATGTTAACTTAAATCATCGCATGGTCTTGAAAGGATTTCACTTTTCATATGATACGAAAGAGGTACCACCTTGAAATTTTGACTGAACCTTCAGTAGATGTGTACCAATATGTGTAAAATTCTTGAAAATTTCGTTTTTTGGAAATTGTAAAATAAAATTTTGAAAAACCTTTCGTAATTTGTTTTTCGCAAAAAGCCCTCTTCATAAGCCTTAAAATGAGACCATGCCCAGCCCTGTAGTTGAAACAGGTCTCTTGCACATTGTACAAGGGTCGTTCAAGGTTGACTGGGACTTTTATTTCTGCAGAGGAAATAGGTAGCAGAAGAAACACCAAACTATGTCAGTTTTTCAAAGTATTCTCCGTGCGCGCCGAGGCACTGTTGCCATCGTTCTGGCAGCTCCCGAATTCCTTTGGCGTAGAAATAACTTGGTTGTTGTCGTAGCCACTGGAGGACATCGCTCAGCAGTGCTTCGTCTCTCGTGAATTTTTTCCCTCCCAGATGGTCTTTAAGGGGTGTAAACAAATGATAATCACTGGGGGCTAAATCCGGACTGTAGGGGGGATGGGGCAGAACTTCCCAGCGCATGTCGCCCAGAGTTGTTGTTGTTGTCACATTGGCCGTGTGAGGGCGGGCATTGTCATGGAGAAGAATGACATTACCAGATAACATCCCAGGTCTTTTCTTGCGAATGGACTTTCGTACAGCACCACTCAACAATGTGGAGTAATACTGGGCATTAATCGTGCTCAATTTGTCCAGAAAATCCACATGGATAACGCCCTTCATGTCCCAGAAGACACTTGCCATGATCTTTCCAGCGGACGGATGCGTTTTGCTTTTCTTGGGGGGCGGGGAACCTTATGCCGTCACTCCATGCTGCGTCTTTTGGTCTCTGGGGTTGAATTGTGCAACCAGGTTTCAACACGTGTTGATGGATTGCAACAATTCATCACCTTCTGCTCGAAACCGATTCAGAAGCTGTTCACAGACCGTCCTGCGAGTCCACTTCTGATCGAATGTCAGGTGGCGGGGAACCCACCTTGCACAAATTTTGCGGAAGCGTAAGTGGTCGTGAATGATTGTCTCAACACTCCCGACACTGATATTCACCTCGGCAGCAATATCCCGCACTGTTACTCGCCGGTTCTCAAGAATCATTTGCTCAACACATACGATATTCACTGGTGTGACTACAGTCGGGCGAATGTGTCCATGCGCTTCATTTGTCACCAGCTCCCGACCTTCGCGAAACTGCTCACACCATTCGTACACTCTTGTCCGCGACATCGTTTGTTCACCATGCTGTGCTTGCAATCGTCTGAAAATCTCAGCTGGTTTCACTTTCTTCACGAGAAATTTGATTACACACCACAGACTCCACAGCCACAGACACACTGCTTGCCTCCATGTTCGCTGCAACTGCTGCGCAGCACCACATACATCATGTCGGGCGCTAGTTACTTGCGAAGGAATACATTACGTCACCCGCACGTTCCATCATGATCCGGCTATTCATCGATTTTTTACGTACGAAAATCCCGGTCAACCTTGAACGACCCTTGTATTTAAAGTTTCAGCAATGGCAGTTTTGGAGCAAATTTGTTAATTTTCAAAATTCGATAACTCAAAAACCGGCAACATGGAAAAATAAATATATATTTTCTATTTTTCAAATTATAAGAAACGTGTATACCAAAAATTAGTCAAATCCAAAACATCAAATTCCAAAATGTATTTTTTCTTGGTTGGGGCCTCAGGACTTCCCACTTGAATTTTTTCAGACATTCCTTTGTTGCATTGGCTGTGTGTGGTTTAGCGTTATCGTGCAATAGGACACCCTGAGAAAGGTGACCAGGACGTTTCGACGTGATTGCCTTCCAGACCTTCGTTAACGTTTCACAATACCGCTGGGCATTGTCTGTAGCTCCATGCTCCAGGAAGACGACGAGGAGCGGTCCCTTGCAATTGAAGAAGAATGAAAGCATGAACTTGCCGGCACTAGTGGGGGTGTCTTGAACTTTTTTTTTGGTGGAGGGGAATCTGCGTGCTTCCACTGACAACTTTGCCATTTTGACTCGGGCTGAAAGTGGTGGGACCAACTTTTGTCGCTGGATATATCCTTTCCATTCGTCGATAGAATATCTTCCGCTGTCAAGAAGTGCACAACACCCTGCTGCTCCTCTTTGGATGCCCATTACGCATCGCAGTCAGACACCTAATGCCATCTAGTGAGAAAATGTGTGCGAATCAGTTTCGTCACACCTGCACCTCCATTTCGGGCCCATCGATCCTTTTCTAACTACCATAGTTTTGGTGTAATATACTCTGCCTCGTTATTTATTGACTGAGCCTCATATATACAGGGTGTCCATAAAGTCTCACCCCACCCTGGGTATTGTGAGAACGGCTGTAAATAGGAAGAAATGGCGAAACACCTATTCCATGATGTTCAGGGGGAAACGTTTTGAGGCCAACCATCCCCTACCCTGGCCCCGCACAAGGGAGTAGGCTGGGGTCGACTCAATTTTTTCAAATAGCAAAGGGGGTTGAAGAATATGTTGTTTGAAAGGTCTTATCATAACAACAATAATTACAGCAAATCCGGGGTCTCTACATAGCTCCAATTGACAATGGCATGAAATCAAATGTGGAACTTTTACCAGCTTTGGACAGGACTCCAACTCCTACAGTAGTAATCCTAGACAACAGTGGGAGCTGGAAAAATGTTCCTACACTGTAGCATGATTCGCAGATATCCTAGAAGTGTCTACAAATACATATACCCCCCACCCACAAAACCGCATATCATTGTTCCCCCTGAGATTGCTACCAGGAGGACAAGGACCGACATGCACAATCGCAACTCAAGTCAAATGGTGAAGGAGGCACGTAGTTACATGTACAATGTCAATTGAAGGCAAATGGGGGGGTTACAAGATGATGTAAAGGCAATTGCACAATAAGGCGATGCCTTTATTTACAAACAAACTTCTCACTACAGATAAAAATAAATAAATACAGTTGTCTAAATTTAACAATATTTTTGTTTAGTTCAATGAAGAGAAAGAGCTTATTCAAATTCATTTTGTTTTGATTAGTGTAATGATTTAATAAACATTGTTGAATTACGTATTACAATCATGCAGTGAATTCTTCACTGAAGAGGAAAAATTGCCAATTGAAGTGGCACTTGTAACAATCTTATAGTTATATTTTTCTAGCATGATTTTTCAGTGTTAACCTAATCCTGGTAGAATGTTAACATAGTCTGGTGTTAATGATTTGTCATCACCAGCTGAAATGCACAGTATAATTTGTTTGTAAAACTGTACACTATTTCTAAACAACTGTAGAGTCTGTCAGTGGTCGAGATCTTCCAGCGATTCCACCAACATCTGCTGCTCCTCGTCTCTGCCTTTCTTCTTTGTTACCATGATGCTTGGGATTGTTTTCCTCTTCCGGCGATGCACTACACCATCTTGGTTGTCCATCATCTTTATGATTTGAGTCTGGTCAGATGTGTCGAGAGGCGCCACTGAGATGTCTCTCACAGCACGAAACTTACCGCAATTGTTCAAGTGCTCATTCTCAAGTCTGAAGAAATTCCAAACGAAACGCCTGAAATGAAGGAAAATGCTTTGTGTCTAAACAATACTGTCTTCACCAACCGGGTAAATAAACAAAAATCTTAAATATATGGTGTTTTTGTAATTTGAGTCATTGCTTTCATATTTCCACTCAGTATCTTATAAACAGAGCAAGTTAAAACAATATGAAATGGCCTGAAAACTTACTTTAAAAAAAACAACATGAAAATCCAGGTGTAAGGGATGTCCTTCTGAGGATGCACGGAAAAGTTAAGCTCTCTTCCATGTAGTCAAGATTGTTTCATTTCAATCGTATGATTAAAAAAAAGAAATCAAGTGATTTAAACCACCTTAGAAAATGATAATAATTTGTAGACATCATAATCACTTTTGGTGAAAGTTCATTAATCTTGCAATCATTCAATAATGGTGTTGATGAGGCTCTTTGATACTTTAACATTTTCTAAGAAAAAGGATGATAACGAAATATATGTACTGATGGGGTGAAGCTCATAGGAAAGAAAAATGTAATATGTAGAGTGCTAAACACACTAAATTTCCATTGCTTTAAAACCTAATAATTTCATCGGCAAAAATAGCAATATTTGTGTAGAACAAAATACTAATAATGTTAAACTGTAAGTGTCATAGCTGCTGATAATATTTGACAAATTACCAGGAGTTGTATTTTTGCAGGCTAAAAAGGGTGCGTGCGGTTACGTGTTGCATTTCTTTGTCCTGGCATGTGCCAAATTTCCCTTTAGAGTCCCAGCTGTAAAAGTGCTTTGGGGCATGGAGATTTTAATCCTTGTCTTGGAATTCTCTGCATGCTTTGTACCTAACTTCCCTGCAAAAATTCAACATCAAATATTAAGTCTTTGTGCAGTTACCCTTTCCTCATGAAATCAAACACTTTGCACTGAAACAGGAACGAGCGTTTGACAATGCAGGAACAGGGGGAATAATGGAAACAGCTGACTGATCCAAGCTCCCTGCATGCAGTTTAATAATTCGACTACACAGGGACAGTTTATTTTGGCCAAGCTGCAAAAAGCAAACAATACCAGACATGTTTGGAATGCCAGTTTCCCTTTTAGTTGCCCTTTGTTGTCCCTGCAATGTTCGGAACAGGGTGAGAAGGACAAGATACCATCGAAATTTCCCTTTTCTAAAAAAAATCCCTCAATGTATGGGTTGCCTCGACTCCATCACATGGTCTCGAATGGAATGGGTTTGCAACACTACATTTCAGCACCTGCTACTTGTAACGCACCAACCGCTGCACAAATATAGTCCCTAATGATGCAAAACTCCCAGGCAAAGTGCCCAAGCCAGAAGACCCAATCAGCTTTCTCTATGCGATTGTCAGATGTAACAAAACTCTTAAATGTGGCAGTGCGCCACAGTGATCGCACACTTTATCCACTGCCTTTCATAGTGAAGCGAAGAAAATGTCGGTTGAAGCATTTGCTGTTTTGAAGGAGATGATGTTCAATGAATAAGTATAATAATAATGATTTGCATTACAGATTTATTTGGGTGTGCACTTTGCGATATCAGCTGAGACTTGTTACACTTGAAGCTCCTCTTGTGGAATTGGGGATTTGGGGGAGCAGGGCAGAAAGTGGCTTGCCACCCAGAGTCAGGATCTGTGAACATTAAACTGATTGAATAAAGGTTAAGAAGAATATGGTGAACCCCGATTTTACATTTTCCTGCATTATAAATTCAATCTTGACGGTCCCAACATACCAAAATGTTATAAAATTTTCTTTGATTTTACATTTTCCTTTATTTTGAGTTTTTTCAGCTAGGTCCCCTGAAAAATGTAAAATCGAGGTATGTTGGAATGTCAGTCTCAGAAACATATAATCATCTCCAAATATCTGATAATCACTTACCTGAATACCTCTAATGGCGACAATATTGAGGTCATGAGGTCCCCTTGAACGTAGTGTAGCTCGGTGAGTGCCAATGACATGGCCCATGCAAAGCGCAATACGAAGTCCTCAACTATTGCGAAGTAATAGTATGTCTAAAAATAAAAGAACCAAAGTGATAGAATATAATGTACCATTATATATGTTGCTCATGCGAAAATTACATACAATAATGATCATATCAACTACATAATACCAAAAACCATTCAGAATTTAATGTTCATGAATATATGTGTCAGTTGCTAAATCTTTCATAATTAATGACGTTATTATGTGTAAACAGTAAGAAAGGAAAATGAAGTATCTGTACTTACCACTGAAGAATATACGACTTCCTCTCTCAGGAACTTGTTTTCCCCTGCTTTCTTGTCAAAGAGTCCCCAGTCCATTTTTATGTCCCATGCATAGGCATAGCAGGAGCTGATGATGGAAGCCATTATCCATAAGTAGAAGAAGGGGTTTTCTGTTGTTGATTCATAGCTGTCTGTGTGAACACACATAAAAGAATATCAGTTAATTCAATGACATTAAATGAAGGGACATTGGATCTTTACCTTTTGGTACAGACAGCTGTGTTTTGCATAAGGGTAAAATCTAGCATCATCTCTAAACATGTGTCCCTACGAGACAGATAAATCGAATTGAATGGAAGATACTTTGAAGGGATATATTTTTTAGTTATATCTTATTTGTATTTCTCCAACGGACTTGCTTCAAATAAACGGAAGTATGACGCCCAATGACAAGCTTTTACAATCACATTTCGGTACATCCTATTCTTTTCTTTATCCTCCGCGATTTAGCAAATTAAATGAAATCGGTAGAAAGCTGGAGGTCACAAATGAAACATGAGCCGCCGTTTCCAATCGTGAATTTTCGACAACTTTTTCAAGCACTATACTAGAATCCATTTAATTGGTTGGTTTATCCATTGTAATTGATTTGATGTGTGAAATTCTCAAACATTGCTTAACTATAATAAATAATGGATAAACCAAGTTCACAACTCCAAAATAGCTGCATAAATTGAACCTAAAACTACATAATTAGTTGCATTTACCATAATTTAAGGGTTGGAGAAGCAATATTCTTATCATGGGATTGGCAAAACACACAACGACAGATAAACGTATTATTATGTTTATCTGTGGTTGAACCAATCAGCTTGGTCCACTCCAAAGTGGGTACAGTGTTGCAGCTAAATGGAATGGATAGTACATGTGCTGTTTAATTGAACACATTTTCAAAGTCTTTCCTCGGTCTGTTTACCATAACTTCCTACACCTTAAAAAAAATGAATCGCCACTGACAACAGTGTCAGTATTGGCTCAGCCTTAGTAACTTAAACATTTAAATAGAAAGTACTTGCCAGCATAAACTCCTCGAAGAGTACTAAACGCAACAACAAAGAAGGTTGTTGAATATTTTCCGGCATTAACCAAATGCGGGAAAGCCTCCCTTGTGTCGCGGTATCTCCTGAGGCATTGGGCAAATCTGAACCAGGCAGGAAGGCAGTTCACGATGGGACGAGCAATGTACGATTTTTCCATACATTGTCCAGTATCTGGAAAAGTCAAGAAATAAACGGCTATGTAAGACTGGAAGGCATAAATTAAAGTGGTTCTCACCAGTGCTCAATCTGAGGAGGGAATCATCTTTCAGGCTAGGAAAAGTTCCGTAAAGCATTTGCCTGTTTCAGTGTCACATTGTGTATTTAAACCATACAAGCACTTATCCACCTGATCCTCAGAGTGAGGCAAGTTCTTTTTATCAAAATGATTTTTCTTTCGTTACAGTCGAAGTTTTTATTTTTATTTTTAATGACTCCTCCATAGGCAGGTAATTCATCAGAATTACTGCCTTGCAAGGTGTCTGTAACTTCCTCTGTCTAGTGGAAACATTGGGTCCATCACTGCATATCAGCAACTGTACAAACCTTCAAGACACACATTCTCTTGTTTATTATTAAAACATTCTTAGCATGTAACAGTACTAGATAACAAAATTTGCTATATTGTTCATTTAGCATAATATTGATAATCTCATTTTCATTCTTTGTAAACTTATTGTGAAGAATGTATGAAACAGAATATCAGTTGAATTACATGTTTCCAAAAATCCTGCAACTAAGAAACTTTAATTAGACCTAAGCGAGTTACTTGTAGAGGTTCTATTAATTTCGGTAGCCTCTGCCTCCATCCGCTTGGGAACTTGTTAGTAACTCGCTTATGCCTTTTATTCCCCAAATATAAAAGAAACTTTACTCAGGTGAATCTACAATAAGGAATAAAATATAACAACCAGCCATAGTTGCATAACAAGAGAAACTCGAGCTACAATTTGCAGGAATTTATAAACCACAATATGATGAGTCTAATGGGGAGAACCATTTGTTTGCAAAATTTTTAGATGTGCAGAAAATGCTTCCTTCCCAAAATATATTGTTGTGTGTGCAGGCACTCAAGATTAGAAAATTGGATTCACAATTATTTTCTTCATCAAAATAGTTCCACCTTTATGTGGTAGGTATGGGTGTCATTAGCAGAGGGAGACATGGGGGATGTGTCCTCCAGATTATCTGGAAAAAGGTACGATGTATATTTAAGTTGCAAAGGTAACAGTGCTAATAGTGGTAGGAAAGATTGTTGAAAATAATTTGTCTGTGAGGGTGATCTTGTTATAACTTATAATCTTTTTTGAGCCAACTTTACATAAACCCATGCTGAAAACTTAAGGATATGCAGAGAATGTGGTCAATTTGACTGTGGGGCTGTGTTTTTCTCAACAGTAGCTCCAAGTTCAGTCTGTATAGAGTGAGGCAGCTTTCAAACCAAAGTGGACATACAGCATGTGACCAGGGCCGGATTAACCTATGGGCAACTGGGGCAATTGCCCTGGGGCTCCCACCAAAAGGAAGCTGTGAAGGGCCTTTACCAAAAAAAAAAAAAAAATTAACCAGCTGGCTATGCTTGTGAAAAATTACATAAGAAGTTGTATTTGAAAAATAAAAATTTGATATTGTCGTATGTCTACACTCTTCTGGATCCAATTGCAGCACAGCTCTCAGTCAATCTGTCTGTATATATCTGAAGCTCAGTATACTTTATACCATGCAGGGGTGCCCATCCCCACAAAGGCCAATGGCCCAATCCCCCCAATACCTTGTCATGCGTCCCCCCCAAATCATATCATTCGCGGCCTCAAACCATATCGTAATTCCCACGAAGTATTAAATTACGACATCATGTCTACTGAAAGTAACTTTTTTCTTAGCTTTCCTGAACACTATACTTGATAGAAGTGCCCATCACTTAAGACTGGCCCTAAAATCGTTCATCATAATTCCCCGAAACTAGTTTGGATGAATAAGTAATAATTGAGGTCTATTTGAATGAAATACCATGTTAAACTGTCCTAACTTTTTAATTGTTTGATTTTCGAAAAAGAAAACTTAAAGATTTGATTGGTTAAATGTAGTAAATTAAATATAAACTCGCAATTTGGGTATTTAACACAAATTGTTACACAACTTAAGATAGAGATAGAAAATTCAACCTTGGCAAACCAAATAACATGCTCCATTATTATTATTTCTGAGACACTTGGTTCGGACCCCCCCCCCCCCCCCCGAAACATATTTCTAGATACGTGTTTGGTCTGAACCCGCTTAGTATTTACTATATATTGTAGTTATGGTGTTCACTCTTCATAATATACTGTAGACATTTAGATGCAGAATTTTACTGCTGCTATAGCGCTGTAATTTTCGTCATGTAACATTATTTTACTGTGCTATTCTCCCTGCAAACCTATCTGCGATATGTTTGATTGTGAATGACTACTGATTCTAGAATCAGGTCTACCATTTCAACTGCTGAAAATTGGTGGTTAACATATTGAGCTAATAAAGCTCGTAGTAAAAAATAATTTAAAAAATGGGGGGGCCCCACCAAACATTTTGCCCAGGGGCCTCCACCAACCTTGATACGGCGCTGCATGTGACACATGACAAGCACCACAAAACAACAATGAAAGAACAACATTAAGTGCTTCAAGTAACCAGCTTAATCTCCTGAGAGACATGTTGCATAGAATTCTACAGGATCTCAGGACAGTACTGGTTGGAAAGTGGGACTCCACTGCAAAATGACAGCTTGATATTCGTGATCTGAGTATGCCAAGGAACTGTACCACTGTGGTGACACATGCAGCATTTTTTTACCACACTATGTGGCTTCTGGCACATTTGTTATTAACTAACTAACTAACTAACTCTCTAGCCTTCTTAAACCCGAAGGTTTTTGGCTGCAGCAACACAAGTCTTCCATCTGTCCCTATGATGAGCAAGATCAATTCAATCTTTTCCATCCTTGCAGATTTCCTTTAGGTCCATCTCAATGTTATCCCTCCATCTATGTCTTGGCCTTCCGACGGGTCTCTTACCATCAGGTTTCCCAACAAGAATCCTATAAACTCTTCTTCCCCTTCCCATTTGTGCCATATGGCCTGCCCATCTAAGTCTTGTTGATTTAATTATTCTAATAATATCTAGACATGAATACATAATATGCAGTTCTAAATTATGTAATCTTCTCCACTCACCGTCTCCACATTCCCTTTAGGTTTAAATATTTTTCTAAGGATTTTATTTTCAAATACTCTTAATTTATGTTTGTTGCTAGTTTTATGGAGCTGCTTCAATTTGAGCCAGCTCTTTTCTTCTTCCCACAATTATAATTTTGACCCTTTTCCTCTGTGTATAAATTAATTTGGTGAGTCCAATTGGTTACAAAATTTATGTCGTTTAATGTTTGAGCATGAGCCTATGCTATGAGCATAGAATGAGGGAAATTCTCTGAAAAATCTCACCACCAGCTTTCATCCAGTCACCACCATTAGTCAGGTAGAAGCAGATGAGGTACTGGAAGTCCAACAGGGCACTCACGAGGCTGTTGAGTTGGTCAGCCAGCCAGAAATCAGCAAATCCTACATAGACGAATGGAGCACAGAGAATCCGACCCTGAAAAATAAAGTTGAGAATTTACAAAACTAAAAAATCATATGAACCTTTGACACAGACCTAACAAAACTGAATATGACAGCTTTGGTCAATTCCGCTGTTACAAATTAGCCACTATAAAAGTTAAAGTTGAAGATTATACATGATAAAGTCACACCTAAATCATTTAACTTTTCTGTACCCCTGAAGTTTATCCACTTGGAAAAGGACTTTCCTGTTCATGTGTTTCTGATATGATCATGGATGCCTGCACTATGGTCAAGAGGGAGAAAAGGTCACTTGACCTTCAATTTGGACAAATGAAAAATATGACTACCTTTATTTTGATTCAAATATTGCACCATTTTTCTTCATTCTACAAAGATCGGTCAAAAAGTAATGCACAATCCACTGTAGCTTGGGAATGGTAAGGACTAGAGAAATGAAATTTTGTACTTAGAAGCATTGGTCCTTTGGTCCTTTAGAAATGTCACTCAAAGTATGATCCATGTGCTTCACTGCACTACAGCCATCTTTGTTTCCATGACACAAATGCACGTTTGTAAAACACTCGAGGTTGGTCTTTACACAACTTTTCACACTCTTTCACACACGCAAATGAGCTCGTTGTTATCTCCAAACTGTTTCACACACAGATGAGCCTTCAGTCGTCCAAACAGATAGAAATCTGATGGTGCTAGGACAGGACTGTATGGGGGTTGTGGCACTACATCCCAGATGCCCAATCTTCTGAACTATCATGATTGCAGCATGCGGTCATGCGTTATCGTGGTGCAACTTGTATATCCCAATTTGTTGGATTCTTCTCGACATGGAATTAGGTGTTGGTTAGGTGGTAAAGGACCACTGCTTCTACCTACAAAATTTCATTTCCCTAGTCCTTACCATTCCCGAGCTACAGTGGATTGTGCGTTACTTTTTGACCGACCTTTGTATTTTTTACATCTGTATTTGTAATTTATTTGTATCCTTCCCTGAATTCCTGTATTTTAGTCTTATGTTTCATCCCGTATCTGTTTTAATTTGCTTCCACCTAATTCACCTCTTCTCCTTAATTCATTTCCTACCTTTTCTCTCATGGCCGTAAACAGAAGAAACTTTCACTACTGTTGTGCTGTTATATTGATTTCCCTGATCTTTTTAGGTTTATCAAGATTTCAAGCCATCTTGCTTGTTGGCATCTTCTTCAAACTTTAGTTAATTACACATAAAATCATGCACCCATAAGAATTTGTCTTATTCCTTGGAGCATCCTGCAATAATTCAAAGCTTGAAATACCCATGACAGAGATTTTATCTTCCTTTGTTTTTTTTAGGAAAGCTGAGGCTGATGCACTGGAAGGCATTTGCGTATTGAACTGAATCATCCCAGCAAAAGAAGACATTTCTGTGAGTACACACCTGTAATGTAGGAATTGTCTTGTATAATAGCAAATCTAATATTTGTTTGATTTTATGTTGAGTGGGGCTAGACTTGCACTAATATATGCAGTAAAGGGTAAAATTATTTAGCACAAACAATCTTCTCTTTCTCCATCATCTTCTCTCTCTCTCTCTCTCAGTGGCGACTCCTGGAATTTTTGGGGTGTAGGAAGTTATGGTAAACAGACCGAGGAAAGTTTTTGAGAAATGCGTTCAATTACACAGTGACATGTATCGCCTGTACCTAGGATTAGCCATTGGATTTGTAATGTTAGCTGCAGGCCCTCCCTGCCTGTCATGTGTGGATTAAGAACAGCTTTGCCAATACCAACCTCCTGATAAGAAAAGGTGCTGTTTCAACTCATAAATTATGCTAAATGTGATAAAATTATGCTAGGGTTTATTATTATTATTATTTTTATACAATTATTATTAAATTATTATCATCATTTTTATGATGACTGTAGTAGTTTTAAGTTCAATTTTATTTTGCTATTTTGGAGTTGTGAACTGCATTATTGATTGTAGTTAAATAACATTAGGAATTTCGACCATTCAATAAAATGGGTTTAGCATAGTGCTTGAAAAATGTTGAAGAAAATTCTATGACTGGTAATGGCATCAGTTTGTTTTATTTGTGATCTCCAACTCTTTCTACCGATTTCCTTTTATGAAATGTTCCTCCCTTGTTAAATCGGAGAGGATAAAGAAAAGATGAAAACAAGAGGATAAATCAGGCTGTAAAAGCTTGTCCCTTGGTCGGCATACTTCATTTTGTTTGAAACAAGTCTGCTAGAGAAGTACAAACAAGATCTGGAGATTTTCTTAAAAATAAATATTTCCTAAAAATATCTTCATTAGAATTCAATTTCTCTTTTTCCCAGGGTGCCCATTTTTGAGATGATGCTGGATTTTCCATTATGCCAAACACAGAGTACTAGGTGACAACGAAGTTCAAATTTTGCTAGGTTTAGAACCATTATGCTAGGGTTGGCATCACTGTTGAGGAACCCATGGACCTTCCTCGCGGACCGCATAACTGGGCAACCCCCTCATACCTCCACCCTCCCTTGCACTGCCCCTAACCCATCTGCCTGTAGGATGATGAGAAAGGTTCCTCAGCGGCAGGCAAAGACGGTCCGGATATATGATCTATGGACGGTCATCTTTAGGCAACAGATCTGGAACGAGTGGGTGATAGCTAGCACATTGACTCTTGACAGTTAAGTAGGGAACCTTGATTGCGCTCAAAATTTTATAATGCTCATTAAACTCTTAAAAAGTAGAAAACTGGAAATAAGTATAAATGAAACTGTAGGAAGTTCCTCACTTCCCATATGGAGGAATCGCCACTGCTCTCTCGCACACGCACACGCACACACACACACACACACACACACACACACACACACACACACACACAAGTACTGATGTTAACAGCAGTATGACTGGACTCAATGTGCCAATTTGGTAAATTATATGGGGAAAAAACCTCTTGTCTTTCAAGTATAAAACAGGCTGTGAGATGCAGAGAACTTTGTTTTTTTTTTTTGTAAATTCACTTGGGTTGGCTCTGTGGCTGAGCACATTAAGTGATGCACTTTTAATCTTACCACTGACATTCCTGGGTTCGAATCCCAGTCTGGACATAGGTGTTCTTTGTATCTCATCCTCATTGTTGCTATTAACCAAAAGCAGCAGAATAGCAATGCTAAATAACAAAAAATGGAAAACACAAATAAAATTCACTTGGTATATGTCATCCTGTAATCAGCCTGTAGACTAACTTAATAATATGTACTTTAACATTTTCCGTATTATTTTCACATGTTTAATTGTATAATTACTCCATATAAGTACGATTTTTTACTATTTTATAATCAATCCCAGATAAAGAAATTCAAATTCTCTATCAATATGTTTATGCACAGGTCAAGTGTTTGTATCTACAATAATTACTAAAAATTCAATACAAAATGTTTGTTTTTGATTAATTTCATACTTTCAAAGAATTGTATATTCCTATAATTACAAATAACTTCCCCAAAATATTTTATCAACATTTTATTTTCTCATGCATACATTTAACAAGGGGGGGCTGCAGTCCCTCATTGGTAGATGATAAAGTTGTAAATGGGGGGGGGGGGGTTCCTGTTACAACTCACCATGTGTTTCAGCGCCCAAAACCTGGCTTCATGGCGAAATGTTTGTAATGGATTGAGAATGAAGATCGCCATTATAATGAGAAGTGCGAGAGGATTGACGTAGGCTGGGATGCTAAGTGAATCACTGTAGAGAAAACTTAGAACGCTGAGTGTCCAGATGACGCCAAAGATGGAGGCGAGTTCCATCAGATGCTGTTCTGACAAATGGTTGCGTGGGTCGAGCTCAAATATCAGCACATGGTTTACTCCCGACGATCTCCAGCCGTACACGTTGATTCCCATGAGGAACAGGAACTCAACAATCAACAAGGGCCCTCGGTACAGGCGGAACACCGTCTGCCAGTCTTCTCTTCCAGGATGGAATATTGCTGGAAAAGGATATATTCACTGACATAATGGTCAACACTGCTTCATTGTTAAGTTTTCTACTTTTCAAAGCTAACTTAACTGTGAAACTGGAAATTAGTGCATTCGCTTCCAGTATCTGGCCAGTGTTGGAGTTCTTCATATATTGTACTCAGTATAAATGAAAATATTAAGTTAGTTTTTTTATGAAAACTGTGGAAGATCAGATTACTACTAGGGAGAGTCAAATGAAAATCTTCATTTGTTTTTGTTTCTTATCTAGTAGATTTCTTTACGTAGGGTTGCACAAGTATGCTGCATTTTAGCACACCTATTGCTGATCTACATAAACTTCGAGTTAATGCCTGTATTCCTTAACCTCTTAACTGGGTATGACGTAATACTCCGTTCTGGCTCTACTGATTTATAATGGGCATGACGGGATACTACGTTCTCATGTTCTTACTGCTGATATCTGTTGTGTATGACGAGATACTTCGTAAAATTACTTTCTTCTTTGTTTCACCAGATGGCTCTGACTTCCAGACTGTTGTAACTGTTAGAGTTAGCGGGAAGCAACGAACACAGCCCAACGTTCAGTTCTATCGCATATGCAATAATGGCTCAGGCAAATCGGAAGCGACGGCGTGTTTTTCCTGCTGAGGAAATCCGAGATATATTGTAGTTGTAAATCTCGCATATTGTAAAAAGTACAACAAGGACCAATAAAAGAATAAACAATACCTAAATGGTATGCCATGGAGCACAGAAATATTAACTAAAATATTGGTTTACGAAATTCATCAATTTATCAACAAAAATTCCCAGGGCAGATTGGGCTTTCGACGAGGAAATTACCCAGTTAAGAGGTTAAGAAGAATAAGTCTTTGGGGTCCACATGCAGTCACTAATGAGTCACCGCGAAGGCCCATCTGGCTACGAACTGAGGCTATTGTCAAACTTTCTCCTCCATTAGTAAACTTACTGGTGTGGTAAGCATGCACATAGACATTGAATTTTCATTTTTTGAGAAATCTCTTTCAGTTTTAGGCCGACAGAGGAAAAGAAACCATTCTTCTTCATTGGTGCAAGTGTGTAGAGGAGGCGCTATTTTTAAAAATGACAAAAATGGCAGTTCGAAGCTCACTTGAGTAGTGTTGCAGCCTTGAGGTTTTGTAAATAACAGTTGATACCTCGGGTAAATTTGAGCTGTGTACAGTCTATACTACAATTTTTATTGGACTTTTTTAAGGTTTTATTTGACTCTCCCTTGTCAATATAGATAAGAGGAGTATGTTCTCATCGGCTTTAAATACAGAACTTACAAATTTTATTACTTGCCTCATCCACTAGAAAGGTACCCCTGGACATAAAGATTGTATCTCTTGAGCAGTTGAACGAATCTAAGAAGATTGGAATGAATATTCAGGTTCAGTTCCATTTGTGTTTTGTAGTAGTGTACAATGAAGAAGCAGGTCTCCTCTCAGGGCGATCACACTCATTATTGTTAGTTTTGGTCATTTCAAGGTGTGATCACTTAATTTTTAGACATCAAGGGGTGGAATTATTGTCTAGATGTGAAAGGGGAAGATGATCGCCATTTAGTTTTATACTTATTGGTACTTTTAGATATGTTGAAATGGAGACAAATATTGTCTCTATACCGTGAGCCAAAAGTTTTATTTGCAAGTGAATTGCTGTGAAAAGTTGTCGTAGGTTGAGAGGAAGGTTTAGCCTCCTTATGTATGTTGTGTGGTAATGATTCATCAGTTTTTCGATAGAGGTCAGTCAGTTGTAATACTGTGGTTGGGAGTCAGGTTTTCTGTCAGATGTCTGTCCCAATGTCACATTGTAGTGGTGTGCATTACTCATGTATTTGGTTTCCCAACTTGTTCAGTTCAATAGTTTTCCATTGATTACTGAATTTTCTTTCACAATAATATTATATCAATTGTAACTTTTGGTTCACCCTGTACACTTGTCAACTGATGGTTTCAACAGAGAAATTTATCTCTGTATCAATCAGAGCTTATTAGAATTACTTGTTGAGGAAAAAAAAGAAGAATGAGTTACTTAACCCTCCTACCTGAAAGAACAACTGCTATGAAGAGAACAATGAACGACCCTGAGAACAAACCAACTTTAAAAGTTGTCCATGGGCTCTGTTGCTCCCCGAGGGGTGGCACCCTCAGTCTCTTCATTGCCCTTTGCCTGTCGCCTCCCTCAAGTTCTTGAGTGACTGTCATCTCTGTCTCTCGGATAAGGCGGTCAATGTCTTTGTTTGTGTAGAAGGAGGATGTTTCCACATGGTCCATTCTCCATATAGCACCAGCATCCACTGATAGTAACTATTGCAAATGAAGTGAAGCAAACATTATGAAATTGTGGTAACAGAAATTAGTTATATTAGTGAAATGATGGTATATTTTTGGCAAGAGTAGAAGCATCAATATTGCTGATGTTACAGTAAGACTTATTTCTTATTATTTCTCAGACACTTGTTCTGTATGATTTGGTTTGCATATAATTTATCAAGATCCCTATTAGCCTATCTGAGCTTGAAGCGGACTTAGAACAAACAAACAATTAGGAAGTTCTCCATTTGTTCAGTGTGTGGTATTCAACAGAGTGGCAGAAGTTTCAATCTGAATGCACTTGCATCAACTATTATAATAAAGTGCCTTGGAGTAATCAAAAAGCAATATTTGTTTTACTAAAGTTCTCATTGATTGTTCAGGAAATCACAACCATTGCACATGAAATGAATTTTTAACATACTCTCTGCTATTTCTGATCGTATTTTTGTTTTACAGATTAGTGCCTTCCTCATTACCGTAAAGAAAAAAAGTAAAAGTACACCTGTGCGTGTGCACACATGCCATGAAGGCACATAGGGTGATGTGGTCAGCATCACGCCCAGCCACCCTTACCCTGCAGGTACGCATTTACGAGGCTGGGTGGTACTCAGAGCCATGCAGAAACAGGGAAATGACTGGAAAAATTCCTGGTCCAGATCACCTGCTGCAGGATTCGAACCTGGATTTTCCTCGTGGTAGCCAGATGTTCTACCAAGTGTTAGGACATACTTCCACACAGACCCACAAATGTCAAAACTAATATGTTAACAAAAGGAGAAAAAAAAATACATACAACTATAAATGTATGGACTGCTTGGCAGAGATGCCAAGATCAACAAACAGGAAATTACAGTTATTACTGGTAGATAAAGTTATGCTGTATGCACTTATATTTAAACTGACAAATGATAAATGACACATGTGACTTAAAAATTAGCAAATAAATCACAATCTTTTACATCAAAGTGGCACATCATGTTGCATATGCTTGCATTCAATTGGTTGATCTTTAAATGACATACAGCATGATCACGCAACACTTCAGTATTAAACTGGCCTAACTTAATTTAACCTGAATGCAGTCAAATAGCAAAATCAATTTCATTATGATAGATTTAACACGTACCTTATCATGTTTCTTGAGGATTTTACGAAACCCGGTGAAGTTTAGATTCTGGTAGTTTTGCAAGAGGATGAGGCTAAGATAAAACTCGCTGAATGCCAATTTCAGTTCCTGAATCTTCCTCCCAGACACATCTTGCTTCCTCAAAATACCAGACTTGTTTCGGATGTATCCGTTTGCATTTTTATGGTTATGGTCAGGCCCACATAATTCGCTCTGCAAAGTAGCAAATTTTCGAGTTGCTTCTGCTAATTTCTCTGAAAACAATAAACAAATAAATGTGTTTTGAAATTATTAAATATGAACTACATAATTATCACACAATCACATTGTGAACTAAGATTATTCTGATCCGGGGCAGTTTTCTGGGGATAACAAAGAGGCTTTGAGCTTAGTGCATACCGGGTGATACCTTCTCTCCTGCAACTGGAAGTGCAATCCTTTTGAGCAGCAAGCAGTCAGAGTTAGATCAATTAAAAACCACAACCTTTACAATTCCACTATGAAACTGGGATGAGGAGAGGGTAAACACTCTAATAAAGATAATGAGCTATTTACCCAGATCAAACCCTTGAAGCTGGTGTCATTGCTATTCTGAGAGAGTCAAAACAGTCAGTTGACCCCTCATTCCTTCAGAAGGAAAACATCATAGGGTAACTTCGGTGAATAACGCCAGGCGGGAAATAACGCCATTTCAAAGTTTCAACTCTGAAAACATGGACGCATGTAAAGTTAAGGTGTGACTCACCGTTGTGCGATAAACAATGGTACCTGGTAACATTGCTGATAAGAACGGTTGCCATTGTCGAGCCTTCATTTAAGAGAAACACTTTGAACAGTGTAGACGTTTGAGTTGAGTTTAGAGGAAAAAGGGTCCACATTTTCATCGCGCCGACAAAGGTGAGTGTTTTTCTATTGTAGGATTAGATTTTAAATGTTAACAATGCTGTACGTACACAATACGTTTATTACGTAAGTGAATGATGTGTGTACGGTTTTCATGGTCGGTGTCGTAAGTTTAGAACAGTTGGTTAAACTACAGTCTGTTGTTTCGGGAAATAACGCCATTATCGTGTCGGGGTATAACGCCACTCAATTTAAACTCAAATTTAAGGAAATGTTGATTTCGAAAATAGGTTTATCCTTGCTCAGTTACTTTCGAGGCGTACAGATATTTATTCTCGGCTAATTTCCTCTTTCAGATGGCGAGGAAATGTAGAAATATACGGGCCAAATGGTCAGTGGATGACTTGAGGCAAGCTATGGCGGCCATCAAACAAGGGATAGAAGATAGCATGTGCTGCACGTTCCTCGCAGAACTTTGAGGGACTGGGTATCGCGAAAAGACAAAAAAAGTTGTTTTTTTCTAATAACTTACTACAGTAATTATTTTTCCTAGTACAGTTTAGTAAAGAAAATGTGAATGTTTTACTTGTAATTAGGATAATGTGAATGTTTTACTTGTAATTATGAACATGGCGTTATTACCCGACAGGTCTGGAAATAACGCCATTTTGCATTAACACAGAATTTAGTATTTTATTGCTTTCATTATAACAGTGCAATCAATATTTTATTATTACACAATAGAGGAAAGTTCATTCTCCTATACATGTAAGTTTCATGTTCCTAACAATAAAAATGTATGAGTTCTAGAACGAAATGACCAATTGGTGGCGTTAATCACCGAAGTTACCCTATATAATTTCAAATTAGAAAAAAAAAATAGAAAAAACAAACAGCTTAGTATTTTCATATTCAATAACAGAAATAAATTTTAGTTCATATTCAAAGAGAATTGTGAACAAAAGCAGGTTCTGCTACATGATGAGAATTCTGAGAAATGTTTTATCTTTAAATGATTTAAGGACAGTATATTTTGGACAGATTCAACCTGTACTTACATATGGTATCTCTTTCTGGGGCAGTTCACCCAAAATGCAGAAATTTTTTATTTGTCAAAAACGGATATTAAAAATTATGAAAAATGTATCCCTCTCAAGCCCAACGAAACAAATTTTCAATGAATTTCAAATATTACCTCTTCCGTGTTTGTACAAATTAGAAACATTGTACTTTATTCATATAAATTCTGAAATCTTCTCAAAAAAATATGGACATACACAAATACAGCACTCGTATGCATAACTCCCTCCACCTTTCTACTGTCCGCACATCCAAAACACATAATGGTCTAGGATTTCAAGGTGTAAAACTTTATACCAAACTGCCAGAGGAATTCAAGAATCATAATTCAACTAAATTTAAAATGACAGTAAAGAGCTTGCTAATGAAGTATTTGTTTTATAGCACAAAGGAATACTTAGATCATATTTTTCATTAATAGACATAACCTTTGATTTCTCTTCTATTTTTTGTTATTTTATACTCTTTTATACTTTTAATATGCATAAGTATGTGTTAATTCCTTTGTACTCAAAATTATACATGTAATTGATCTATCCCACATCATACTGCTATTTGTACTTATATGATCAAGTGGATGGAAATAAATCAAATATCAAATAAATGAATTAGGCTCAAAACATTGAGTGTAAAATATGGATCCTAGTCCGAACTACCATGTTTTCATATTCTTCCACTTATTTCACCCCTGCCACCAACACACACACACACACAAAGGCTGCATGACTTTTCAAAATTCCTTAAAAATGTTCATTTTTACTTGAGAGGTCACACATGTTATCAAACATATCCATGGTACAGAAAAAAACATATTTATTCCTTTAGCATAATTTCTGACTTACTTCCGTTCCCTGTTTGAGAAAAATGCAATAATTTTTATTTATTGTTAATATCAGAGAAAATATTTTATTTTATTTTTAACTTACCAGAGAAAAAGGTATCGATTTTCTTCAGCTCCTTGTCGCAGAAGTGAAAAAAGATCTCATCAAAGTTTGTGTAGTGCCGTGCCAGAACTTCAGGTTCTACTTCTTCAGCTGATGGGACTTCCTCTACAGTAGTGTAGATCATAGCTTTCATCTCCTGAAAATGATAATAATAATAATAGAAAATAGCCCAATAAAAGAATTTGTACGCAAATACTAAGTCACGAAACTGTGATTGTACTGTACTTGAACATAAAAACAAAAAAACCTGAATGGATAAAGCAGTGGTCGGAAGTAGCATGCTACTTGTAGCGATGCTACTGTAGCTAGTTACAAAATTTGTACCTGTAGCAGTAGCGGTGCTACATTTTAAAAATTGTAGTTGTAGCTGTAGCAAAACTACAAAATTCCTGTAGTTGTAGCTACATTTATTCTCGGAGTTTTGAGGTAAATTTTATATGCAGCAACAGTGGCAAAAAAAAAAAAAATCGATAATAATACTTACTTGCGTAGGAGGTTTAAAAAGACCACGTCTATTACAAGATAATGGCAATACAGATAATCGACATGATAAATGTCCTGAAATCGCAGATTATAAATATCCATGTGTAATTTATTTCATTGGTATATGAATAATTCTTATATCCAGATAACCAAATGACATAAATCAATATAATCCAGCCAATGGCTATTTATCATTAAAAAAAATGTTGATATAAAAACATAAATAAAAATATGTTAATTGCAAAATATGTCAAATTTGAGTAACACCCTAATTGTACGAGTAATACTCGGATATCAAATTTGTACCAATTTCCCACTTATATACGCACAAATCATTCTCAAACACTAGTAAAAATAGGTTACTGCAGCAGCACTACTATCAAAATGATAGAATGATGGGTATCATAACAGAAACTATTTTCTAGTAAGTACAACTGCTAGGGGCTTCTTTTGAATTGAATACCCATATTTTTCTTTAATGAAAAATTAGTGCAAAAGTAGCAAACAGGAGAAGCGTAGCGAGATAAATGTAGCTGTAGCTGTAGCTGTAGGTGTAGCGGAGCTACTTTTAAAATGTAGCGATCTGATCACTGGGATGAAGCCATCCTTATCTGGTCAGAGAAATCATTTAGAAATTTCAAAAACATGCTTTTCCTTTCAATAAGTGGATTTCCAGTGGATTGCTTTGATGCCGAAACATCTGCAACCAAAATGAATCACTGGCACCAACCGGCAAACCATCGAACCTGCAGGAACAGTCTCATCTATTGAACAGATTTACATAATTTTCTGAGAGTTGATTTTGGAATTAATGATATCGATTTATGTTTCATTTGATATAAAAATTACATTTTAAGGAATAAATGTTCATAATCATACATAATATGTAGGTTAAAGAGATACTAACTTATAATTTGTCACACGCAGTGAAAGAAACAGGCTTCACCATCATTCGAACCTGGGTCTCGGGCATACCATGCCATTGCTCTACCAACTGAACTACCAAACCAGTCCCGTTTTCACCTGATTTTTCACTTCTGCTGTTTAGATTATGTTGCATGTAAGGTTTCAATTAATGGAAACCTACTTTTCTTGGGAGCTATTAACAAAGATCTGTAAGCTTATTAAGCTAGTTAATAATAATAATAATAATAACCCATGGTGCAACAGCCCAGTTTAGTGCCTGGGTCTACCTACTGACTGGCAGCCTCACTCCCACATGATCTTACTCACTCA
The DNA here is from genome assembly GCF_977018435.1 of Lepisma saccharinum. Classification (NCBI taxonomy): domain Eukaryota; kingdom Metazoa; phylum Arthropoda; class Insecta; order Zygentoma; family Lepismatidae; genus Lepisma; species Lepisma saccharinum. Next base: position 180,931 of record NC_139233.1, on the reverse strand, counting down.
CTCAAGGTCAGAGATCATCCAACCAGTTATGGGGTGACATGTGGTCAGCACTACAAACCCCCGGTTGTTGTAGGTTTTCATGACCAGACTATGCTACTCATTCTTAGCTCCCCAATTTCCTCATGGTGGTGGGTGGGTATCGATCCCATACACAGGCCAAAATCTCTGGAGAAAAGTTGTTACGTTTGCCCCCGAGACTCACAACTGCATGCATCCCGTAGCTGGAGCCCAAAGCATGATGCCTTAGACAGCACGGCCACAGTGTAGAACATTAAGTTAGTTAAGTTCTGATAAAATCACAAATTGCATCCTGGCAGTGGAAACAAGGGGATGCATTTTCCAAACAATTTGGAAAAACGTTATGTACGAGTATATGTAAGATAATGGTGCATAGTAGAGCATATCCCCCTCCTCCCCACAATAACTCCCTCATACTACCCTGATGCAGCCTACAGGATTCTGCATCATCCAACATGGCAAAGGTACATGCCAAGGAACTTTTGTTGCTTCAGAAGAAGACCAGACCATCATGGGGAGGGCAAAAGTGGGCTCTAGGCCACTTGAATGTAATGCATAAGAAATATTCAGAAACATTTATAGTAGAGTAAGAATCACGTGCAAAGGGAGATTGATACAGAGGGGAGGATATGGAAAGAGAAAGAGGAGGTTGTAGTAATCATGACCTCCAAAGAGCTCATCCACGGGAAATTCTCTATCAATGCCACTGGAAGAAGACATACAAAATCCTTTTGTCCAGTTCTTTGTAAAAGTAACCTTATAGTAATCTTACCTCATAGTTTATGTACTGCTTCCTCCATTCTGGAGTAATATGGGCTTGTAGGTGCTCAGCGAACTTCATGATGGATAAAGGTCAGGTAATACTGCCACAGGAAAATCCTGAAAGAACAAAATGCAGTGTTAGGTTTGACCCCAAGGCAGGGGTGCCCATCCCCCTCCCAAAGGGCCCCCAAAAGGTAGAACACCCCCCCCTTATGCCGAATTATTTACTCAAATTATTTTGGTCAGACAGAATTTGCGGAACAATATAATACAGACATATTTAAGCAATATATGTTTACTTTAGGTTGTTTAGCCTCACTTTCATGTTTGCTAATATACAACGTAAAACTGCTCACACTCACTGCCATTGTTAGTGTACTGAACTTTATTCTTAACAGGTTGTCTGCTTGACTAACCTTGTATTAATGCGAACTGCAAGTTACTCCCCCCCTCCTTTCCAAATCAATTCTAAAGGCATAAGAGTGGTGTTTCATTTCAACTCAATCGCCGCAATCACCCACGGGTAGGTAGAAAAACTGTACATAATAACCATAACTAAAAATCCATAACAAATCAATCAAAGAAACGATCCCCCCCATTTCTCACCTGCCTCAAGGTCGTGCTGGGATATGGAATCCAGGGTGCAGAAGGGGTGTTATGCTAAGAGTTCCAACAGAGCCTGGATGCGGCGTTAAATTTAACAGCAATGTTAAACCTCGAATTACCTTAATGATGATTGAAAGAATGCTTCAAGTGTTAATGTAGCATTAAATCGATTTATCGCATCTTTAAAATTTAATGAAGTTTCCACAAACTGGTGTAGAGTGAAGAGACCTTCCAGCGTGTTTACAGTTATAAAAAAGCTTCAATTAATTAATTATCCGCTGTTCTGTATTTCATGACCAAAACCTACCCTTGGAGATGAGAATGAGACTGGATTCTTCAAGCCTCGCCTTTTTATAATTTATGGTGATTTATCCACTACCCCGCCCCCCAAGAATGCCCTAGCACACCATAGGTTTTTCTAGACTTACCTAAAAATTCTCAGACACACCTAATTTATTTAGGGCTAAATTTAACTTTACCTCACATGAACGTATTACCCTCCAGTTAAGAGGAAGTCCACAATAGACAGAGATGCTCCCCCCCAGGAAAATGGAAGAGAGCAAGCATCTCTTCCCCTTCTCTCTCTATCTCTATCTGTGTATGTGTGTGTGTGCAGAGCAGAGAAGAAAGAAAAAGTATTTCTTACTCCCACGGAATAAGAAAGAGAAATTAGAGTGAAGGAAGTAAGGATGTTCTTTCTCTATATATATGTAAAGGAAGAAGGGACGGAGAGAAGCGATTTCTGTCTCCTTCTTTTTATCGTTCTTCTCTCTCTTCTTCATTTCCCATCTCACTCTCTTGCTCCTACGAGAGAAAGAAAGAGGGTTTTCTTTCTTCTTTCTTTCGAAAAACAGAAAGAAAGAAGAGAAATCTCTCTCTCCCCCCCCTCTCTCTCTTTTTTCCCCTTTCTTTCCCTTCCTTTCTTTATTCTGTTTCCAGTCGAGAGAGAGAAACAGAAATGGCGCAACAGAGAGAGAGAGAGAGAGAGAGAGAGAGAGAGAGAAACAGAAATGGTACTACAGAGAGAGAGAGAGAGAGAGAGAGAGAGAGAAATATTCTCTCCTCTTCTTTCTTTTTTCTTGTCCCTGCTCTGTTCCTGTACCTATATGCGAGATCAGACACAGAGAGATTTTTCTTTCATTTCTTCAATTACGCGATAGAAAGTCGTTAATCCACCAGCTCCGGCTGTCAATTTTGATGAGAAATAGGCTATTTTAAAAGACGAAAATCGAGGTCGACAAGCCTTATCATTAAATGACAATTTCGAATAAATGAGGTGATCAATCTACCAATGTCAATGATGTGACAACAATTAAAGTCCAAAATAGCAAAGAAACACGTCGCAGGGTCTGTGGCGTCGGGCTAATGAATCGGTGAGAATTCCATTGTCTTCCACCTGCTTTCGTCATTGTTTGTAATATTTTTCTACCTTTGGGTTAATTTTGGGATCCATGCGGCTTCCATGGGTGATGCGGGCGTTGTCTGTCTTCCGCTATTAAGAGACGCGGTCAAATTCATTATGACTGAAACCCGGTTCGAAACCATGTCATTGTTCCAGATTACTAAATATACAGTAAAACCTCGTTAATCCGGACTAATGAGGGGACAAGTTGACCGGTTTAACGAAAGTCCGGATTGACTGAAATAGTCTAAAAGAACAGTAGAAAGTTCATTAAAACTCCGTTTATAGCAACAAAACACGTTTATTATAGTGGATTTAAAGGGCATAGGCCTAAATATACTAAACAGTATAGACCAACACACGTATCTCTACCACGATCGGCGCAGCACAACGAGAAAACCAGTGTTGCTAATCTGTTCGATAGAAAAATCGCTACAGTGCGCCGAGGGACAGCTGTTCGTAGAACAAAAAAAATAGAGAACTCAGCTCTATCTAAACGTTGAGTTTTAAACGCCATGCATTAGAACGAAATTTGCGTAAAATTATGATGCAAAGAAAACTTCTTCATAGTGATTCATTATTTCAATTTGTGTGATAAATAAAGTTAACAATGTATTATTTTTCCATTGCATTAATTGACCTGGTGGCATTTTAACTGTTCACTCCCAATAAGCTTATCCACACTGGTACTGGAACTGCAAAGACACGTGATTGATACACAACTGACACTTTTTTTTACCACTGGTTTGAGAACTAATAACCTGCGCTGCGAACGTGTTAAACCTCGACAATTGGACCACAAACACTCCTCCTTAAGCAGTATTATTGCCTCTCTGTGATGGGCGACAGCCTTTGTTGTACATTTACAAACGATGCCGGTTTCCGCAACAATAACAAGAATAACAAGAAAATAATAACAAGTAAGCCACACGGATTTTTCTTTTGTTATGAACTTGCCACCAAAGCATGCCAATTTTAACAAAGAAAACAATATGCATCGCATTAAGCAGCAAAAATAACATCTTCCTTCCTTCGTACAATTCCTACAAGAACACGTGACAGAGCCGAGAGTTAAAATGCTCATGTATCCACATAATTTATTTCTTTTGAGCAATACTAAAGTGATGAAATATGAACAATAGTACTGGAGGCATTATGGTATTTAACGTTCACTAACCAAACACATGCACTTTCACATACACACACGCAATACACGCACACAACGTCAAACGGGTCAAGTACTTAAAATAACATTATGGTGCTTCCAATCCAACAAAACTCACAGTCACTTTGTCTTTGTCCTTCCGTGATAGAAATAGTGCTTCATTAATACAGTTGGCCACACTAGTTACTAACTAGCCAATGAAATTTAACTGCATAAAAGAAGCAACCATTACGTCATGCTATATTGCCACATTAACGTCCCTGTCAGGGGTGCCCACAAGGGCGTGGGGATTATGGCGCAGGTTGCGCCATCGAAATTGTTTGGGGATTTTTTCCCTTCAAATAATATAAAAATTAACATTTATATATTTTTCCAAAATATATGTAAAAATTTTACACCTAAATGCACCATATTTAATCCATTAGATGAAGAAAAAGTGTTTAAGAATGTTATCGAAGGGAAGGGGATGGGAGAAATATCCACCTCCAAAATATTAAGCCTTATTTTACACATGGGTTCTGGGAGAATTCTGAATTAAACGTTGGGGGGGACAGTATCCAACTCTAGGTCTTAGATTTTAGTTAGAAGGGGATTGAGCATTAAATTGAGGGGTATTAATATTGACTTAGACTGTTGCGAAAAGTTGTTCGAAATATGTTGATTCAAATCTAAAGTGATAGAATTTTTGAGGTGAAATGTACCTTTCAGGCTGTCGAGCCTCAATGGCAGCCGAGAATGCCACAAACTTGTGACGTTTGTTACTTTCTCCCTATCACCATTCATTCTCATCTATCTCTCTCTCTCTCTCTCTCTCACACACACACACGCACACACAACGGTAGAAAAAGTCACCCGTCCGCTAGGACAGAACAGTGATAGCTAATCTGCCACTGCCAAGGACCAGAATCTCTTTCTCTCTGGAATTCTACCCAATGTCCGATTACAATATTTGATTTATTGTCTGGTTATCGACCAAAACGGTTTGTTGTTATCTTCTGGGATTTTGCGACACCGACATCATCCACCACTTATATCAATCCTCTCAATAAATAGTCCTGGAGTGGGGGAGGTTTGGAGGTCATCTGTCGAAAATAACTTCATAATAATAATATGACGCATTAAATATTAACTTCCTTTGGTTATTTCTTTATATGGCCACACACACACACAATGTGGTATTTGAAACATTTTCAGTGGAGGGAAATTCAAGTAACTTCTGTCGAAGCATTTATTTTTATAGTAGAGTGCAACACACATATCTTTGCCGTTGCGCAGATACAAATTTTCGTTTCGTCTCCCTCTCTCTTAGCATCAAGTGTTCTACGCTGCTCGCCAACCTTCGCTATTGTTGCCATATTGTCATTCCATTCCTGGACACACTCGCGCAAACATAATTGAAAACAATTGAATAGCGCTCCAGCTCGCGGTTCACACCGTTCGGCAGGGACGGTAATGTGGCAATATAGCACGGCGTAGTGGTTGCTTCTTTTATGCAGTGCATGTTCATTGGCTAGCTAGTAACTAGTGTTGCCAACTGTAATAATGAAGCACTATTTCTGTCACGGAAGGGGAAAGGCAGGTAAAGTGACGGTGAGTATTGTTGGATTGGAAGCACCATATTTTTATTTTATACTTATTTGACCGGTTTCACGTTGTGTGCGTGTATTGCGTGTGTGTATGTGAAAGTGTGTGTTTGTTAATGAACGTTAAATTCCATAATGCCTCCAGTTCTGTCAAAGTTGAAATCAAGAACCTTGCATAGCCAAGCTCGGGAAACTCTAAGCAACGTGCACGAGTTCATGCAGGAGGAAGCCAGTCAATGTGTTAGCATCCCAATAAAGAATTTTGACAAGAGAGCAGCGGCTGCGACATTTTATTGTCAATATTTTTCCATATTTCTAACTTTAATACATACTTACTTTTACATATTTAAGGAAAATATACTTAATTTTACATATTTCAACAGGTTTATTTCACAAATTGTTCATATTTCATATTTTTGGAATTGTTCAAAAGAAATAAATTATGTGGCTCCATGAGCCTTTCAACTCTTGGCTCCGGCACGTGTTCTTGTAGAAATTGCATGGAGGAGGCTGTCATTTTTGCTGCTTAATGCTATGCATATTGTTTTCTGTGTTAAAATTGACATGCTTTGATGGGTGTCAAGTTCATAGCAAAAGAAAAAGCCGCGCAGCTTATAGTCTAGTGGCAGTATATGTACTTGTTATTGTTGTGGAAGCTGGCATCATTTGTAAATGTACAACAAAGGCAACCGACGGTCGCCGATCACAGAGAGGCAATAATACTGCTTGAGGAGGAGTGTTGTGGTCCAATTGTCGCAGGTTTAACACGTTCGCATGTTATTAGTTCTCAAAGCAGTGTTAGTGTCGGTCGTGTATTATCTGTCGTTGCAGTTCCGTACCAGTGTAGACGGGTTTTGGGTGTGAACAGTTAGAACGCCACCAGTGCATTAATACAATGGAAAATAATAAATTGTTTATTTTGTTTGAAATCACTCAAATAAGGAATCACCAAGAAGAAGTCTTCTTTGCAGCATTTTTGGTAATTTCACGTATGTGTTAGTCCATATTTTGCGAATTTTTAGTCCATATGTATGTAGCTACATACAAAGCCACTTGTTAGTACATATTAATCCTAGTTCTGGTATAATGCATGACGTTTAAAACTCAACGTTAGATAGACCTGAATTCTCTAATTTTCTTGTTGTACGTAAAAGCTGTGCATCGGCGCACTGCAGCGATTTTTCTATCTGTTCCTGTTGAAGATTGTAAATAGTAGTGCCTTCCGCTCCTCATTTGTTTTTATTTTACTCCCGCTGGGAGCTTCTGGCAAGAACGCTGAATGCTGGGAGTGTGTGATTCGAACAGAGGCATGGTGCATGTCGGCTCGCGGCAGCGGGAGAACATTTCAGCTAGCCTACCAGATGTGGGCCTTTTTGTATTATTTCAGTGTGCAAACGCATTTAATTATTATATAGTACCAAGTGAATTAAAGGACTTATATCATATACGAATTTGTTGCTATATCCGTTGTTCCAGCCCTATGGTAAGATAGACAATATGGCGTCATACCCAGAGATGCCAGTTTTCTTTCATGTTGATACGTGGAAGGTATCTTCAAACATTATTGGTCCTCCGCATTCCGGATATAGTGACAGTTTGTTTCGTGTAGGTCAGTGATCATCAGTTGTGGCAGTGCTAATTGTGACAGTGTTACAGAGCAAACAGTGTTTTTGGTTTGCACGCATACATGTTTTCCGCGCTTTCGTAACGAACATCGTTACAACGAATTTTGCAGTGACCTTGAACTCGGTTGCGATTACAGTAGCATTAATCGTCACGGTACGGTGGAATCAGCTGTTTCAGGAACTCTTGTTTCGTCGTAGGATGATGCATTCTCTGTTTCTTCACGACCGTCGTGGGAGGAGGGATTGACTTTCTACGCGAGCATCAAAGAAGCCAATCGGTGAGTAAGTCTGGTTCATTTTACATTTCCTTCCTTGTATTTTCCTTACCTTGCAACCATGGCCGACATTCAGCGTCTTATCAAAGAGAGAAATGCATGCAAGCGCAAACTCAAACGTATAGCTTCGTATGTTGATACTTACGATGAAGCATCAAGCAACATTCTAACAATCAAGACTCGCTTGGAGCATTTAAACGAGGTTTGGCTAAAATTAGAGGAAGTTCAAGACAGCATTGAACTACAATCAGTCGAAGGTGAACATGACGCGGCAAGAGAAGAAATTGAATGTATGTACTTTGATTTGAAAACAAGAATGCAAACTTTGATTGACAAGCATGTCACAAAGCCAGTTTCCCCTGAAACTAAACAATCTGTATCACGAGGAAGTACGCAGGTGAAACTTCCGGCAATTGCATTACCACATTTTAGCGGTAATTACACGCAGTGGGTGTCTTTCAAGGACACGTTCGTGTCGCTGATACACAACAATGTAGATATTTCAAATGTTCAGAAGTTTCAGTATTTGCGCGTATCGTTGAAAGGCGAGGCCTTACATCTAATTCAAAATTTGCCAATGACAGAAGCAAATTACGCTATTGCTTGGGAGCAACTCAATGAGCGATACGACAATAAAAGGTTGATAGCGGTGTCACATGTAAATGATATTTTACATATCAATCCAGTTGTAAAGGAGAATTGTCAGGAACTTCGTGCATTTACAAACACTGCAGTTAGCTCTATTTCAGCGCTCAAAATGATAGCTGAAGACACGTCGTTAACTGATATAATTTTAGTTCAGCATTTTGTTTCAAATCTCGATCCTGCAACGAGAAGAGCATTTGAACTAGAAAGTAATGATACTGAATTTAGCACATTAGATCAGCTCTTTAGTTTTCTAGAGCACAGATGCCAGGCTCTTGAAAAGATTAATCCAGTTACGAGTGAAGGTAACAAGATAGCAACAAAATCATCTACAAATATGCACAAACAGTACAGTGCTAAATGTCAACAATCTTCGAAGTCATATGTTACAACAGATTCTTCATTGTGCATGTTTTGTAAAGCAAACAAACATCGCTTATTTTCGTGTGAAGCCTTTAAGAAAGCTTCTATTTCACAAAAGTATAAATTTTTACGTGAGAATCGCGTATGCTTTAACTGTCTTAGCAGCAACAATCACGTTTCGGCACAGTGTAAATATGGAGTGTGCAAGCGATGTAAACAGAAGCATAGTACTTTACTTCATGTAGATGAAGGTACATCCAATGTAAACCGGCAACGAGAAATGTCATCTGGGGGTCACGTGAACACATCGATGTTAAACAATACAAGCGATTCTTCACAGCATTCAGATCAAGCACCTCAGGTTTCTTATTGTTCAATTAAGCAGAAAGGTACTTCACAGGTGTTACTTGCTACGGCAATTGTTCAAGTACAAGATATAGCGGGCAATTGGGTCAATTGTCGTGCTCTCTTGGACGCGGCGAGTCAGAATAATTTCATTGTTGAAGACGTTGTTCAAAGTAATCGTCTTAGAAAGGTAAAGCATCGAGTTCCCATTCAGGGAATCAACAATTCGTCAGCTGAATCGAGTCATTCAGTAGAGATCCGTCTGAGATCTAATAATAGCAATTTTACGACAAGTATTTCGTGCTCAGTGTTGCCAACCATTACAGGACTAATGCCTTCAGAAAAGTTTGATGCATCTGAATTGAACATTCCAACAGATATTCGTTTAGCAGACCCAAACTTTTGTTCGCCGGGCAAAATACAGATTCTGCTTGGTGCAGAGGTTTTCTTTACCGTTATGAAGCCTGAAAAGAGAACAAAACCAGGAAATTTCCCCATTCTTCAAGACACAGAGTTTGGATGGATTATTGCAGGGAAGATTCCAGCAACATCTTCTAGCAACAGTATTACTAGGTCATTTTTCACGAGAAAGGAAGATTCTCTCAGCTCGCAGCTCCAACAGTTCTGGATCATAGAGGAGATCCACACGAAACTGCAATCACCAGAAGAAATTGCTTGCGAGCAACATTTTCAGCGAAATGTGACACGAGATGAAAGTGGCCGTTATACGGTCAGGCTGCCATTAACTCGATTTCACCAATTAGAAACAAGGCTTCAACGTCAACCACAATTAAAGGCTGATTATACAGAATTTATGCAAGAATATTACCAGTTGGGACACATGGAACCCATAGGGAATTTAAATGATGTACAAACAAATGACTGCACAAAATTTTTCATTCCGCATCATTGTGTTTTCAAGGAATCCAGTACAACGAAAATACGTGTTGTTTTTGATGGGAGTTCGCCATCAACAAGCGGTGAATCAATAAATAGCATACAAATGGCTGGACCTACCATACAGGAGGATTTATTTTCAATTGTTCTAAGATTTCGAACTCACAAGGTGGCATTGGTTTCTGATGTAACAAAGATGTATAGAATGATAAACATACATCCAGATGATAGGCCACTGCAATGCATTCTGTGGAGAAACTCTCCTCAGGAACTCATAACAGTATTTCAATTGAATACGGTTTCGTATGGGCTTACATCAAGTGCCTTTTTAGCAACCAGATGTCTGAAGCAGTTAGCCGAAGATGAAGCAGTTAACTTCCCACACGCATGTAAAGTGTTGCAGAGTGATTTCTATGTTGATGATTACGTTGGAGGAAGCAGTAGCGTGCAAGGTGCGTTACAACTTTATCAAGATCTTTCAGAACTTCTGAAAAGAGGAGGATTCATCTTACGAAAGTGGTGCTCCAACAGCACTGAAGTACTCAACGCTATTCCAGAATCACTGAGAGAGACTCAAAATCTAATTCATTTTCATACCGAAGGTGTTAAGACTCTAGGAATTTCATGGAATCCCTCGGCAGACACTTTCATGATTAACATTGGAGCCAAGTCTGTCAACATGATGTCACACAAATCAACCAAACGTCAAGTAGCCAGTGTTATTGCCCAGATATTTGATCCAATTGGACTACTTTCACCAGTAACTGTAATGTATAAGTATTTTTTACAACAGTTGTGGCTTCACAACATAAACTGGGATGATCCACTTCCAGAAAGCCTGCAAGTTGAATGGGTTCATCTTCATTCTCAGCTACCAGTCATCAGTGAAATGCAAATACCACGTTTCATCCTAACACCTGGTTGTGTCAAGAATATACAAATCCATGGCTTTTCCGATGCATCGGAGAAAAATTATGGCAGTTGCTTGTATGTTCGTTCAGCAAACGAAGAAGGTTACGCCGAAGTGCACTTACTGTGCTCAAAATCACGGGTCGCCCCGATCAAGAAAACAACTCTCCCTAGATTGGAACTGTGCGCTTCAGTCTTATTGGCCAAATTACTCAACAAGACTCTCCCAATTTTGAGACTTAATATTGACAATGTTTATTTGTGGACAGATTCACAAATAGTTCTGGCATGGCTCAGATCGCCAGCAAGCAGATGGAAGCCTTTTGTATCCAACAGAGTAGCGCAAATTCAAGAATTTACTCAAACTTATCAATGGAGACATGTTTCGTCCAAGGATAATCCAGCGGATTTAATCTCCCGTGGAGTTAAACCTCAAGATATTCATCATCATTCGCTATGGTTTCATGGTCCAGCTTGGTTGCAAGAAGATGAAACGTGCTGGCCATCATCATCATCTGACACAAGTCTTAACAACAAACATGTTCCTGAACAACGAAAGCTTCCTGTAACCACACTGGTGTCTCATCTGCAATCAGAGGCAATAATAAACGATTTTTCTACATTTTTCAAATTGTTAAGGATTGTAGCGCTCTGTAAAAGATTCATTCGCAATTGTAAAAATGCAAGTAACAAACAATGCGATCCACTTACTTCAATTGACATTGAAGATGCCACTCAAACGTGCGTCGTTATGACACAAATTTCGTTCTTTCATCGAGAGATAAATGATCTCACTGCCAAAGGGCAAGTATCCAACAAAAGTATCCTTAAAGACTTACACCCCTTTCTGGATAATCAGGGAATTCTTCGTGTCGGAGGTAGGCTAGAAAATAGCAACTTGGAATTCAGCAGCAAGCATCAAATCATTTTGCATCCAAAAAGTCACTTCGCCCGTCTACTAATTGCATCAGAGCATGAACGATTGATGCACGCAGCACCCCAATTGTTAATCTCATCCATTCGAGAAAGGTACTGGATACCTAGAATACGACAAGTTATTAAGCAAATCATTCATCAGTGTTTAACTTGTTATCGTTTGAAGTCATCCGCAGCACATCAGCTAATGGGACAGCTCCCATCCATCAGAGTTACACCTAGCAAGGCATTTATTATGCCGGACCATACGTCATCAAAGTAGGGTCAATCAGGAGTAAAATCACAAAGAAATGCTACATAGCTCTTTTTACGTGCCTAGCCACGAGAGCAATACATCTTGAGCTAGTAACAGACCTTACTTCTGAAGCTTTCATAGCAGCATTGCGACGCTTTACAGCAAGGCGAGGCAAGTGTTCCACCATTATCAGCGATAATGCCACAACATTTCAAGGAGCGAAGAACGAACTTCAGAAACTTCAATTGCTATTTCAATCACAAGGATTCAGTGAAGACATTCAAAGGTATGCAGCACAAGAAAACTTTCAGTGGAAAAATTCACCCCCACGTAGCCCAACATTCGGTGGTGTCTGGGAAAGCGCCATAAAATCTATGAAGTACCATCTTCGCAGAGTCGCCAAGAATGCTGTACTGACATACGAAGAGCTGTCAACTCTTTTGTGCCAAATCGAAGCTTGCTTAAACTCTCGACCTCTTACATCCTTACCTGACTCTCACGAAGAATTTATATACCTCACTCCAGGCCACTTTCTTATTGGTGGTCCACTAACTTCCTTTCCTCAACCAGACTTAACTGATCTCAAGGAAAATAGACTTTCCAGGTGGCAACGAGTTCAACAGTTTCAACAAAGGATTTGGAGAAACTGGTCCCGAGATTATCTTCATGGTATGCAACAGCGTCAGAAGTGGACAACCACGCAGCCCAACCTGCAACCAGGACTACTTGTGCTTCTGAAAGAAGACAACCTACCCCCATTATCCTGGAAAATGGGCATTATAGAAGAAGTGTTTCCAGGGAAAGACAATTTAGTTCGTGTAGCTGTGGTTCGCACCAAGGATGGAGTGTACCGCAGGGCTCTAAGTAAGATTGTGCCTCTTCCAGATGGGAAGATCAATTAAACTTCCATGATTTAGTTTGGATGCTGTGCATTCCAACGGGGGGGAGAATGTTGAAGATTGTAAATAGTAGTGCCTTCCGCTCCTCATTTGTTTTTATTTTACTCCCGCTGGGAGCTTCTGGCAAGAACGCTGAATGCTGGGAGTGTGTGATTCGAACAGAGGCATGGTGCATGTCGGCTCGCGGCAGCGGGAGAACATTTCAGCTAGCCTACCAGATGTGGGCCTTTTTGTATTATTTCAGTGTGCAAACGCATTTAATTATTATATAGTACCAAGTGAATTAAAGGACTTATATCATATACGAATTTGTTGCTATATCCGTTGTTCCAGCCCTATGGTAAGATAGACAATATGGCGTCATACCCAGAGATGCCAGTTTTCTTTCATGTTGATACGTGGAAGGTATCTTCAAACATTAGTTCCATTAGCAACACTGCTTCTTGAGTTGTGTTGCGCATCGCACGGCAGAAATATATGTGTTCGGCTCTATGTCTCGAGCATAAAAAAGGCAACCAGAAATATGTATTTCACCCCTTCAGGTTTCTTCACCCTTTCAGGTTATGAGGAACAATTTTCGGGGGGTTGATCAATGATTTTGAGGGGATGCGTCCTCGGCCTTGGGGGGGATGGGCACCCCTGGTCGTCCCTATATGTTTATCATTATTCATTTATCTTCATCTTCGCAATTAGCCCATCAAAAGTGGAAGAAAAGCGAAGTAAAATAAAACTAAATCAATCTATCTGTTCTTTATTTCTCTCGGTGTTTTTCCATCTCCTTCTACGACTTACTTCCTCTTTATTTCCGTTCTTCATTCTACTTTCAATAATTTCCTTATTTGCAATGGCGGAGTTAAGGCATAGGCCTTTTCTTCCACTCAACCATTTTTACAGTATGTAAAAAAATAAATGTATCCATCCCTATAAATGTTTCTGAAAGTTTCTAATGTAGCTCTTTGGATGGGCAGTCGTGACTAAGAATTTTTCACGGTGGGCTAGAGCCCACTTAGTCCCCTAGATGGTGATGCTTCTACTTGATTGCTGAAATCAACAAAAACACTAGATACTTTCGGATAAGCTTTTCGATCTTGACAATATTGCTAATCTATTTTGGCGACAGAAAACACTTAACTGCATTTACTTTTTCCTCTTGCGCTGTATATCAAACTACAATCATTGTTTCGTTCAACAATGGCTCTCGTCATTATTTGCCGAATGCAAATTACGCCTGGTGCATTGTTTCGAACAAATTCCAGAGAAGAGAGACAAAGGCGAATAACAAGACTCGATTCATTCTTCTCAAATCTCCCTTTGTGTTTTCCTGTCTAAACAGATTAGTAAGCTTACGATACGTAAGATATATATCCATTGTTACAATTTGGTAGGAAGGTTGCGAGAGAATTTTCCTTCTAAGGTTATTTTCACAAGCTCCCGTTGAAACTTATCGAAGTTTCCACCGGTGTACCATCAGGAGTATGCGGCGCCAGGGGGTGTGTGGGGTTGATTGCGCATCCCTTGTTCTATGAACTGCACCCCTAGATTTTCTGTCGCGTCGTTAGTGACAATAATAATTCACGAATGAGTACATCCATTCTCTGTTAGATTCTATGTAACCAATCAAAACCCGTCGTCGCCTTGTAAAGAAGGGGTCCCGGGTTCGATACCCGATGGAGACACATAGTGGTTCGGATCCCACTTTAAGCTGTAGGTCCAGTCCCGAACTCCCGATTAGCCTTACTGTGCATAAAGTGGACTTAAAACACCAAATCAATCAATCAACCAATCAAAAACAATTTATTTTCAAGCAGTTCTTAATATGCTATTGTCCCTCCCGCCTGTTTCTTGAATTGCAAACAAAACCTATGCTATCAAATTATAAGAACTACTCTGATTTGAAACCCGATATTAATTTTTTTCCCACAAGGAATTTAAAATATAATCAGAACAAATGTAAATTTGTTAATTTCGTAGTGAACAACATTGGAGCAAGTAGCCAGCCAGTTTCCGCAACGAGGGATTCAAAATCAAAAAGGGCCTCCCCGATGGCCCAGTGGTAGCGTCGTCGCCTCGTAATCAAGGGGTCCCGGGTTGGAGGCACATAGTGGTTCGGATCCCACTTTAAACTGTAGGCCCAGTCCCGATTAGCGTTACTGTGCATAAAGTGGACCTAAACCACCAACTCAATCAATCAAAATCCTACGTTGGTTTTTAGCAGGGACGTCATTTATGGGGACTCGTCTTCCCCAATTTTTTTGTGGCTCTAATATTAGGTAAAGGTAAAGTTTCCCGTACACATAGATAGCACCGTGCCATGAAGGCACATTTTGGGGATTTGGTGTGATGTGATCAGTACCACGCTCCGGCCGCCTTTACCCCTCCCCCCAGGTAGAGGACAACACACATATCTTTGCCGTTGCGTAGATACCAATTTTCTTTTCGTCTCCCTCTCTCTTAGCATCACGTGTTCTACCCTGGTCGCCAACCTTCGCCATTGTTGCCATATTGTCATTCCATTCCTGGACACACTCGCGCAAACATCATTGAAAACAATTGAATAGCGCTCCAGCTCGCGGTCCACACCGTTCGGCAGTGACGGTAATGTGGCAATATAGCACGGCGTAGTGGTTGCTTCTTTTATGATGTGCATGTTCATTGGCTAGCTAGTAACTAGTGTTGCCAACTGTAATAATGAAGCATTATTTCTGTCACGGAAGGGTAAAGGCAGGTAAAGTGTGGTGAGTATTGTTGGATTGGAAGCACCATATTTTTATTTTATACTAAGTATTTGACCGGTTTGACGTTGTGTGCGTGTATTGCGTGTGTGTATGTGAAAGTGTGTGTTTGTTAATGAACGTTAAATTCCATAATGTTCTGTCAAAGTTGAAATCAAAAACCTTGCATAGCCAAGCTCGGGAAATTCTAAGCAACGTGCACGAGTTCATGAAGGAGGAAGCCAGTCAAGGTGTTAGCATCCCAATAAAGAATTTTGGCAAGAGAGCAGCGGCTGCGACTGGAGTTCCTGAACGAACAATCAGGGCTATCATGAACGAAAGACAATCTCTTGAGATGTCAGAAGGCCCCTCCACATCATTCCACACTCCCGGGAAAGAACGACCAGCGACCAGGGCGGCAAAATTTGAAGAGAAGAAAAAATAAGCCTATTGAAAATTGTGGTCGAGCGAGATATTCTTTTGCGCTTAATAGTATTGAAATAGCCTAAGAAGTATCATTATTTATTTTATATTTTGATGTTTTACTTAGGAATATATTGATTTTCAATTTCCCGTTGCTGCGTAATGACGGGGGGGGGGGGGGGTTCGAAATGGAGCGGCATCTGCGGCCACCGCCCAGGGAAGCAAAATGACTAGCGCCGGCCCTGGTTCATAGCAAAAGAAAAATCCGCGCAGCTTATCGTCTAGTGGCAGTATATGTACATGTTATTGTTGTGGAAGCCGGCATCGTTTGTAAATGTACAACAAAGGCAACCAACTGTCGCCGATCACAGAGAGGAAATAATAATATTGCTTGAGGAGGTTTAACACGTTGGCATGTTATTATCTGCCGTTGCAGTTCCGTACCAGTGTATACGGGTTTTGGGAGTGAACAGTTAGAACTCCACCAGTGCATTAATGCAATGAAAAATAATATTATTTTTTTTATTTTGTTTGAAATCACTCAAATAAGGAATCGTATGAAGAAGTCTTCTTTGCAGCATTTTTGGTAATTTTACGTATTAGTTCATATTTTGCGAATTTTTAGTCCATAGCCTATGTATGTAGCTACATACAAAGCCACTTGTTAGTACATATTAATCCTAGTTCTGGTATAATGCATGACGTTAGATAGACTTGAATTCTCTAATTTTCTTGTTGTACGTAACAGCTGCGCATCGGCGCACTGCAGCGATTTTTCTATCTGCTCCATTAGCAACACTGCTTCATTAGTTGTGTCGCGCATCGCACGGCAGAAATATCTGTGTGGGACTCTACCCGTTGATTGGAGGCTGGGTGAGCCCCAGACCCGCTTTATGCGGGGACAAGGCCTGAAAATTTCCGACCTTAGATCTTATTATTATGAAGAAACTCTAAAGTTCAGGATGGAGTGCATTTTGTGAATTCCCCTTTTGAAAACTTGGCCGAAGTTTTCATTACGTCTTCAAATCACTTTCCATGCACTACTACTTGATATGGCATATAACGTATGTTTTTGTGTGTGTTTAACATGTAGAAAACAATTTATAAGCAATAGTATATGTACACACGCACTCTTTTTTTCTCTCCCCCAATATTCTAAGATATAAGAAAGAATGCAGATAAAAAAAGCAAATAAAGGAATAAAAAGTTTTTTGTTATTTAGCGTCGCTTTTTGCCAGGATGAATGATAATTAGATGCAAGTGATGAAGGGACAAAATAACACACATGCTCAGAACTCGAACCCGGAAACTTCGGTTGCGATTTCGAAAGTCTACCACTTAATGCACTAGGCCACCGGGTCCGAAAGGCTAGTATTTTTTTTTTCATTCCTGGGCACATATGGTCATGATTAACCTAGAGAGAGATAGAGAAGCCATGTCATGTCAAATAAAAAAATGCAAGTGCAACCAATAGACGAAGTGAGAAAATGCTATTTGAATCGCTCACCAGCCGGCGGGAAACAAACGGCAAGCAAAGAAGTCATTAACCATTAACCGAGATGCTCAAAGTGTCGCACACAATGCTCCTAGCCTCACTTGCTTCCTCGCTGCGAGGATGTTATGGCCAACAGCCACGGCATGCATCATTGACGGTCAAGGCAAATGAAAAATCCAACACTGTAACAAATAGATGGAAATTGAAATGCAAAACGCGCGCGTGGTAAAGGTCACGTGATCCGAAATTTTATCTCTCCTCGTCCTCTACCCCTCTCTTTCTCATTTCCCCCTCTTCCTTTCTCTGTCCTCATTCTCTTTCTCTCTACCTGTTCCCTTTTCTTTTTTCTATTTCCTTCTCTCTCTTTTCTCTATCTACACTATGAATGTAGGCAGCGGGCGAGTACATACTCGTACATAGGCTCACCGAATGAGGACTCACGGGCGGCGACAATCCCTTCCTTTAGACAGTAGCGTGCCATAAAATTTCGAGAATAGTTGCATTGAAAATTATTCTCCCTCTTCACCGTCTTCTTTATATGATCGCACGTCAACAGCAACTCCCCGAACGCAGGAATTGTTTTGCATTGCGAGGGGAGAGAGCGAGATTTTTTTTATTAAATCTCTTTCGTTAGAAATCGACAACAGTATAACTTATTACTCATGTGCAATACAGGGTGTCTATAAAATAACTCCGGGGTTTTGAAGCTAAATATTTTATTAAAAACTCAAACTCAGGAAAAAGTAAATACATGTTTTTGAAGGCAATGTTATCAAGTTTTGTTTACAATTTAGTAAATTTCAATGTGTGTCCCTTTTGTAGCACGGCACACATCCAAACGATAATCCACTTCCTGCCACGTGCTGGCCAACATGTCTGGGGTGATGGGCCTCCCCCATGGCGCAGTGGTAGCGTCTTTGCCTTGTAATCAAGGGGTCCCGGGTTCGACACCCGGTGGAGGCACAAGTGGTTCGGATCCCACTTTAAACTGTAGGTCCAGTCCCGATTAGCCATACTGTGCATAAAGTGGGCTTAAAACACCAACTCAATGTCTGGGGTGATGGTTGTCACAGAAGCGATAATTCTTTGCCTTAGATGGTTGACATCTTGAATTTTCTCCGCATAAACCATGTTCTTGACGTGTCCCCATAGAAAAAAGTCTAAGAGAGTAAGGTCCGGACTTCTTGGGGGCCATGGAATAGGCCCTTTCTTTCCAATCCACCTGTCGCCGAATCGATTGTTTAGTGCTTCTCGCACACGCAAGCTGAAGTGGGGCGGAGCTCCATCTTGCTGATAGAAGACGCGACCCTTCTCTGCATCAATATCACCCAATTGAGGAAAACATAGAGCTCTAGCATGTCACAATACACATCACCATTGATGGTACTTTCGGCAAAAATGAAGGGTCCAATAACACGGTCATGTTGATGCTCAATGAACTCATGAGGCGGCTGTGAGCCCAAAATGCGACAATTGTGTCGGTTAACAGTACCACTGACATGAAAAGTTGCCTCATCGGTGAAAATAACATCGTTTAGAAAATCATTGTTTTCTTCAATCTTGTTCAGCATAGAAACAGCAAACTGTGATCTCTTAGTCTTGTCGGTAGGCTTAATTTCATGCAAAAGTTGTACCTTGTAAGCTGTTAGACGAAGCCTCTCGTGCACCACCTTATGAACAGTCGATCTTGGTATCCCCAACTCAGGCGCGGTTGGCCCTATAGCGCACAGGATCAGTGAACCCCCAGTAATATACGATAATCACCTCGAGAATGAACAATAAACAATGTCTTTACATTTTCACATTATTTCGCTAAAAATTCTACACAATAAGTCATGTATTTGTGCCCGTAATACGGTGAACTCTTTTGCTGAGAAGAAGAAACCGCGATTCGGCCGCCCTGATACAGACCCTCAGTTGAACCCCCACAGGACAGCTCTTGCCATTGTGAAAGCTTCGTGCGGGAGCAGAAGCTCGAGGAGGGTATAGGACAAAATACATGGGAGATGAGATTTGCAGAACCTATGTTCAACCCAACGGTCATGCGCAGTTCGTTCTCTCGCAGAAGGCGCGGGACAAGGCTCCGATTTCGCTGCTTCCTCCCTTCCAGTGTTGCTGTGTGCGGTTCAAGTTTGAAGCGCACACATTACATATTCAATATTCTCTTTGTATCATTTTTGTACTGAACTTCTTGGAATAAATGCAAAATTGTGGCAGAGATGGATGAGTGGAAACAAATAAAAGCTGGAATTAGATGCGATGAATTAAAATAAAGGAGATACATTACCAAAATAGCTCGTGCATGCATTCAGAGGTTTTTCCTTAAAGGTGGAAACACTTCGGGTTCGCGAAAGAGAAAGAATGGCGCGAAGACGTGACTCGCTGTCGCTCGGTGTCAATCGTCTCAAATTTGTTAGTTTTTGAAGTGCTTGGATACTTGTTGGAAAGTATTAAGTGATGCTGCGAGTGAAGCGAGGGATGGACTTTACCTAGGTTATGTCACATGATGCAGTGTAGGCGTTGCTGTCCGCGCAGGTAAGAAATGACCGATAGAAATGCACGTAATTAACGTAAACGAACTTCCTTGTCCACTGAAAAAAAAGCGTGTGCTGGTCGACCAGCCCCAAATTTGAACAAAGCTATCTTGTATCAATGAAAGGGTCTCAGGTTCGATTTCTAGTATGCACATGCCATTAGTTGCCATTTCCCTTTAATAAATGTAGGACCAGTTCTGATTAGTCGGCATGGACGTCCGGAAGGGGAAAAGGGGGCAGCCCCCCATGGAAATTGAATGTAAACCAAAAATTATATATTACACGCATATAATTTAATTTCAGTCACAGTAATTTTTGGTAATTATTATAAAAGCGTTGCAGTAACTTCAGACTGAAGGAGTGTTTTTTGCTCCTCCTGAGGAAAAAAATATATTACTTGCCCCTACTTGAGGACGTCCATTCCAACAAAACTCAACTTTTTTCATAAAGGCACAATTTATTGTAGTTTCAGCCCTAAATTTATTCGCACACCCCTAATACAAAACCTTATACTCCCATATAAAAAAAATTCTGGACAAATCTTTTAAGCCCGCCCCCCATCCTTTTGTTAGGCGAAGGAAGTTTATTTTGCGGAAACTGAATATATGTCACATGACTTCAGTGAACCCCCGGGTAAATAATGCACGAGCCGCGCCTGCCCCAACTGAAGACTGCGTCGTGTCAAGGATTTTTTGGGGCTTTGTACGCATCAAGTGCGAATTCTTTCCACGTCCTCTTCAGAAACACGCGGCCTACTTGGCGACTTTTGTTTCAGAACTTCCAGTTTCTTTAAACGCCTTAAGCCATTGACGAATGATTTTGTCCGAAGACGCAACACCACCATACTCGCGTCGAAAGTTCCGCTGTACAGTAACTTGTGGCGTCGTCATTGCACTGAACTACAATGACTGTGTTCGGCTCGGCTCGGCCACTTCAAGGTCAACGCTGCGTTGCCAACCTTTGTTGGAATAAACTCCAAACGGCGTGAATAAAACTTGATGAGCTATTGATTTCAAAGTAATTAACTAACCTGAGTTACCTAATACCGTTTGCACGCTATGATTGTTTACACACCCGGAATTCTTTTATAGACACCCTGTATATGCATTGAGACGTAGAAAACTTTCGAATTTAAATTTCATTGATTGATTTATTTGGTGTATTTTACTTCGTTTATCTGCCGATTTTGGCTAGTTGCGAAGATGAGAATGACTGATGGCATGATGAAATTGATGAATGGACACTCACAAACACCCATCCCCAGGCCATGATTCGAATCTGGAACCCCTGGTGTTGTATGCTAACCAATCCGCCACGAAAACCGGCAAATTTATATTTCGATATGTTATCTTGCATAGAGATAAATAATAAATTGTAGTTGTGTGCATCATAAATACATTTTTAGAAACTTTCATTAAAATTATATTAATTACCGATAAATATATAATTGCCGTTAATAGTCTAAAAAAGGGTCATGGTCTTTTATAGGCAGGTGTAGGGAAGTGGGAATTGACGGTCTTAGACTTTTTACAGTGTGTGTGTGTGTGTGTGTGTGTGTGTGCAGAGGTTTATCAGGAGAAAGAGAGTTAATGATTGACTGACGAAATGGATAGCTTTCACTTCACACCCTACCCAGGAATCGAGTCATGGAGCGCTCGACGATAACCACTCCGCAATAGAAGCTGCCTTTCCTTTGTTTAATCGAGACTACTTTTACTTCCATCACGCCACTCTTGCACTTGACTTAGATTAGGTTATCGCGTATCTTACATAAACAGTAGCGCATTTCGAGACGGGGGGGGGGGGGGGGGAGCTATCAAGCTTCAACTCTCGACTTCTTCTCACCGCGATACAAGGGCGTGCGGAGAGATGTGGTGTTTTGGGACGTGAAGCTCGGTCGGCGCCAAGAATCATGGTTGGCCATCATCCAGCCAAAATCAAGCTGAAAATTGTAAGAGGCAACTTTTGTGATAAAATTAAAATGAAACAATAGATAACGATGAATGCGATGGATGTTGGTACAATTTTAATTGAATTCGCATAATCCTTGAGTGAGGTGGAAATTTGTTTTGGATTTTGGGTGTCCTGTAAGCAAGCCAGAAAAGGTACAGGCGTCGGGCATGCCCTGGTCGTCCAGTCCTTTCCCCCTCTAAGAATTATGTGGATCTAAGTATCGTCTTCATTATAAAAGTGTTCTGTGTTATTACAAGACAGTAAATTTGTTGAAACGAAAGTATAACATATAAATTGTGTCAGAAGAAAGTTTTTGACGTTTTCTTCAAGTTTTCCGAACTCACAGTCCTTTCTTTACCCCCGCTGGTTTGTTGTACTGTACAATCACTCGCAAGAATAAAAGTAGGAAAATTTCACATTTACTTCATTCTGTTTTTATTTAGGGGGTGGAATTGTGCCTGTGTCAGAATTATTGATTACATTTATTTTACGTCGCCTTTCTTCCAGTTTTGGATATTCGCGACAATGGGGATGAAGATGAAACGGCTGACACAGCACAAGTCCCCCCCCCCCCACCCGTGGCGAAGTGATTAGCACATCGCACTACGACGCCGTCAGGGGTCCCAGGTTCGAATCCTGGCCTGGGCATGGATGTTTGTGTGTCCATTCAACAATTTCATCATATCATCACTCATCCCAGCCAAAAGTAGCACAAAAAGCGAAGTAAAATAAAGCAAATCAATGAAGGAATCAACATCACAAGTCTCACTGGCCGTGAGTCCCGGCGCCAGAGCCTTGCTGGTGTCCCCTACGTGTTAGTGAGGTTATCCACAAACACCTGCAATTTTTCACAAAGGCCATTCCATTTTATCTCTAAATTTACCCCACATGCTAAACCCCTGCCTCTGCTTATTCCTGTTTTTCGTTTAATTTCTTGAACCACACGATGCGGAAGCTGGAACACTTGTATTTTAAAGTTTCCGCAAATGAATACGTACGCAAATAATATGCTAAAAGAATACTTACAATATCCTGCTGAACAAACAGAAACTCCGGACACAACAATAGAAGCTACCCGAAATAAGTTCGTAAATACGGCACCGTGCGCTGACGCTTTGACTCACGATCTTGCCGCCGAAGGTTACGGGTTCGACTCCCAGCCTGGGTTTCTTCTTCAGTTTCCCCATCGTCACGATTTCAACAGAGGTAGAAAAATGAAGAGAAGCAGGAAAAGTACAAATAGAAAACTAGGCCGTGAACAATCAAGCAAATGTGGAGGCGAGATTTTCTCTGAACTTGAACTTTGAGATTAGAAACTCGTAGCAAGAAGCAGAATCTCCCCGGTGGACACGGAGGGGGCTGATGGGGTTACAGCCTTCGGAAAAAAACCAAAGTGGTAAATGGAAACTCCCTTTAAAATGATCTCGGGCTCCGATTACAATTTTTTTTAAAACGAAGGTTAAAAATTGTAATTACGAAATATAGTGTATTCGATGCGCAGTGGATATACATCCAACGCCAAAAGAAATAGTAGGTGAATTGTCCATCGTTTTAATTCAGTCTGTTTTCCACAATGTAATAATCTTGAATTGAAATATAATTGTCAAAAAGCTGAAGACAGCAGAGGATGTAGAATAAAATCAAAAAGTAGTGATTGAAAATTTGCCTACTATTATTTTTGCCGTTGCTGTACATTGCTATCCAGTCTGAGAATAAAATTTACTTAAAACAAATGTTGACAGTCCTCTTGAATAAGCAGGCAACACTAATATACATTTCGTCTTTTAAACGAACAATCTCTACAAGTTGTTATTTCATTTTGATCTTCTTTCTGCTGCTGCTGTACAAGAAAATGCAAAGTATTGTTGTGTATGCGTACATGCAGTTAAATAGCTAGATGTTACGTAAACTCTCACATAATTCAGTTTCGATCCACAAGTTGAATGTCAACATATAGCAATCCAGCAGCCAAGGTTCAAACATTCGATACTCTCCCTCCCACGGCAAAACATTGCAAGGTCTTGTAAAGCCCGACTTCCTGGATCACCCGCTGTTGATAAAGAAACTCAACTCACCTCTTTACTTGGGAACCCTGACCTTCTGCCTGCCTCGGGCGTATCTGCTTCGCACGGCAACAACTCCCACCCACACTCAACACAAACTCACTTTCTCCATCTTGCGAGCCAAGTTCACTTCACAACTTGCGACCCATTTTTTAAATTTTTTGAACGACTTGTTTCTGCGCGTTCGATCACGCCGCAGTGTAATAAGGTACTGTCGGGGCTTCAGAACAGGCTTAACTCTCCCGTCAACTGTTCATATGACGTCACCTTAGGTGATAACGAAGAGCGTTGAGTAATGCGCATACATGCATTTTGGACTTCGTGACGTTTTGCAAGGCGATCGCTTTCAGCTGTGCTTTCCCAGCAGCGGGAATCGCTACATGGCTGAGTTCTCAAAATTGTTATTCTGTTGTGTTTGCACTTTGCCGCCAGTTCCTACTCTCCACATCATGGCCTTTCCGTATTTATAACCCTCATTCTGTGTGCGCTTTTTTGTTTCCTTTTTCTGTCTTTCCTGTGCGCTTCTGTTTTCTTCCTTCCTTCTTTCGTTGCTTCACTTTTTGTTTCTCTACCTCTTCCTTTCTCAGTTTCTATTTGCTCGTTTCTCTCGCTCTCATTCTTCTGTTCGTTTATATCCTTCCCTCCTCTCGTTCTCTTTCTATCTTCATATACCTATCTCTATATTTTATTTTTTCATTCTCTCTGTTTTTCATTCGTGTTTTTGTTGTCCATTCTTTTTCTGCTTCTTTCTCTCTGTCACCTACTCTCTCTCTCTCTCTTCTGTTCGTGTATATCCTTCTTCCCCTTTTACATTATTTTTCCTCTCTTTCTTCCTTCCTCTGTTTCTCCATTTTTTTAAATTCATTCTATCTCTGTTCTTTTCTCTCCGTTACTTTATTATTCTGTTTATTTATCCTTCCTTTTTTCTTATGCTTCTGTCTCTGTCTTTCTTGTGTTCTTTTATATTTTCTTTCTTCCTCTTGTTCTTTTCTATCTCTGTCTCCCTTCCTACTTCTCTCATTTTTCTTTCATTCATTCTTGATTTCTTTCTGTCTCTCTGTTTCTTTATTCTTCTGTTTATGTATCCTCACTTATTCTGTTCATTTCTCTCTCTCTTTCTTCTGCTCGTTTATCATCTTCTTCCCTCCTCTCGTTTTTACCCCAGGGTTTTCCTGATGGCGTAGAGGTAGCGGTAACGTCGTCACTGACAGGCATTGTATGTGGTCCTTCCATATTTTCTTCTTATGCCATGGTTTGTGATATTTACAAAGTTTGAAATGAGGAAGCGAAGAAAAACATTAAAAAACAATAGGTTATATTTAAAGATTCGTAGTTGGTATTTCAGATTTAAAAAGTTTAACATATTTAAGAATAGTTCAGTTATGTTTTAGTGTCTGAAGAACGTCTTTTAAAATGCACGTTTTTGGAACACAGAAAATTTCAGCAGTGTGTTACCAGAATATAAGCCTACAAGTAAGAGAAGGAGGAAAGAGGTTACGAATAACAATTACGTAAAAAAATTAAAGCGGGGCAAGTTGAGAATGTCAGTAAACATAATTTAATAGCTAAAACCTGTCTATCCCGGAACATGATGGTTCTGAGCAAAATTTTCCGTCTTAACAGTTTTCCTTCTTATACAGGGTTGACTTTAAATACAGTATAGAGCGCTGCAGGAAATAATGGAAAGACAGATTTACATTTTGCATTAGTTATAATGTAGAGTACTAATGCATGTACGTACATGAATAAAAATGCGTTTCAGTGGCAATAAGTATATCAGAGATTACAATTATGTAACTACACAACATGTTGGTACACTTTTTACAGTATTGTAAGAACGTACAGTACGTATTATGTATCTTTTCTAACCCGGGACCCCTGGCGTCGTAGCGCGATGTGCATAGAGGGAAAGAGAAAGATTGAAAGATGGAATAAGAGAGGTGAAGAAAGATTGAGATAAAAGTGAAGAAAAAGATAGAAACAAAGAGAGATAACAAGAAAAATAGAAAGATGACGAAAGAACAGAGGAGAAATAGACAAAGAAAGGTGGAGGAAGAGGGTAAGAGATGAAAGAAAGAAACGGAATCGTAACAGCTATGAGTATTGTAGCGCTTTCTTTCATATCGACAATGTTACCGATAAGCGAGTGGCAACAGAGGCGTGTTCCACTTACAGTATTGCATTGTTTTCTTGCGAGCGAAAAAATAAAGGAAGAAATTTCCGTCTTACTGAGAATAAAAATATCTCGTTGGTCTTTAAATGGTGTTCCGCTTCCGCGTTAAGGAGGTTTCAGCCTTAAGCAGGTCATTTTCAGGTATAAAATCGGTCCGTTCTGGGGACTTTTTTCCGTATTTATAGGTTTTCTTCTTATAGAGGTTCCGGGATATGTAGTTTTCACTGTGTATATATATATATATATCAGAGAAATGTGTGGTTCTTCTTCCCCTTTCCACCTCTTTGCAAAGAAACAGAGATGGTTGACAAGGCTCGACTACTATTCACTGGATTTTCGCGGTAACTCTCTCATGAGTGGTAGTTCTTTCTAGGAGTTATTGTGGCTAAATCACTGAGCGGAGAAAAAAACAAAAAAACTTAACAAAAATCTAGATCAAAGGCATATTTTTGGGGGACTAGGGTGGAGATGATAACGTCTGATGGCCGGTAACACTTTTGAAATGTCATGCCACATCATTGATATATATATATATATATATATATATATATATATATATATATATATGTGTGTGTGTGTGTGTGTGTGTGTGTGTGTGTGTGTGTGTACGTGCGTGTGGGAGGTGTATATGTGTGTGTGTGTGTGTGTGTAAGTGTGTATCTTCATATCTACCTCATACAGGCACGGATCCACGGGGAGGGCGATCGCCCCTCTTAACAACTAGTTTTTTCTATATATTTTTATTCCGAATATTTTTGAAGTCTCAAATATTCTGTCTGATCGCCAAGTTTAACAGGCTCGAGAATATTGTTTAAAGTTTTATTTAGGCCCACTTTGTGCTCAAGACAGGCTAATCGGAACTGGACCTACAGTTTTGAAAATACTCCATTTTCTTTAAGAGCCGGCCCCCGTGGCTGAGTGGTTGGCACATTGCGCTACGATGTCAGGAGTCCCGGGTTCGAATCCTGGCGTGGGCATGGATGTTTGTGAGTGTCCATTCATTAATTTCATCATATCATCACTCATCCCCAACTTCGCAAATTAGCCAGAAACTGGCACAAAAAAAGCGAAGTAAAATAAAGTAAATCAATAAAGCAATAAATAAATTATCGTTTAATAACGGTGATAAGATTCCTCTACACTAAATTTCTAGATGAAAGTATAATACATAGGGGCATGGATATCTGAAAGGAGGAGGCACATCTTCCCCTTAGAAAACGAATGTCAACCTAAAAGTATATATTTCACACGCATAATTTGATGTCAGTCATAGTAATTTACTTTAAATATCATAATGGGGATGCAGGAATGCGATAATTTCAAATTCAAGTGGTGTTTCTTGAGGGGGCAATACTATTTTCGTGGTAATCTGCGGCGTAGATTGGGGGGCGTTGGTGCAGTTACCCCTCCCACTTCTTGCCACATGGAAAAATACTTTGCTTGTCTCCCGTTGAAAAAATCTTCGGACGTCCATGATTAGGGGGGTGATTGCGTCCCTTGCCCCCCTCCCCCGCCCGGTGCGCACGCCTATGCTCTTAACAACGTGTCTACCAAGAGAAAGTAAACTGTCCTTGTCCAATCCCCCCAGTTTTAGCATCCAATCACCGCCACTGACCGTGACGATGGGAGGAATCATAATAATTTTCATGACGTGGTCGAACGGGAAACGTCATGTATAGAAAGAATTGAAAGTTGGCAAAATAAGTATCTAGGGTTCACTTCATCACTTGAAATCTTCAATGTAAACAAGGGTTGAGAATGTATGCTTTCCTTCTCCCCTTACTTCTGTCAAGTGTAAATATCTCCTCCGCATATTTAAAAGCTTTAAGTGGCGCCCTATGCTTCAGATCCCCAAGCCTACCCCTCGCTAAGGACCTGCAAAGGGTCTCATGTTCGATACTCGGCGATGGCACGTAATGGTTCGGATTCCACTATAACATGTAGCTCGTCCCGATTAGCATATCTGTGCATAAAGTGGACTTAAAAGAAAACAAAAAGTCCAAGAAAATTCATTCTTTTTTTCGTTCATTCTTTCTACATTTTTCTTTTCTTTATTATTTCTCTATTTTCCTCTCTGTTTCTTTATCCTTCTTTCTCTTTCTTCTGTTCGTTTATATCTTTCTTTCCTCCATCCTCTTTCTCAATTTTTTTTATTCTTTCCTTCTCTTGTGTGTTTATCCCTTCCTTTCTTTATCTCTTTCTTCTCCAATCAGAACTGATTTCCAAACATATTATGAAGATGAAGAGACACTCAATCACATATGAAACAACTTGAGCAACAACATTGCTACTCTTGACCAACAGGGCCCAACATGAAAAGAAGTTCAGGCGAGTGAATATGAATGAGAACTGGCCAAAACAGAAGATCTTGCAAAGACTCATTAGCAAGATAATTAGTTCCAATTAGGGACATCTGTAAATATAGTCTTCAATGCTATTTATGCCCTGTCGGTTCTCAGAATCAACATTCCAATGCAGGACAATGCCCTTGGATAATAATTGCTAACTCTTTCACTACATCCAAGTCTTGGTTGAAAACGATTGGTTTGGATCAGATTTTTTGTGGATGAAGTTTTCCAATGTGTTTCGCATACAATTAGACCTGCAGTTCAAAGTGAAATGCTAAGCACCAAAATGTGCTTCCATTGGGAAACAAACCTGATGAAAAGATAACAAAACTAAACAACATATAGGCTGGCATCAGAGAGCCTGTCGTAAAGCACAGCTCTACAATTTTCATTCCCTACTACATTGTTACTCTGGCCTCTTCTGTTATACGAACACCTGTCTGATTATTGGTTTGGTCAAAATTGTGGTGGATAGGTGGTTTCAAAGCTTTGAAGATTTTAACCTGGTTTACCACAACAATTCTCATTTATTGTATATATTGATTAAAGAATTGGGAGCATGAAAATCGAAATATCCATTTTATTAAAACATCGCCCTGAAGCTCGCCGGTTGAATACTCATTGACCCCAACATCTACCAGATGTAGAGCGAAACAACAAGAATTTTCCACTTGGCTCTGCACAGTCAGCAAGGCAACGGCCCTCACCAGTGGTGAGTGCACCTCCACTGTAACTTTCCACCAGCACCAAGGGATACCCCAGGTGAACAGCTGGAGGTGCAAAGTCTACCAGGTCACGAAGAATTCATGAAGTATAAAAAGCCCTGGAGATGGTAAATCGAGACTACATCATCTACAACACGATCGATGCTGATTGACGAGATCACTCCAAGAGATCGCAACAAGTGTGCAGTACGGTTGCGGCGGTCCAGACTACAAAGAGCCAGAAGCCAGCCCAAGTGCAGAGACAAAGCCGCTGAATCTCCAGCCACCTGTTATCGCCAACAACATCTAGGCCAGCGGTCTCTCCAGCATCTCCAGGTCACCCGTTTCCGTCCCACCATCGCAGATGCCAGAAGCCCAGGGCCAGATCATCAAGCAAAGGGTGAGTAGTGCTCAATTGACAAGGCTCCAAACATCCTCCAACCACACCATTCAGGGTAGAGGTGGTCCAGCGAGACCCAAATTGAAACTTTATTTAACTGAGCTATGTACCGGCAGACTCGATCCCATACCTTACCCTATGTCACACTACAATATTTATTACATAGTCCAGCACAGTGGCTGTGTGGCCCAAGGAGTCATGCTTTGGGCCCAGACTACGGGATGCGAGCAGGTTCGAGTCTCCTGGGGGAAGCATAACAACTTTTCTCCTGAGATTTCGGCCTGTGTATGGGACTGGTGGCCACCCAGCATTTTGAGCAATGCTATCAATGAGCACCGTAACCCGGTCATGGAAACCTACAACGACTGAGGGTTCGTCGTGCTGACCATGTGTCACCCTGCACCTGGTTGGATGATCTCCCACCTCGCATGTGCAAGCAAGGCCAGCAGTCGGTAGGTAGGCCCTGGCCCTCACGGTCTGTTGCACCATGAGTTATTATTATTATTATTATTTATTACACACCCAATTTAGATAATTAAAACACCAATGCAGGCATGCAAGTAAAACAAAACCAGAAATCCGACAACTTCAAATTTTTCAGCAATTTCTATATATTTCACATCATCTCCCTTTTTATCTAAAATTGAACCTAGATTTCCCTGCACTAAGAGAAATTTCCCTTCATGTAGCAACACTAACTCTGCAAAGCACTGCGCACAGAGCAGGAAGAAACAATCAGTTTTTGCTTACGTAAGGAATAAGCATGCTTGCTTCCTTTTTAACACCGATGAAGTGATGCAAACTGAAATAAAACAATTAAAATTTTCTTTCAAAGTTATCTTTATTGTGAAAAAATTCTTTGGTACATTTTTTTTTCAAAATACTGTACTCACATTTGTTATAACACAATACATACATATAAAAATATTACTACTTGGACTAGTGAACACCTATATATGAAAAATGTTTGTAATGAAGTGTGAAATGCTATGACATAACAAATGCACAACTTGTTAGGTTCACAATCTAGCATTTGTTACAAATAATGTTACAGTTGTATTTAAGTAATTGTAGCATCTGAAAATACATTATATTCATTCAAAGTTCTCCTCTCCATGCACAACGAGGAAACTGAGTAGCTGAATACAATAAGCAGATTTATAAACTGCTACATTTTTCAGGGACAAAACAGGTAAAATATATTTTTTTAATAATTGTAAAAGTCAAGAAATGCTTGGGTGTCAAGTATTCAGTGGTTATAGGCAATTTTTGTCTCCTCCTTTCCTGTTAGTAAAGCACAGATTTTTGTTATTTTTCTTCATTGTAAAGTGCTAATGTGGTATTTCAAGACACAAATACCATATTTATGAATTAAAAATGCACACCCTGTTTTTTGATGGGGGAAAGTGACAAATATTTTATCTCGCATGTAATGTGCAGTATCATTCAGGTTCAAGAAATGGCTTTCTTAGTTGTAGGTCGTAAAGCTGTTGCTATGACAATCAAGAGGAAATGACATGATACCCATTCAATGCGTCACCTGTTGCTATGTGGACCAAGAGGAGAATATCATCTTGTGTATACAATGAGTGAGTCACCAACTCATCACCCCCCCCCCATCCTCCTCTTCATCCACTTTGCATCCCAAAGCTTTCACTTCTGTAACTATCTTGCCTATTCTGTAGAAGAAGAAAGCAAGATTAAAATGTGAAAGAGGGTGACTTATACTGCTGCTTTCACATTGCAAGTTCTGTGGTATAGGCAGAAAAACAACAAGAGGATTGTGCCAGAATGGCACCACTTTACTCGAAGTCTCAAAATGTTCCGATACAAAGTGAAAAATCATGGGAAACGGCCATTTCACTTTTATAGTTTTTTTTTAAAAGAAATATCGTTACTAAAGAAACCCAACCTGGTAATTTGTATTTGCACCTATTGTTATATGTGTGTTACATGCAGTGACATAGTGAAAACATACATGGTTTTGTGTTGTCCAAATTATTCCGTGCATAATATGCACCACAGTTTTTGGGGGTAAACATTTTGCCAAAAATTGAGCATTACACATAAGTAAATAAGGAGTAAATAAGGAGTCACTTGCAAAATATGCACTACTTTATGAAATGTGTATGTGCCATAATGAAATTTGAAAAAGTAATGAGAAATTCCTGATGCACCAAGTGTGATGATAATGACCATTACAAAAGCACATATGTTGCATCGAAATAAGCCTTGAAGCTTTCCTGCCAATGAATGATGAACAGATTCTCTCGGGCTATCGACCAGTTCCGGAAACTATTCGGAACTTTTGAGAGCTAACGTCACTCTCATCGTCAGGGTAGAAGCCTGGAAACCTTTCCAGAACTCACTTGAGAGAATCTGTTCAAATATCATGCATGTCGTTGGGTTATCAAAGATTGAGTAGTAAGAGCTTCTTTGGTAAACTAGTGTCCCCTTTTTGAGGGGAGGGGATGCAGAAGGGGCAGCTTGATGGTAAAAAAATGTCTTGTTTTCAGTCCGAATTCCTGTTTGGTCACAGTCCAAGAAAACCTGGATCTGGTATGTGCATGATAATGGAGGAGCAGTAGAACAAGGCAAATAAGTCAGCCAATACATGCATGTGAAGTTACATATGCAGAAACTCCACAATTTGTATTTTTCTTATTTAGCTTTGTTTTCCTGCCATTTTTGGCTAATTGCAATGACAAAGATGAATGCCAATTATATGAAAGTGATGAAAACACACTCAGAAAGGAACACCCATGACGGGAATCAAACCAGGGAATGCTGGTAATGAGATCATGAGTCCTGTACTGAATGTGCTTCATCACTGAGCCCCCACATTCAGACTCTACAAACATGGCCAAATTGAAGTGTTCCAAATGCAGTGCAATGAATGAATATAGGTTCACACCTTTTGAATTTTAACAAAAGGAGGAAAAAGTGTGAAAAAAAAGGAGACTGCCAAAAGAGAGAGAGAAAAAAAAACAGCAGGCAACGAAGAGACCAAAATTTTGATGTTTACAGTTAACAATCTAATACGGTGACTTTCGCAGCCTAGGTTGCCGTGGAGTGGTGGCTAGTGCAACGGGAAGTAAGATAGCATCTGCCGGCATTTAGACTCACAGCTGTACGATGACGTTGGCACTGAACGCGTCCGTGCTTCAGTATCCAGGTAGCTGGTGTCAAGTTTGCACGTGTTTGTGAAGTGTTAAATTGTGTAGATTGTTTTGTTGCAGTTTACGTATTACTGTTGCTTTTCTGCAGTCTAATAATACCAGGCTATCCATACAATTTAAAACAACACATTTCTATGTGTGAATCTTACGTCATTACGATTGATTGATTTAGTTTATTTTACTTCGCGTTTTGTGCCTCTTGGCTAATTTGCGAAGATGAGGATGAGTGATGAAAGGATGAAATTGATGAATGGACATTCACAAACAACCAAGCCCGACCAGGATTCGAACCCGGGACCCTTGGCGTCGCAGCGCGATGTGCTAACCGCTCGGCCACAGGGTCGGGCTTACGTCATTACGAATTATTGTACAGAAGTTAGAATGCATTTTGCAGCAGAATTCTGAAATGAACCTATTTCACACAGAGAAGTGTTCGGATACTTGTGAACAACTTTAGGGAATCAGGGTCTCTTATTAATAAAAAGCGAAGGGTAAAACGGCATGTGCTTACTGAGGAGAAACTAGACAACTTGGAGCACAATTGGAACATACTCCTCAAAAATACCTCTGGTGCCTTGCACAAGAAACTGACATTTTCATGAGATCTGCGTGGCGAGCTACCAAGTTTTTAAACCTGAAGCCACACATTACAAGAATTGAAATAAATAAAATATCAGGAGAGAAATTGAAGCATTTTCGGAAGAGGAAATGACATGTGTTAGTGAAAAAATGCCATAAATATGTGGATGCAGGAGGATATCATTTCCAACACCTCTTGCAACAAGGTACATGCTCATTTTAATTGGAACTGTCAATGTAATTGTACGAGGTTATTTCATTACATAGCTAGTGGCTCCAGTTACGCGGATGTTGCATCCAGTTTGCCAGCAGACGCGATCTTACTTTCCGCCATGCTAACAGCCACACCACCGACACCTAGGCTGCGAAAGGCACTGTATTGTAAATTTCTATGAGACTCTAGTACTTGTTACTTAAGCTTGAAAAATGTATGTAATAAAAATATAAGCAAGAGCTTATTGTATTCAGTACACAGCTGTAACACAATGTAAATAATTGACTTCTTTGTTGTACAGCTCTCTCTATTGTCATATAAGTATCAGACATTTCATGTTTATCTTTGAAGAAAAAAATAGATATTATGTTACTAAGAAAACTTGTTTTAGTAAAACATAAACAATTTCTAAATTTCCCTGAAATTACTATCTGTTTCCTTCATTTCACAAAATATCCAGACTTGACATGTGTACAGGAAACTGGCAAAAGATCAATTATGATAATGCATAGCTTACACTTTTAGTCAACATAGTTTAACTACAGTGGAACCTCATTTATATGTTTTTCAGGAAAGTGCGGTTAATAGAGCTGAGCCATGATACTCTTACCAATTACCATTGATACTTGGAAATTAAAAAAAAAAAAAGAATAATAATAATAATTTGTACACGAAACAAATTTAAAGATATATGCCTAACTAGATTCACATCTTGCTACACAGTATACAAAAAATGGTTTACAGCTGTCATTTTAAAGCTTAATTCACAACACATATTCAGTGAAATCATAACTGATTCTTTTAATCTTCACTAGACTCACAGCTACTTTTCATTGTATGATGGTCACTTAAGAGTAAAGCACACCTGCAGATAGTTCTATATCATTCAACATATTCAGCTGTAGAATATTTGTTGTAATATAATTAAGTAATGCCAACATATTACATGACTAACAAATTTTGCTTCTTTTTTCAACCCTCCGTCATCCACGTCATCATGGTAGCACAAATGTCCCAAACGCTGCACTTATGCGGCACCTGTGCCGCCCCATCAAAATCAATGTTATTTACATGAATTATTGATGCAAATCGATGTTGAATTACACTAGCACTTACTGGAAATCAGGCTAAGTATACATGAATGCAAACATGTCCATTTCGGACATTTTTATTGGCTATTAATAGAAATAAAGTAAAAAAATTGAAAGTATCTCATAGAATTACAAGTTTAGACTCTTGAAGCAAATGTTGCAAAATATTATTCTATAAATTATTAAACTTTGCTATATAGTGAAGGAACTAAAAAGTGAACTCACTATTTACAATATTTCACCATATTTTCAAAAAATTATCAACGTATTTTTCAAAAATTTTCAACTAATTTTTCAAAATGAATTGAAATTGTACAACTTATATGGGCTTAGAAGGGAACAATTTGTTCCAAAATTCTCAGTCAACATATTTTTAAAATGTTCAAATCTCAATATGTCTCTCCTACTCTTATGAGATATACGTAAGAAAATACTGAGTGCCACTAAAGGGGGAGCAGTCACTTTAGAGGCATGGAAAGAATGCCATTATTGTGCTGGTAAGAAAAACAATTCAATTTTTTTTTAAAAAAAGACTGCACTCAGTACAGCCGTGAGGGTTACGGAGGGTTAATACAATAGGAAAATGTATTCTTACACTTAAATAATGCATCCTACTTGTTAATATAAACTATAAATACATTTCATAAATTAAGAAAACACTTAATTAATCCAATAAAATAACAATTAAATTGTGCTATTTGTAAAGAAAATGCCATTCAGTCGCATTTATCCATATGTGTTTTAATATTTGGTCAGTCATTGGTCATAAGTAGAGTACAATCGCAGACTGATTAAGCTAGTCTTATGTTTGGTTTGAGTGGGCACGATATCTCTCAGTAATGAACTAAACCATTAACCAATGATATCTGCTAAGCAATGGGAGATAAAGTATACTCAGATAATGTTGGAACTCAGGGATATAAGTACCTCGGTGTATAAGTAAGTAAAATTACTCATGTTTGCTAATTCAATATATATCTTTAAATAACCTCTAACTTAGTACTAAACTGTGCCAATTTATTATTATTCTTATGAAAATAAACACTGGTTTTGTAAATATGCAGTTTCTTTATCAAAGGCCAAAACCCATCACAGTCACGTGGTAATTTACGTTTGGTAAGGAGAAGGATAAACCATTTACGTAAAATATCAGTATTACTACCTTATTGGTAATGGCAAAAAGTTCATACTAAGCCATCCTTAGAACTGAAAAAATTGGATTAAGTACTGGTAACTCACGTTTTGAACACAACGCTCACCATCACAACAAATTAGAAAAAATTGTGTACTCAAAAACACAGCCACAAATTTGCACTTGGTTTCACAGCAATAATTGTGCACTTTACTCACAGTCCTAGTACACCATGTACTGAGTGAAGGAATATTTTTTTTATCTTTACAAGGCAATGAAGTTGAGGAGGCACTTAACAGTGAAAAACAAATTTTGAAAATTGACTGAAAGTGGATTTGATGCCAACATCTAAAGGGGAAAACAGTAAGGCTTCATTTGTTTCTATTTGATTTGATTTTTGTTTTTACTTTGTTTTGCCATGTTTTGGTCAATCGTGAGAATGAGGATGAGGGATGAGGTGATGAAATCGATGAAGGGATACTCACAAAGAACACCCATGCCGAGGCCAGGATTCGAACCCAGGGCCCCTGGCATCATAGCATGCTGTGCTAACCCCTCTGCAACAGAGGTCGGCATACATTTCTGCTTGTACATTCGACTTGTGTGCGGCTTTACAAAGAACAATACTAACACTCTGCAGCCATGAAAAAAGTTGAAATTCTTCTAACAGTTTACAATTCCCTCAACAATGTCATTGCGGTGGATGAAAGATAAAATCACACCAATATATAAGGTCTTCTCATTTACATACCCTGGTAAAGGTAATAAGACAATAATGAAATATTGGGAAAATTTTTAATCCAGCAGAAGAAACTGTATTGTTTTCAGATAGCACTAGTATCAATTCAAATACAATCACCTATCAGTAGGGACGTGAAGTTTTAATTTTCTCTAAATTTCGATGTTATTTATCGCAGTTTAGGGCAAAATTTGGTGTTAATAATTTTAAATCGGTGTAATTTTTACATGGGTTTTCATTGTTCCTTCTATGCTTTAAGATTTGCACATTGATTTGGTTCTAGAAAATTGAGACAAATTTTAGTTTATGACAAAAAATAAATTGAAGGCTTACCTTTGTGAGGAATGAGTAAATTTTTGCATTGGGAAAACTATTTCTTCTCATCAGCCACCCAATATGAAATTTCTGAACACAATCATATTTTCACTCTCAAAGAATATGATTTTCAATTTTTTTTCTCAAATTACTTTTCAGTTTACAAAAACATTGATGGTATTCCAAATATCGTAGTAAATGTTTACAGTATTCACTCACAACACTTCCTATGCAAAAGACACTTCTCAACAGAAAAATTGCAGGTTTTCCCATTCACTCCAATGGAAAGTTTTGCTTTAGCAAAGGGTTCCACTGTTGGAAGTCCCATGTACTTATTGTCTCCTTTCCTTCTTTGAGATAGCGTCATCACCTTGTAATCAAGGGGTCCCGGGTTCGATACCAGGTGGAGGCACATAGTGGCTCAGATCCCACTTTAAACTGTAGGTCCAGTCCCGATTAGCCTTACTTTGCATGAAGTGGAGTTAGACACCAAATCAACCTTCTTTTAGACTTTTCGAAGCCTTCATTCTTTTTGAACAGAAGTATTATCCCCAGCATATATTGCATATTTTACAGCGTTTTATCACGTTAAAGTGCAAAATTCGGAGTTATTCCGAAAAAAATGGCATAATTCGTGGTATTTCATGATTCCGAAACACTGAAAACTTGCTTCCTTTTGCTACCCAAATACATTTTAAACACTTTATTTTTCTTTCCTCAACTTCTCGGTGTTATCGTTAAAACAAAAACTTCACGTCCCTACCTATGTCAATATTTTTTTTGGAAACTGGCTACCTGCAAGGTACATAAAATGCCTACTGACATTTTCACAGTCAGAATAATCTGGGAATTGTGTACAATGCACAATTTTTATTACTACTCTATTAAAATTGGATTCTGTGATTAAATGGTATGCACTAGAATGCTGCAATGAGCGTTTTTTCGCTCGAGCAGCAAATAGTACGCACGGGCAACGATAGATGGAACACAGAATTGATAGTTATTAGTTATTCTCCTCGAGCAAAAAAAAGACCAAACGAGCGAAATACACTCGAACTCTCGAACCCTATTAGTACACGTATTTCCATCATTTGTCTATGGTAGTGGGCCCTCAAATATGGATCGTGAAGTAAAACAAAGTGAAATTGAAAAAAAAAAAGTGAACATAGTCATCATCTCCATGTTAAGATGCAGTTTTGTGTATCTTAACGAGATTCGTGAAAATGAAATACATGATTATGGGCTGAAACAGCTTAGGCTGGCATTTTATGTTTTTCTTTATGTTATTTCATTGTCACATTGAAATGATGTTCAACTGAATGTTATAACTGCATTTTATTAATTCGCAGAATATTATTATCCTTTCTGGTAAGTAAACAATGTACACATACTTCTTGCACTGTGATACGATATTTAGGCAGGTCTGTCAGAATGTTTATCCATTTTACATTTCGGTCTGTAGATATTGCATACTTTCATATGTGTTGTATTTGAGTCTTACATAATAATATATGGAATTATTATTTAGAATTGTAATTGCACCTATTTTAATGTTCTGAATATCTCATATGAGTATTTTGAGGCAAAACTCCGGTAAAGAGATATGACGATGTTGTGTGTTCGAATTTTTATAAATATTCTGAAGAACAATTTTTTACAAAGTTCAAGTAATGGTCTCAATATCAGCATTGGATTTTGTACTTTTTTTTTTGATTGCTTTTCTGTCTCATGATGAGTAGATGAAATTGATGAAGGGACACACACATAGTCACATAGGTGGCCGGTCACCCATGGCTAGGCTAGGACTGACATTTGGGACCACTGAGGTGTCGGTATTTGTATTGTATTGGTTCAAAGTGGTGTGATGTCACCCCTTCAAGGTACAATCATGAATCTGTTAAGAGCTTTGTATCTGATTGGTTCAATTCTTTTAGCATTTCTTATTAGCTATGAAAACAAGAATATTAGGAAATGGAAGACAATATGCAACTGAAAATAATAATTATTTCTCTCTTCTTATAATCTCTTAATGCTCATAATGTTAAAACAAAACCTTTTATACATTTCTTACACCATGTGTGTTGACCCTTCTCACTCCATTCAACAGTAGCGTACGCAGGATTTTATCAAGGGATTATTTCTAAATCTTTCTCCAAATTCACATTACCACTGTTTTATTATACTTTAATTAAATAATAATACTCATAATTAATTAATAATACTTACAATTAATTAATTAGCCAAATTACTACTAATACCACTACTACTATTAAGTAGTAGATATCTACATAAATATAGTATTTATGAAAGCAATAGAACGAACTATACTAAAGTGCAAGCTATCTTGACAGTGACGTCAGCTGGGACCGCACTACAGGTTGATGCGAAACCATTGTATCACTCCGCGCAAAGCATGAAAGATTCTCTCCGTCACAGTTGTTTCTCAGAGTCCGCAGAGAAAGCACACAGGAGGAAGGGAACGTTTTTGTGTACAGCTGATCGAGGGTTGGGTCGGGTGGGAGGTGGGGGGGTAGCAAGGACTGCTCGACTTCTGACACCCTTTCAATGTTGCCAAACTTACATGGACAAAAGGTCAATTGAGTTCGAGTGCGTCTGTTGTGTATGTTGTTTATACCGAAATGAAGGGCAAAACCGTACATAGTGAGAGCCGAGAGGTGATTTGGAATGTTGTTAAATTTTTTGACAACGAAGCGAGAGAAGGATGTTACACGTTTCCGGTAAATGAAACTACAAAGCGTGCGGCGGCTGCAGTTCAAATGTCGGACACTTTCATTAAGAAAATTAGAAAGGAAGGAAATTCAGGGGGGAAATTTACGACACCAGGTAAGCACAGGTCTGCCGAAAAGCGTAGAATTGTTGTAGACGACTTTGACAAGTGTTTGATTAGAAGAACTATTGGTAATTTTTATACGGTTGAACATGAAGTGCCAACAGTAAAAAAAAAAAGAAAAAAAGTGCTTTCGAAATTAAAGAAAGAAACTAATTTTCGGGGTAGTCGTGAAACTCTTCGCAACATTATTTGTAATGACTTAGGATTATATAGTACTAATACTATATACTAATATATAGTATTATATATTAGTTATATCAGCTAATCAAACCCAACAAAAAGCCCCCGCAATATCGGGTCGACACTCTTGCAGCAGAAAATGGCCACACCGTACTTCGTCTTCCACCTTATCATTGCGATCTAAACCCTATTGAGTATGTTTGGGGTATCATAAAGGGTCGTATTGCATCACAAAATGTGGATCGTAATTTGGGCAGAGTACTGGAAGTTGCAAGAAGAAGAGAAGAATTTCAGAACTTTACCAAAGAAGAATGGATAAAATTCGTTTCTTAGATGGTAATATTTACTATCGCATAGTAAGAATCACAACCATGACAATAGATTTTATTGTCATTAATTATTTAAATCGGGAATCGTCACGAACGTTATCCATTCTTCTTCAACCACTGACCGCGCCACACTGAACGTCGCGTTTTGCGGCAGAACAGCTGTGAGGCATCGTGGCAACAGCGTGCCATTTGAGAGCAGAGGAAGAGAAGGACTTCCCCCAGATTCTGGCCTGCTGCCGTTTACCGCGACAGAAACAAGTGGGGGTGGATTTTAGTTCGCATATTTTCAGTTTTTTTTTTTCTTCTTTGCTGAGCAGTATATATAATTTTAACTTTGACTTGTAACAAAATAATCGTGCCGAATACTCTACATTTCAACAAGATTTTAAGTATCTAATATTTTTAACACATTTATATGCTCTGTTTACGCTGTAACGTGTTTTCATTAAGGAACTATATTTTTGTGCTCAAGCCTCGCGAACTTTCCGTTCAAAGGCACGTTGCCATCTCGTATTCTTTATCCGATTCCGTTCATTTTCTTGTATTTATACATCGTGCTCGTTTTAATTGCTCTTTATTTTACATGATTCCATTCTAAAAGAAACCTCGCATTGCGACATGTTGGACTTCCTTCCCTTGCATTTCAAACTATTGAAATTCTTTCCATTGTTTGTCTTTTTTCTTAGTGCAGACAGTGAAAGTATCAACGATGGAAGTTTGCAATGCTGGTACTACGTCACTGTCAAGATAGGTTGCACCAGAGTTTAGTCATTCGATTTTTATCAAATTCTGGGAGCATTTTTTGTTTCTTTCTTACGAAAGAATTATCTGGACAACGAGGTGAGACATTTTAAGTGTCAAGAAAATCCATAAAAACAAGAAAATATATTTAAAAAAAATTTAATAATCAAAGTATAGAACTCATCCAAGAAGCTGCGGTGGTCTGGTCGGTAGAGCGTCTGATAACCACGCAGGAGATCTGGGTTCGATTCCCAGAATTGGTTGGGATTTTTCCGGCTTCTTCCCCGCATAAATGCCCCCGATAATTGACATCTGGATGTTCTTACCAACAAAACATTTTACAATAGTTAAGCTTATTGTCGTTTGAATAATTGTCTAGTTTACAAGGTGAGATATTTTAAAGAGAGACATTCAAACATGCCGTGG
This sequence comes from Lepisma saccharinum, assembly GCF_977018435.1. Lineage (NCBI taxonomy): Eukaryota > Metazoa > Arthropoda > Insecta > Zygentoma > Lepismatidae > Lepisma > Lepisma saccharinum. The sequence goes on along the minus strand of NC_139233.1, from coordinate 139,686 downwards.
TAAACAATGGGAAGGCAGACTGGTGACTGTATTCTGGTCTGCCTAGTCTTTGCCTATACATTAGCCGCTTACGAACCAAGAACTTACTTTAGTTAATTCTCATTGTTCACACAAAAAAATGCATGTTCATTGAACACTGGCGTACGTAGAGGGGTGGCTGATGGGGTTACAGCCCCTACCAAAATTTTGAGAAAATCAGAATTTTCAAATAAAAATCCGTTAAGAACTTTAAAAAATCAAAATGTGTAAATGCAAACCCTCTTTTCAAGTGAGTCCCGATTACAATTTTTGTCTTTGAATACAATTTTAATATACTGTAAAGCTCCAAAAATACGAAATATTTTATTATGCATCCTGCCCTTCAAAATGAAGCCATGTGCTATCCACATTTACTATTCTAGCCCATCCCCCCCAAAAAAAATCCTGAGTACGCCAGTGTATTGAACATTGTTGCAACCGAGGTACAAAACAACTTTTCTCTCTTTTAAATCATAGTTGGCCTCGTATTTTATTTTCAAGAATTCGTGTTAATTTTCAAGGCATTAACTCTGAAAGAAGCGTGTGTTTGGAATGATGTGCTTTTCTCCGTGCTGCATGGAAATAATAATTCAAATTATTATTATTATTATTATTATTAGTAGTAGTAGTAGTAGTAGTAGTAGTAGTAGTAGTAATAGTATTGTTCCAGATCTTTGACTGTGATAAATTCCCCATTTTTTTTTCCACAGCATTTTTAATAATATTTCACAAGTTCAAGGAGATGGGGTTTAAACCCTGTAACCCTCCTTGCATATGCCACTGCCATTCAAACACTTTCAACCAATAGTGGCAGTAATACCAGCTGTCTATAGCAACAATGAGTTCTTATTCAATCACAGCCTGGAGTTGATATCAAATACCACATAATTATAATCTCACTGTAGCTCTTACCAACACATCTCATCTACACCTTATTTGTAATTCTGTTGAGATGAGCTGTTGTGTTCTCAGAGTGTGAAAAAATAAATACAAAACACATACTTGAAAAAAACAACACATAAATAAAACATGCAATGGACATTCACAGAAAAAATATAACTTACAATCTTTGTGTAAACAATATTGGGTAAGAAGTGTGTGTAAAGCTGCATGTACAAATGGTAGAAACAAGTAAACTTTATAATACAAATTAAGCCTGATTAATACTTTTAAAATACTCCATAAAAGAAATATGCACAGTATACAAGCAAAACTTAAGACAATCAATGTGTACATAAAATGCAATTCCTTTGATAAGGCTTTTCCAAGTCTTTCACATTGAAGACTTATTTATTTGGGCTATCGGCAGAATCCATTTCCAGAAGCAAACGAGTGTGCTCCTTTGCCTTGTGTCGGTTTCTCCTCTTGCGATTTACCACTCCGTCTTCATCGTCCATCATTCTCACGATCTGCACTTGATCCGACGTATCCATGGGCGCAACGGAAATATCCCTCACGGCACGGAACTTTCCACAGTTGTTAAGGTGTTCATTTTCAAGCCGGAAGTAGTTCCACACGAATCGCCTGCAGAAGTAGTTACAGAGATATTAAGATATATAATTTATTTTGAATTTTTGACAAATGTCCATTGCTTGATTTCACTTTTACTTCACGTTTTGTGCCTCTTGGCTAATTTGCGAAGATGGGGATGAGGGATGAAATTGATGAATGGACATTCACAAACAACCAAGCCCGAGCGGGATTCGAACCTGGGACCCCCGGTGTCACAGCATGATGTGCTAACCACTCAGCCACAGGGTCCGGCCAATGTCCATTGCTAAGTGACAAGAAAAACACTAGCACCATACTGTGGTATTGTTTTAATAGAATCTCAACATTTCAGTTAATAAACATTAGTCTTCATCAGGATGTTGGTTGGTTGGTTGAGTTGGGGTTTTAAGTCCACTTTATGCACAGTAAGGCTAATCGGGATTGGACCTACGGTTTAAAGTGGGATCCGAACCACTATGTGCCTCCACCAGGTATCAAACCTGGGACCCCTTGATTACAAGGTGGAGATCATCAGGATGTGTTAACAGGGTGCCTACCAAAAAAACAAATCCAAAATTCTTGACCTTTTGTTCCCCATTTTTAACATTTATTTAATCGCCCCCTACTTAGGTGTAGAGTTGAAAATTAAGAATGTAATTCTTAAGAAACAAAGTGAACACATTGCAACCACAACTCAATACAATTTTCGATTTCTAAATATCCAATTTTATCAAATCCCAGTACAGGTATATAACAATGTAAATTCAGTATACTGTACAAACAGAAAATCCAGAGAATTTATTGCTCTACAGACATTTCCATTAAAAAATACTGGATGTAGGACTAAAATGTCACAAACAGAAAATCAAGCAGCAGGAGGTTAACACTTACCACAGTGCAAATGTTGAATTGATCTTTTCATTGATGTCGGCACAATGATTGACAATAGAAAGAATTTTCATACTGATTCTCTAAAGGGTTGATATTGGCTCAGTACAACTTCAAACATTTTAACTGTTCAGGTTTGTAATTATATTTTGGCCACAAAATACATTTTTTAGAAAAATTGGCTATTCGGGAAAGTATGCTTGGAAAACTTATACGTCGTTATCAGCATATAATTACTATTAACTGATGAATGAGATACCCTGCTAAATAATTTCTTTCTTCTGATCCCCCACATCATATTAAGATTTCATAAACCCCCAGGTGGAAAAATTAAGAAGCAACATCTTACCTGGTAACTTCGAGCACAGACAAAATGGTCACCATCAATTCTGCATGAATGTATCCCATCTCTGTCAGTGATAGTGACACCGCCCAGCCAAACCTTAGTAAAAAATCCTCCGCAATTGCAAAGTAGTAATACCACTGGAAAAGGAATGATAAATATTAGTTTGTTGCTTGAATTTGGCTGTTTTAATGGAAATTTCCTAGTTCTTTAGGTTAAATCACACTCATTTGTATTTGTATTACAACAAGGCTTGCTCAAAAAGAAACTGAACTCCTTTTGTACAGTTTGTATGTAAACTTGTTGAAGAGAACCGACAGTGGTGGTGCCTAACGGTGACCTTAGTCATTAACTTGGCCAAGTTTCAAAGCTGTAGATCACATTGAGTGCAGGTGTGTTGAGTGCTCTTCACTCGTTGTCGGTGAGTTTTTGGCAAAGCATCAGACACCTATTGTCCCACAACCAGCCTACTCTCCTGATTTGGCACCAGCAGACTTCTTCCTCTTCCCCAAGTTGAAACCAACCCTCAAAGGTTACAGATTCCAGACAATCAAGGAGAATTTGCTAAGGCACCTACAGGCCATTCCAAAACTGGAGTTCCAGCAGGCACTCCAGGACTGGAAGAAACACTGGGAACGGTGCGTGCACAGTAGGAGGAGACAGGTCCAAAAAGTTGGTGAATGTTACCATTTTATCAATTTTGTAAAAGTTTGGTTTCTGTTTGAACAGCCCTTGTATTTCATTCAATTTTACATCATTTTCTGTTGTTTTTTTAGGTTAATTGGGAGGATATGAACAAATAGATGAAAATGATGAGTGACAATCAGAAAGGAACATCCAAGTTTAGGATGAGACTCAAACCCAGAACCTCTGGCCAGGAGATTGAAGATCAAGCTCTGAAGACCTTGTAAAGGAAAAATGAACTACATTCAAGATGTATGTATTAGCTCTTCTTAAGATGCCTTCCTGGAATGACTATTTTTGTTCACTGTCGCTAAATGCTTCATAATTATTATTTTTTAGTATTTTCCATATATACTGAGTAACTGATACATACCACACACACACACACACACAGATTCATTAAAATATAAGACAAAAATTTACTTACCACCGAAGAATATACGATTTCCTCCCTCAGGAACTTATTATCTCCAGCCTTTTTATCGAAAAGGCCCCAATCCATTTTTATATCCCACGTGTAAGCATAAATTGTACTAACTACCGAAGCTAAGATCCAGAGGTAGAAGAATGGATTTTGCGTCGAATCTTCATAATCATCTAAAAGATGTGAAGTTTTTAAAGCAATGCATGAAAAGTAAGTACAGTGGAACCTGATTTTACATTTTCCTGCAGTATACATTCAATCTTGGTGATCCCAACATAGCAAAATGTAAAATTTTATTCGATTTTACATTTCCCGCATTTTAAGTTTGTTCAGCTTGATCCCATGAAAAACATAAAATCGAGATTCCATCATACAATACAATACAGATGAATCTTACAAGCATTTCCTGCAACTTACAACGAAAAGGAAATAATTTGCTTGGACATATATTCTTCAAAATCAAAATCCTGAATAACATAGTGTCAATAATCTAGTTGTTAATCATCAAATTCTTACTCAAGGGTTACACTTGTAAAGTCAGAAAAAAAAAAAGTTGCATTATCTTTGGAATCAATACTCTAGAATGGTAAACAAGTTCAATGTGAGCACTGAATACAGTGTTGCCAATAAAACTTATTTGTAAAAGTATTACAGTGCTTGAATAAGTGACAATTACCTTTGTAAGTACTTGTCAAAATAGAGAACAACATCACCCAAAATGTTGTGGAGTACTTCCCGGCATTGACAAGGTGAGGGAAAGCTTCTTTGGTGTCTCGGTATCTCCGGAGGCATTGAGCAAATCTAAACCACGCAGGCAAGCTGCCAACAATCGACCTTAGTGTCTTATTCTTCTCCACACATTGGCTCGCATCTACGAAAGAAACACGAAAGTAAACTATACATAATTTGTATATGCATACATTATAGATCTGAACCAATACCGATGCACTTACTGATATATTTATAAGAAATAGTAATTGGAGTTGAATTTCCTTTGGCATAAGGAAATTTTTATTGCGATGGAGGCCATATTTCATCGATAGCTTCTTTATTTCCTTTCCTCCATCATCACACTCATATCTAAGGATCACACTATGTGCCTGAGGTACTACAAATGCAGTGACATTGACTGACAATTGAATTTTTAGGAGGGAGAGGGGAATAAGTAAGTTTTGTAGAATATTATGTTCCTCCATGTTCCTGCCAACCTGATTTATTTAGATTCAACAGATTAAATTCAAGATGCCATCTAACAGCTTGCACTGTTTTCATTAAATTACAAACACTGCGTATGAAAACTCTGGTGATGTTTCATGGGTAGAGGCATGCATATTTCGTTTTAGACGAAAACACAAAATGTGAAATAACACATTGTAATGTTAAATTTTCATGTTTCTGAAAGGTGTGAGGTGCATTTTTCTACCCTGTTTTGTCACAAAATGATGTGAAATGAACTGCAAAATGCAAAATAGACTCTTAAACATGAAATTTAGTTTATTTACTGACACAACACTTTTGTGTAATAAGTGCAGTTTTTAAATCAAATTTAGGATTATAGTTACAATTTTAAAACCAAAATGTCATCTTATATATCGCTTTTGATCCAATTTTTCACCACTATAACATTGAAATTTAATTTTATTTACCGCTTTTGAACCTCACATTGACTTTGTTTTTGTACCAAAATTGTGCTTTTTATTTACCAAAAATATGTGCCTCTATTCATGGGTATTTGTTTCAACTTTTACCATTTTGTGAAGAAGGGTCAAGAAACAAACATGTACATCTTAGTACACTGCGGGAGGCAATTTCAATTTTTCAAATGCAGTGGTAAAAAGGTTTAAGCTATATCATTCTTATCTGACAACGAGACAAATGCCTAAGAAACTTTTTCCTACAAGTTACCAAGAAGTTAAGTTAAGATTTTGGCTCAGCCAGGGATTGAAATATTGTATATAAAAACAGTTGATTTTTTCTAGAATGACCAACACAATAACAATTTGTGAAAAAAAAAAAATCAGAATAGCCTGTGATGAATGCCAGGAAATGAATAATTTTGTGAATCTTATTATTTTGTTAATGTTTTTTTAGTGTTAATAATAATAAGCATGTATTACCCCTCGAAAGAGTGGATTTTCTTGCAAATGCATTTCCTGTTGACACCTGAATCCAGCAAAGCAAATAGTTTAATTTACACGCTGATAATACACCACAGTAAGCAAACCACAAAAACACTGTAAACGAATTCTTTGAGGTGGGATGCTAATTTCGGGTTAGAAATCCATGTACAGTTTGGAAAGAAATACCTCCCCCATAAGACTACTGGTATTAAGTCTCTATGGGGGAAGTACTTTTTTCCATGAATGTAAATCAGACACAACATTCAAAACCCAATAAAAATGACTTAAAGAAGTTAATGTCAGTTTGAAAGACATGAAATTTGCATGCACACAACTAGAAGCAGCAATCAGCACATTAAATGAGAATTAGGGAAGGAACTGAGACGCCCTGCTGTAATGCAATGTAATTGCAGGCCTAAGTTCTGATTGTGTACTTTCATCAAGTGTTTAAAACATGAATTGATCTCTATGACACACACTTAACAAGTTTTCTGATTACTTACAGATTTTGTTTTACAATACAATTTTTTCATTCCATATTTATATTATGTTGACTAGGTTAGGCAGATTGAGTTTGGTGCCTTAGGATTATAATTGTGCTCCCATGTGCCTACAGCATCACTATTTGTACAATGTGAGTAGGTTAGGATTGTTAGGCTTGATTGCCTTAGTATTTCATTCAGCATGTTTTTCATCTCACGCAATGTTTTCCATGGGAAAAAGAATACCTCAAACATAAGCTGAGACTTATGACTTGACCTCAGAATTTTGGTTCCTAGCCTATTTTTTCCTTTGCAGGTAAATAAGATATAACAAGTTAAAAAAAAGTAAAAAAGGTAAAGTGCTTCCCTGTGCATAGCACCAAGCCATGAAGGCATATAGGGGGTGTGGGGGTAACGCCCCACACTTTCTTGATCCGGTTGTGAGTGGGGGTGATGTGATCAGCATCATGCCCCTGACCACCTTTATCCCCCAGGGTTTCCCCCAGGTACCCATCTTATTCGACACTGGGTGGGCACCGGGGCCGCTTCCAACGTTAGAAAAGTTCCCGGATTTGAACCGGCCGGGGATCGAACCCGGGACCTTTAGCATGGTAGTCAGACGCGTTACCGACTGAGCCACCGCGGCCAAAAGTTACGTCAGTGTTTTATTAAAATACAGAACAACTGGTGAAGTTTTATAGAGCCTCAAATAACATATTTTGCTTGTTAGAACCTATTTTAGGAGGTTTATGGACCTATTTTTTTTTCAGGATTTTTGTATGTCACAAAGGTATTTGATTAGTTTGGTACCGAAAATATTAATGTCTTGAAAACATACTTTCTGTCGATTTCCCTCCCTCCAAGTCAATGCTGTTCTTTCAAAGCTCTAAACAAAGCAAAATGCCTGGTGCCACTGTTACCTGCACAGTCCAAAATCCAAAGTGCAAACTTCTGATCCATGTGACCTTGCTCACTTTTGTGTAAGTTCGGTGCTTTGTGGCATTCACGGCTTGCAAAGTAACGTTTTCCGGAACTCAAGGAATTCCCAGGGAATAGTCACCCTGGCATTGTGCAGGAAATAATTTAAGATTTTTAGAACCTAATTTAAGATTTTTAGAACCTAATTTAAGATTTTTAGAACCTATTTTAGGAATTTTACAGCCTATTTTAGGAACCTAAAAGCATTTTTTAGAACCTAAAAATCCGACATCTACTTATGACTCACAAATTATTAGTTTCTGCATGTTTAAAATACACAAACTAGTTTTTCTGAATTTCAAAATTACTTCCATAATCACTTTCCTCAGTGCTTAAACTCCTGTACATTTTTTTTAGTAAAAGCCACACAAAACAAATAAACAGCATGATAAGGAAAAAATAAAAATCTGTCCAAGGTTTTGAGTTCACTTTGGAATCTCCTCTGGACTGGTCAAGAGACGGCAAGGGAGAAGAGTCAGCATCTCCAATGCAATTTGTGTCTGCAGGAAGATGTCACTGCAGTTGTCCAGAGTTGCCAGGTGTCTACATGTTTCATATTATGTTTAACATGTTCCTTATCATGCTGTTTGTCTTGTGTGGTGTTTTACTAAAATATTCTTGATTGTCACTCATGTACAACTTGTAAAAGTCATTCCACAATCAGAATTGTGACCCAATTCCACAAAAAGCATGCAACAACAATGACAACACACCTCCAGCTGTATCTAAATTCCCAGCGTTAACAATGTAGAAGCAAATCAAGAAATGGAAGTCCTGGATGGCAGGCACCATGCTATTCAATTGATCTGCCACCCAGAAATCTGCAAATCCCACATAGAAAAATGGCGCTAGCAGAACTCGGCCCTGTAAAAGTTAAAACATGTTTTGTCACATTGGAAAAAAAAATGTTCATTCTGTTCTAGCAATTATATCTCATTTCAAAGTTAAGAAAAAATACAAAAATAGGTATGAATATTTTGCCAATATTGATAAATTATGGATATAATAATAACCAATACTAATATTTAACTGTTCCTATAAACAGTTTTTAATGTGCCTTGAAGAATATGAATGTCTTTATTAACCTCCTTCACTATGGTAACATGATTAAGCCTTGCTCCAATGATGGAAAAAACAGTAAATTTGCTGACTAAGGCAGTCTACATTTCAGTACACACACACACACACACATACATTAAAAACTTGACATGTGACATTTCAACACTATATCTTCCTTAGACTCAGAACCAAATTATTATTTTTTCAGTTTGGTTCTGATCTGAGGAAGACCCTGATGCCAGCCTTCACGGCATAGTGGTTGGCATAGCATGTTATGATGTTAGGAGTCCCTGCTCCAAATCCTGCCACAGGTGTTCTTTGTGAGTGTCCCATCATCAATTTCATCATATCATCACTGCAGTAAAGTAAAAAAGAAAGTAAAGTGTTCCCCTGTGCTTAGCATCACGCCATGAAGGCGTATAGGGGGTGTGGGGGTAACGCCCCACACTTTCTTGATCCGGTCGTGAGTGGGGGTGATGTGATCAGCACCATGCCCCTGACTGCCTTTACCCCCCAGGTTTCCCCAGGTACCCATGTTATTCGACACTGGGTGGGTGTCGGGGCCGCTTCCATCGTTAGAAAAGTTCCCGGATTTGAACCGGCCGGGGATCGAACCCGGGACCTTTAGCATGGTAGTCAGACGCGTTACCGACTGAGCCACCGCAATTAGTTAAAAGTGGCTAAAATGTAAAGTAAAATAACAGTACAGAACTTACTAAAACTCGAACAGCCCAAAACCTTGCTTCATGTCGGAAAGTCCTCGTGGGGTTGCAGAGAAACACAACCATAAGGAGAAACAGAATGAGGGGATTTATATATGGGTGGATACCAAGACTCGAACTATATATAAAACTCAGCAGGCTCAGAGTCCAGATAACACCAAATATTGCTGCAAACTCCATTATATGCTGTTCGGACAAATGGTTCCGTGGATCCAATTCAAATATGAGGACGTGATTCACACCCGAGGAACGCCATCCATACACATTGAATGATATCAAAAACAGGAATTCTATAACCAAGAAAGGACCTCGGTACAGTCTGACGGCAACACGCCAGTCATCAAATTCCCCACGAGCAATAACTGGAAAAGAAAAGACATTGAGTTAATTCCTAATGGAAGTTAGTAGATACATCACATCAAAAGATACAATGTAAGTCTCAAACAAATACATGTTTATCTAAGACACATTAAAAGAAAAAAATGAATGGTGTATTGAGATTTTTATGTGGGGGTGCTTTTCAACATCTCTGTAGGGAAGGGGGCAAACATTATTGTCAGTGATTTACACTAGAATTTCATAAGAATTATGGCTTGTTCTTCAATACCCAATGCTATCTTCCAAGGATGGGATACATCAGGCTAGATCAACCTGCCATACTTAAAGTACTATATTTTATTATATAATTGAATAGCTATCTCCAATGGTCGCAAGAATAACATATCATTTGTTAATTCAACTCACTAACGTGCACATACAGTGAAACTTCGATTTTGACATTCCCTGATTTTACATTTTGCCACATTCAATCTTTAGGGGTCCCAGTGAGGCAAAATGGTATAAAATTTCCCCAGATTGTACAAATCAATGGGTACCTGCAGGCAACACTGGCAGCCGGAGTGTGGTGCTGATAACATCACCCTCAAAATGGCCAAGATCAAGAATGGGTGGGGCCCTACCCCACATACCCTAAATGTGCCTTCATGGCATGGTGCTATATGCATGGGTAACTTTACCTTTTATCTTTATCAGATTGTACAATTTCCCACATTTTATGCTTTTTGTTTCCCTGATAAATGTAAAATGGAGGTTTTACTGTATTATATGCAATACCTGTAAAGAATTTCCAACAAAAAAGAGAGAGCCAATGGGTAACACAACATAATTGTTACCAACACTTAGACAACTGATGAGACTTACTTGAAAGAACAGCTGTGACCAGAAGCACCATGAAGGAACCGGAGAACAGCCCCACTTTGAAAGTTATCCAAGGACTCTGCTGCTCCCCCAAAGGGGGAACTCGCAACCGCTTCATGGCTTTCTGGCGGTCTCCACATTCCAAATCCTGGGTCACCAGCACTTCCGTTTCTCTGATCAGACGGTCAATATCCTTGTTGATGTAGAAGTGTGCCGTTTCAACATGCTCCGATCTCCACTTCGCTCCATCATCTACGCTTAACAGCTGCAATGAACAAATGTTGGTTTTGCATTTCTTTCTCCAGTTACAGAATATCAAAGTTTAATGCTGGATTTGATACCTGGTGGAGGTACTCATTAGTTTTTCTGTGCATGAAGTTGAGTTAAAAACAAACACCCACAATATGGTACAAATGTTTTTATTACAACTCCATCGTGTCTCATGATGAAAATGTCTGTTATAAAATAATCAATGAGCTGTTTATACGTTTACAGTAAATAATAAGTCCACAATGGAGCCATCCTTTGTTTGTTCGAGTTTGGTTTTTAAGTCCACTTTATGCACAGAAAGGCTAATCGAGACTGGACCTACAGTTTAAAGTGGGATCCGAACCAGTCTGTGCCTCCACCAAGCATTGAACCCGGGGATCCCTTAATTGCAAGGTGATGGGATTATCACTATGCCACAGGGAAGGCCCATAATGGAACCATCCATAGGGCATTTGACTGACACACGGTCTACGTGGGTTTTATTACATCAGGCAACTTTAGTAGGAATTTTTCTGTCAATATTGCTGCTTAAGTGGCTCTTGGATTCACCTAGCCTCCCAGCAATGGGCACTGAGGAATGTATCCAGAACATGGTGCTGATCACACCACTTCCAATATGGCTGGATCTACGAGCCTTCATGACATGGTGCAATACACAAGAAGCAACTTGACCTTCTTTATGGAATTAGGTACATTGATTTACAAGTGAAAGGATAATTCTATAATTAGTTCTTAACTCTCTCAAATTGCCTAGGTATTTCCGATTTGCATACATTATGTCAATAATAGCTATGTCATTTAAGATTTTTAACATTTGTGATGATAATTTTAGAAATACGGAAATATGTAGACATGCTTTTTAAAATATCCCCTGCAGAAGTGTCTATTTACTGCCCACTAGTCTCCTTCAAATTTTGTATTTTCACAGTGAATGAACAACACAACAAAGTACTGTAATTTACAATTACATATTTCTTAACCTAAAAATAAGTATATTCAGTTTATAATGTGACAGTTACAATGAAGTTTATAGAAAATACAACAAAGGCAAAGAAGACAGTTATTAGATATTAAAAAAAGCTAACTTTGAACAGGAATCTGTTGAGAATTGGACATATTACTCAGCATTAAAAAAGAAATGACACACCAAAAATTCTACTGAAATGTAACTACATGTTTCCACTTGGTTAATAATCTCAGAAAGAATGAAATATTTATCAGCTTTTATTTTTTTATTCTATTTGGACTTGGCAATTCGACTTATGGCATCATACTTAATGAATAGAAAACAATATATTTTGTATAAAGGCCACATATCAAGTGAATTTCTAGTACGTTTCCAGAGTACCTCAAGGGTCCAACATAGGACCGCTTCTATTTATTATATTAATCAATGACTTATCGGAACACTTGATTAATTCTAGGAAACTATTATTTGCAGACGACCTAAAATTCTTCCAAAGAATAAAAAGTATTGAAGACTGTGTTTGTCTACAATAAGACATAAATAGATTGAGTGTGTGGTGCTTATGCAACGGTCTTTCTTTGAATGCAGCAAAATGCTATTCCGTTATATATTCTAAACAAAGAACAATCTTAAATTTTCAATATAAAATTAATAATATCAATCTTAAAAAATTGGAAACGGCAAAAGACCTAGGAATCTATTTTGACTCTAAGCTAACTTTCACTCACCATATTAACAAGTAATAAGCGACACTTACAAACTTAATGGGTTCATTATTAGAACGAGCAGAGGCTTTCAAGACACCCAAACCCTTAAGGTATTATATTACTCTTTAGTACATTCAAAACTTGAATTCAGGTCTGTTACATGGAACACTGACAGTATAATACAGACTACAAAAATAGAGCAAGTACAGTCGAAAATGTTACGCTACATGAAGTATAAACTTCAAGGTACCAGGTGATTATAATTAAAGTGACGGTGTTCAGAGTGGTACAGCACGGGCTGTAATGAGAGTAGCAGTCTGAAACTTCGTAGATATGCTAATGAAGCAATGTGCTTGCGAATGTGGATGATGTATGGATTAGCTTTTTAAAAAATGGGACAATATGAATGACAAAAGTGCCCCAATAGGCTTCCTTATCACCTCGGAGATAAAGAAAGCAGCCGAAGTGAAACACGAATTCTCTTTGGATTGGTGACGGAAGAAAAGGGGAGGGACCACTTGTGGGAGAGGAAGTACCCCACAAATCCGTAGCGTGGCACCAGTTGCTCGCACGCTTCACCTTGGCAAGGAACTAGGGCTTTCAACGACACTCAAGCACACTGTGGTTGTGATTTTAACATGTTTTTTCGTGAGTTTTAAGGGTTTTTAAGAAAGGTAGCTTTAAATTTGTATGTGTTGAGCACCATGAAGTGTTTTAACCCCAACCATTTACCTAGTATCCTCACAATGACACTTCTCCAACGTGGCTTGATGTTCCGAGCCTAAAATACGACCACCTGAAGAAGGAAGCAGTAAAGCTTCCGAAATGTAGTTCACATACGAATACATACTCACTTACGTAAGTAGACGAAATTCTCTAACGTATTTTCAGAAAGAGACAAGATTAGAAGGATAGAGAACAGCAGCCATACTGAAGAAAGAAATGGAAAAGCAGGGAAAAGTAGATAATTTGAGTCAAAAAGAAAGGGAAGGGATGAAGAAAATCAAGACAAGAAGTGATGTGGTGATAGAGCAGGCAGATAAAGGAGGAGTCATGGTGGTGATGGAAAGAGAATGGTACGAGAGGAAGTATGAAGACCTAAAAGAGAACTGATATGAGGAGATTTGTAGAACAGAAGAAGAACAAACTATAAGAGAAAGGGTCATACAAGACTGTAGGAGGATAGGATTCAAGAAGTGCGTAAAGGAGACAGGAAGACTGCCCAGTGTGAAAGGCTTTTGGAACCATTGGAAAATAAATTAAAGAAAGTTATTGAAGTGTCAGTAACACAGCAAGAAAGCAGACCAGTGAAGAACAGTGAACAAGTGGTGGACCTCATAAAAGACTTAAGTTGAATGAGATGAAGACGACAATGTTTAGCTTAGACGTGAAAAGTATGTTCCCAAGCATCAAGAGGGGACACATTTTGGACATTGCTAAAAAGAGAATGGGATAGTGAAAAGGGTTTTGCAGATATGTGGATGATTGTTGTGGAACGAAGAGGCAGCTCGACATATTTGCCAAAGAAATACAAGATGAAGAAAGAGGGATATTGTTGGAACTCAAAATAGAAGAAGACAAGATAAGCTACCTAGATATATTGATGAAAAGGAAGAGAGGACAAGAAATTGAAACCGCTTGGCATCAGAAGAAGTGTGAAGCAGGTGTATTCAGCCACAAAAGAAGTGATGTAAGTGAGGTGACAAAAATAAATTTTATAAAGAATATGGAGGACAGAATCAAGAAAATATGCACGAATGTGAAAAAGAAGGCAAAATAAATAGCTTATGGAAACAGCTGGAAAAGAATGGCTACGAGAAGGAGGATAGCTGGACATAAACAGAAGAAGGAAGAAAAGTGGCAGGAGAGAAGAGGAAGAGAAAGAGAGGTGGTTTGGAATAAGGAGTATGGGGAAGACCACAGAAAAGATATGCAAAGTACTTAGGAAAGTGGGCATTAAAACTTACAGGAAGGGAGGGTGAAGCATCTTAAGAATAGCGAAGAATGCAAACAAGAAAAAGGAAAACAGAGAAGAGGAAGAGGAAGGGATTATCTACGAAGTGAAATGTAAAGAATGTCAGATTGTGTACATAGGAGAAACGAAAAAGAGGCTGAAAGACAGGTTGAAACAACATAGGGATGATGTACTACTTAAAGAGAAATAGAAATGTGATATTTAAACACACGAGAGAAACAGGACATGACATAGAGTGGGATGAGGCTAAGCAGATAGGAAGGGAGAAAAGAATACCAGTGAGAAAATGGAAGGAGGCCAAGGAAATAGAGAAGAAGGTCGAAGAAGACACAATGAACTGGAATGGGGGACTGAAGATAAACAAAGAATGGAAGAAGGTGTTAGAAAGAGTGGAAAGGACTAGAGAGAAAGAGGAGAGAAGAAGAACGAAGAAAGAAAGGAAAAAGAGGTTGAGATAAAGAGTCCAACCACCTTCGAGATGAAAGGGAATGTTTAGCTAAATCTCCTGTCAGGGAAGGCCACCTGCTGGAATGTTCTAGGAAAACAACTTTCTAATAGTCTTGTGTCTGGAGGGGAGTAATTTTTGTGTATATATATCATCCTGTTTTGTACCTTGTTTCATTTGTACATGGTACAGAGTCTGAAGAAGACCTTGCTAGAAGGTTGAAACGTTACGTTTAGTTTATGTTTTATAATAAAATAAATTTCTGGCTTGGTCAGCATATTGAGTTTTTCATATCATGGAAACAAGGCTTAATGGTGTTATAATTGAGCATCAGCCTGTTGGGTTCATTTATGGAAATAAATAAATAAATAAATAAATAAATATACACACCTTATCATGTTTCTTAAGAATTTTACGGAAGCCAGTGAAATTTAGGTTCTGGTAGTTTTGGAGAAGGATCAAACTGAGATAGAATTCACTGAAGGCCAATTTGAGTTCCTGGCGCTTTCGAACGGGCTCCGGCTTCTTCAGAAGCGGACCTCCTCTCATTTTGTTCGCCTGTTTACCAAGTTGCTGATTTTCTAAAGATGTGTAAAGCTCGCTTTTCAATGCAGAGAATTTTCTTGTTGCCTCAGCTAGTTTTTCTGTAATTAGAGAGAAACCACCATTATATTTTTCTTGAAATTTATAGGGGTAGGGCAGATTAATCAATATACATTTGTATTTGTTACATATGCTGACATTGTTGTGTTTTGTTCATTTGTTAAAATTTAAATTACGTGTGTCAGCACATATGCATCCATCCAGTTTTTTGTGCAATATTGCTTTAAAATAAATGAAAACTTCAAATATTGTATAGTTTCCACAACAATTAGACTAAGCATTTGAGTGACATTTTTGCGGACCTCCTGAAAACGAAAATACCAGAAAAAAGTCAGTCAGTATTGGCAAAAAAATTCCAACCAATATTTTCCAATGTCAATATCAACATATACATTTGATATCATCATCAAGCAGAAATGAAAATGAAGATGAATGTTGTTCATGACACTAAGTCCCCATGACAGACCTACCCAGAGGGGAACGATATTGGTTGTATACGTCTTGTTTTCAATTTAATTGCCAGTAAGTAACTGTAACTGCATATTTTAACATTTACTCTACAAAAGAACAGGGCATGTGAATTACACTTTAATATTCAATAAAGAAATTACCTAAAGTGAAGAAATTTGCACAAAATTTCTCACTAATTATAGTAAACTTTTGGGTAACTGAGCTGCAGTGGTCCAGTCGGTAGGGCATCTGACTGACGATCAGGGGTGGGTGATCTACGTTCAGAATTTTCTTAGCTTGTGCATAAAGTAGCTCTGGGGTTCATCCTACCTCTGTATTTTCCCTATGTGCCTTCATGGCAAGGTGCAGTACCCACCTTAACCTTTGCTAAATTTTACTGATGCAACAATATGCTTACACCAGCCAATATTGATCCAATTAATGTCAAATTCATATAATACATTTAAAACAAAGCTATGGTATATTGATATGACTGAGACATCTAAAAATAATAATACAAGTAAGTCACAAATTAACATAAGAAGAAACAGCAATGCTCTCTACCTCATTCACTCTTGAGACACCCAACAAAAAATCTTGAATTAATCCAGTGGGTAACAGCTGGAAAGAAGGCCACCCGTTGCCTTGGAGAGTTGCAATAAAATTAATTTATTGTGACATGCCCTCTCCTCTTGTACAAATATTTATTAATTATAATTACCTATCTCCTTGTACAAATGTTTATTGTTATTAAGCTTAATCTCTGCTTTTTAGTATGTGATTCTTGTGGTATTTAATATTTAGACCTATCACTGACCTCTATATTCATATCTTGTAAGAGCTGTTGCCATGGGAATTACGATTGTTTTTTGTCTTTACTTTAAAGTAAATAGGTTAGGTTAAATATAATTTGTAGCATAATAACAGATAAATGGGGTGGACACCCAAAAATCTTACTTCTTTTTTATAAAAATTGCTTTCGCTCAATTTTCGACTATGTAGCTTTCAGCTACTGGGGAGCAAAATCCAATCTTCTCGACAAAATAGATATATTACAAAGAAAAGCATTGAGAATTTGTCTAGGTCTTATACAAACAAGCCCCAATGTAAGTGTTTATATGGAGAGTAAAGAAACATCTCCGAGTCACAGGCGGATTGAATTAACAATAAAATTCCTCCTTAAATCATGAGAAAATCATCCTCATCCATTTAATAAATTGTTTGAAATACAAAAACAATGGGCTGAAGCTGATGTAATAAATCCTCATACCACCTCATATTTCTTTGTGTACTGTCATTACTTATTTCCAGAACTTCGATCCAAGACTTTCACTCTCTCACATCCTTTGATTTATCAACTGGATATTCCATTATATACACAATGTTCAATCCACTTCAAAGATCTAGGACTACATGCTTTTTACAAAGGAAAATGGCAAACGCATGTAATGATTTACACTGATGGTTCAAAGAATAACAAAGGGGTAGGATGTGCCTATTACATCCCACAGAAAAAAAAAATATCAACTGTTTAGATTACCTATAGATTCATCTACTTTTACTGCGGAAAGTTATGCTCTATACAGAGCCTTACAATGTGGAATAGCCGAAGGTTTTTAAAAAAATCTTCTCCTTACAGATTCTTTGAGTGTACTACAAGCATTATCTACATCTTATTACAAATTATGTCATCAATCATATCTTAATATTGCAAAAGGAACATTGACATTCAATTCAGTTATGTTAAAGCACATAATATTAACATACGAAATGATCGAGTGGACTTATATGCTAAACAGGCCAGAGATTTACAACTCATAAGTTTCAATATAGTAATGTATACAGATTTATTACCACGAGTGAAAATCAAACTCGTGGATCAATGGAACAAATGGTGCAAGGAACAATTTAAGGTGGTTGTGGGTAATACATATAGATGGATAGCAGACTTTACTACAAAAGACCCATGGTTCTTTTTATACACACTCCCACGGCAGGTCACTTCCGTACTCCAGCTCATCTAGCAAAGATACATATCAAAACCCAAGAAAATTGCAAATGTGGTAATGAAAATCCTGATGCACAACATTTATTTCTTGAATGTCCTATTTTCTCAATTCAAAAAATCACACTATAAAGGTTTTCAACGTTTAAAAATGTCATTTCCTATATCTCTCTCTTCCCTTCTATCAGAATTATCTCCTCCATTAATATGGCTTCTCTCTGCATATGCTAGAAAATGTATGCTCGAATTATGACTTTTATATAATCACATATGATACTGGTGAACTAGAGTGACAAATTTCAGAAGGAAAACATTAATACAAATTCAATAGCAGAAACAATGTCCAAAGTCGACAGGTTTTTGTTGACAGGGTGATGATAAAGAAGAAGAAGAATTACTTTTAAAAGTTCGGGTTTTGAGTTTTAAAAAATGAACTAAATATATTTTGCCAAAAATTCAGAAAGATGACTAAAATTGACTAACAGTTGACAGGGTCAGAAAAAAGAAGAAGATAAAAAGTGGTCAAGTTGAATTGGATTTTATGCACATAAGTATTTCTTTTGCTAAGAAGTAAAATATACTTCTTTTCTCTTAGTGAAAACTTGACTTTGATTTTTATTTGATCAACGAACGAACACCCAATACCCTGAGAGGCATCACGTGAATGCTATGAGTCTTCATGTGATCATTTTTCTTGTGTTTTAGTTAATCATGTTCTTTTGGCTGAAAGAATGTGTCAATTGTAAAGCATGAATCTGAAATAAACTCACACCTAAACAAGAACAAACCTGAGTAAAATGTGTTTATTTTTGCCAGCTCTTTATCGCAATAATGGAAAAACTCTTCATCGAACTTTGCAAAATACCTCCTGAGTACCTCTGGCTCCACAGCTTCAGATTCTGGTGCTTGCTCAACAGCTGCATACAGCATGGCTTTCATTTCCTGCAAAAGAACATTCCATTACAATATTGTAAATTGTGTGCCTTAAAAGATAAACAGTACAATGAAATCTACATAGTCTTCCCCGTATGAAAATCAGGATACAAACACACATGGACGTAACTTTTTGGGGGGGGGGAGAATCAAACTTGGGGCTTAGTTTTTGGAGTTGTAGAATCTAACTTGGAGATTAACTTTGGGGGGGGGGGTAGAATCAAACTTGAGGCCCAACTTTGGGGTGGAATCAAACTTGGGGCGAGGGGGGGGGCAAATCAAACCTGGGGCCTTATTTTTGGGGGCAGAATTGAACTGGGGGGAGCAGAATCGAAAAGTCTTCGCTACCATAAAAAATCGTTCAGGATAATTTGTTAAATAACTGTTACATGTGTGAAATCACATGAATTACTCTTTAATACTTTTCTCTTCAGGTCTCAGAAGGTTAACAGAAATACCAATAACTTGTACATTTTAATAAACCTGATTTTTTGGGGGGTGCAAGTTCCCCCTCTTGCCCCGCCAAGTTATGCCTATGCAAACACAAAACAGCATGAAATTAAGAGGCTGCAAAGGGTTTCAACTTTTCACGGATATTTCACACCATAAAAGGTAAAAGCTCATTAAAACTGATATGAACTGAACTTGGCACCTTCTTAAAAACACAGAATTTGTCAAGGAGATTTCTTACACTGGACCGTCCCCTTCTTCCATTTTCAGGGAAGAGTGACAAATTCAATAAGAGCATGAGATATATGCTAACGCAAATACATATATGGCAATTTCCTTACCTCATAACTAATATACTGCTTCCTCCATTCAGGAGTAATGTGAGCACCAAGATGTTCTGTGAACTTCATGATGAGTTTCTTTTAAATACTATTTCTTACTAAACTAAAGCATCAGACATCACTGAATATCTGAAACAAAAACAATTCTTTAGTGTACATTACAGAAGAAATTTCATTACAAAACATGAGTAACAACTGCTGCTTTGGTGTTAAAATTTCAGAAGCACCGCTTATTTTGGACTTAGGTAGATACTTATTAAGTCTAAGTTTTAGTGAATAGTAGTCATGATGAAAATTAATTCCCAAACATTTTTTGTTGTTTTCCTACTCACGTGAACAAATGATTTTATCTGTGCAGTGGTGTAGGTGCTTCCTGCACCTTCAAGAGGGCACAGGAGCTCTCCCTATACTTTAACATGTATTTCTGGGACTACATGTACCTCTCTCCCCATTCCCATTGTATGGTGGTGAGTTGTTGCTGGCTGATTACCACCACTTCGTCTCGGGAGCTGAATGCCTCGATAAATGTGACAATCAACTGAAGGAAAGCACCACTCCTTTGAAATACACCTACAAAATCAAATGTAGTTCCTTTATCCCAATATTCTGAAAGCACATGCCTTCAAAATAATGACATAAACAAGCTTACCTCAAAATTATGGCAAAGAAAGAAAGCAGTATTAGTACTTTAGTATTATACGGACTACTTCCAAATAGTATTCTGCCAAATACAATTTCCACTTATGGAACCTAACCTGACCTAACCAAACGACTCATGTTTGCGAGGGGAATATAATTTAACGTAGACAAATGAGGTAGTCCCCGTATAATACTAAAGTACCGAAGTATTTAATGATACATGCATGCATTTCTACTCAGTGTGTGTGTTTTTACTTTACATGGCTTTTCTGCTAATTTTGGCTAACTGCAATGATGAGTGATGATGTAACATTCACAAAGAACAGCCATGGCCAGGCTGGGATTCAAACCTAGGAATTTTGATGGCAAGTTAAAAAATAACAGATGAAGAGGATAACAGAACTAGCAATGGGAATGTGTAAATAATGTCTCCTCGTGGATTCAAATCTTACATTGGCCAAAGGTTACACAACTCATGCTTTATGAAACAAATACACGCAAAATATGTTCTTTTAATATAACCCATAGCGCAACAGCCCATTGAGGGGCCGGGCCTACCTACCGACTGCCGGCCTCACTCCCACCTGATCCTACTCCGAGATGGGAGATGATCTGAGCAGTTACGGGGTGATGTGTGGTCAGCATGACGAACCCCTAGTCGTCATTGTAGGTTTTCGTGACCAGGTTCCTCTACTCATTCGCAGCTCCCAAATATTCTCACGATGGTGGGTGGCCCTCGGTCCCATACACAGGCTGAATTCTCAGGAGAAAAGCTGTTCTGCTTCCTCAAGGAACTCGAACCTGCGTGTGTCCCATAACAACATGCTCTAACTTCCCCATGAGAATTCTCAAAACTAAAATTAACACCTCAATGTTCAGAGTATGAAGATGATATTGTTAGACATACTTAAGTTAGATTGGTTTGTAGATATAGATATAGGCCAAGTTTCACTAGTATTACACTTGGCCACTATTACAGGTTTCCCTGCTCCGTACGATCAGTTACAGCAATACCACTACCCTGCCTCTATATTCTGTAAAATTGAAGTCTAAACGGGATGCGTAGGTACAGATAAAGAAGCTCCCCTGTGAAATTGGAATTGTGTAAAATTAGCCTATCCTGAAAAAGTTTCATTGCTTCGGCCGGTGGTTGAATATACGGTAACAGTTCCATCTTAATACTTTTTTCTGAAGATTAAATATTTTTGTGCTGTTTGCTGCATTTCCCCAGAATATAATGCCATATGTGAGTTGCGATTGGAACAGACTAAAATATAGGGTTTTTATGAAGCTCTAGGATTAAGACTATTTAATAAGCTACCTCTTGATAAACTGCATGCCTGGTTAGTTGCTACACCATTGCACTCAACTCAAGAATTTCTTGAAATTTTATAATATATAAATGTATTTTGCTCTTGATATTGTCTATTGCTGTACAAGCTTAATGACAATAAATTATTATTATTATTATATGGTGTTGCGCAAAATACTTTGGAACACACTTGTACATAAATAATAATAATAAAAATAAAACATTTTGGGGCACTCTGTAATGTAGAGTTTTACATTTGCTGTAACAGGAATTCTCATGCATAAAGAAAACAAGATATGTTTTACTGTAAACACTGTCTAAGTTTGCAAAAAATTCGAACTTGCTTTTAAAGGATAGCCGTTGCAGACTAAATTCTTCTGCGGTACCTGGTATGTTCCATCCAGTTCGAGTTTATTAGCTGCAATTTTGTACTTTTCAGCTTTTTGAAACGACGAGGAATTTTTAATAAATCACGCTCACCTCCTAACAGCACATTTTTGTTGGCGATGAAAAATAAGTTCTTTGACTCCTCCAGTGAATTTTGTAATCGAAGCCGGAATTCGGAACTCATTTGTTACGGTATGGCCGCTTGCTTGGTCAGCTGATAGAGGAGTTCTCGTATTTGTCTCTGCTAAAGGTAACTTCTGGCTGTTAGCATTTCTTTGGTTTCATAATTTTCATCCTCGCCGATATGGTAATTACTCTTCGACCATATTTATAAATTACATAAATGTTTTGGTTGTGTAATTAATTTCTCCATGTTCGAACAAATGGCGAATATCGAGCGGGCAAGTCAATCAATGTAAAAGTGAAATCAGTTACAATGTGCTATAAAAAAAACTGAAACTAATTTCTTATGGATCAGGCATGGTTTATTTATTTATCATATTTTACTATATATCAGCAGAAAACATGTGTTCGTATGTTCTGCTGTGTTGCTTTCATTCCTTCAACGAAAAACAATAGATAAACCACCACATGACAGAGTAAATGGGAACTTGTATGAATATAATAGTGATAATCATAGCCTGCGTAGCGTGCTGCGAATTCAGGATTTCCACCACGAGGGTAGGTTTGGATGCTCCTGGTTAAGGCATAAAATTCTTTGTTATCGTGTTTGTTTTTTCATGTATTTAACGCAGGTGAAGTTAGTGTAAAACTTCGAAAGCGTCTCAACACCTCTCTAATTTATTTAGTCATTTTTAACATTAGTACTTACCTATTCTGCATTGCGAAAGATTCTTCAAGGTGCTATTTTGCTTTTTCACGAAAAAAAGTTCAATTTTTGACATAAAGAGTGATTATTAAACCATTGACGTTAGCCCTCAAAATTCACGATAGCCTCACGAACCATCATGGGGACGAGGTATGCCTACGAGCTTAGGTTAGGGTAAGACTAGTTTACGTCCTTTTTCTAAGGAATACGTGTCATATATCGTTGGAAAGCTTATTTTATAAGGAATTCAACAACGTAAATCCCAAAGCGAGGATAAATTTCCTGGAGGAGTAAATCGAGAAAAAAACAATGTTGTCTGGATATGCTTAATTGAACGTACTGAGGAATTTTTTCGATGATGGAGCACATATTTAGGGGTGAAATGAGTGCTAATGGAACCTAACCTAACCTCGTCCCCGTGAATGGTTAGTGGGGCTATCGTGAACAGAAAGTGTAAAAAGAAAAAGGTACTTACCCGAAGAGATGCCGGCTGCTGCACCATGAACGCAAAGAAGCAATCACCATGCAGATAATGACGTAAAGTAGAGTCTACCCTAGGTTAGTTCCATTTGCACTCATTTTGTTCAATTTAGCATATACGGACAACATCGCTTTTTCTCGATGAAAGAAAATACCAACAAGAACTTCTAAATGCTACAGAAACTCATTTTGGTAAGTAGTTTCTTAAGTACTACTTTACTATACTGGAGACACTTATCAATGATTTATTTCGCAACTTTTTACATTGCTAACGTACTATTCTGCATTACGGAACATTTCTTTAGGTGAAATAATGAATTTCTATCGAAAATAATGTCTATTTCATACATTAACGAGTACTTACTGTTGTTCCTTATTTCCCACAAACCATTGACGGTAGCCCAAAAATTCACGATAGCCCCACGAACCATCACGGGGATGAGGTATGCCTACTAGGTTAGGTTAGGCCTGTTAGGTTAGGTTCCATTAGCACTCCTTCCATTCAATTTAGCATATACGGTCAATACAAGAGCGTATTGTACTCTCGTGCAGAAAGCAAATGGCGGCAGCAGCAATAGCATGTCGGAAATAGATTTTCGTAGAAATCCACATGCATTTGCATTATAATGGATCAAAACTACATTCCCGAACATCAACAATGCTACAGAAAATGATTTGCGTAAGTACTTTCTCCTGTAAATTTGAAGAGATCCATCTCCGGTATAGTAAAGTGTTACCGTTTCTTATGTAAAAATGTAGAAATCGTTGGGACGCTATCGAAGTTTTACCGAAGTTAGCAAAATATAAATTGTGTCCGAAGGAAGTTTTTGATGTTTTTTCCTTCAAGTTTTCAGAACTTAGTTCTTCCTTTACATCTTCTGGCAACCTTTTGATTTTGTAGTTTGTTATCAGGGTGCGCTTTGTAAAGCAAGTCCCCTTTTCAAAAGTTTAAATGTATTAAATCAAGGTAAATTACGTGGGAACGACTGAAGATGACCAGACCCCTCTCTGATTTTCTTCATATTTGGCGTACTCACTAATCACGAATCTGAAGTTAAAAGTTGTCGGAAACGTGTAGAAATTGCTAAATAAGCGAGAATAAGGTTTCGGAATGGAAACCGTAGATTTTCGCGAAATTTTTTGTTTCACAAGCAAATATATATATTCCTGATACTACACAACACCAAATTTTAACTATGTTTGCATAACCTAACCACACGTCAATGGTTCGTTGGGCTAGCGTCAATGGTTTGCAATTATTTTGCAATTTCTAGATCCTGGTACTACCACGACATGAAATTTTAACTATGTTTGCCTAACCGAAACTTACCTAACCACATGTCAATGGTTCGTGGGGCTTGTGTCAATGGTTCTCAATTATTTTGCAATTTCTAGATGTTTCCGACAAATTTTAACTTCAGGATCGTCATTAGCAGGCCTCAATTAGTAAGTATGCCAAATATGGAGAAAATCTGAGAGGGGTCCGATCATCTTCAGTTATACCATTACGGAAGTGTGTGTGTGTGGGGGGGGGATGTCATTAAGTTGCATAAATTTAGAAATATCAATAAAATATACTACATTGAAGTGTTAATTGACTGCTACTGAAATCATACTCCATACTACTATTGATGATACAGATATTTATATCACACAAAAGAAAATGCACAATTCAATCATACTGCCTACAGTACATTCGTTACCTGTTCCATCTCCGCAAAACACCTCTCTCATTTATTTCGTTATTTTAACATTCCTACTTACCTATTCTGCATTGCAAAACATTATTTAAGGTGGCATTTTGTTTTTTCACGAAAATAATTTCAATTTTTCACATTAACACTAATTGTTCTTCCTTTTTTCGCTTCTGTAAGACATGATATGGCAGGCACAGCTTGAGTTGCGTCATGGATCATGTGGGTATGCAGTATTTCCAACCTTCGTAACTGAAAAATACCTGAATAGCCTCACAAACCATTGACGGATAGCCCCAAAAACCATTCACAGATAGCCCCAAAAACCATTTATGGATAACCCCGAAAACCATTTACGGATAGCCCCACGAACCATATCTGGCAAGGTTAGGTTCGGTTAGGCAAGCATAGTTAAAATTTTGTTTATAAAACAATTCGATACAGCTTTAAATTCACCTTCACTTCTTGCAAAAATAACGGCGTGGTTGGAAACACTGAGAGGGAGTTACGTTATGAAACGTATGGAGCAATGGCAATTGTGCGTTGGAGATATGTTTCTCTTCAAAAATACATGAATTCCTGGTTGAATAGATTCAACGATCAAAGAAAATGCCTCAGAACCTCATTTCCGTAAGTAGTTTATTCTGTAAAATTGAAGAAATACGTTTTGGGGAAATGAAACTGTTACCGTACATTCAACCACCGGCCAAAGCAATGAAACTTATTTTTGTTTCCAAAATTTGGTAGCTGTTGACCTTTGGTGCAGAGTGGAATGAATATGGATGATGACGTCAGTGTCACAGATTTCTGTCTAAACGGGATGCTGTAGCGGGGTCACCAAAGGTACAGACAAAGAAGCTCCCCTGTGAGAGAACTTTATGAAATCTAGAGAAGAGCATTTTCTAAATACTTGCTGCTACTTAGATTTCTTCTTATAAATAAGATGAATGAATGTAATGGCTGCCTGTTCATTTTCTGTGAATTTATCCTTCATCAAAGTTGTGAGCAAAATAATATCTGCTGTCTACATTTTTATTCTTCACTGCAGACAAATTATACAAAATAGTTTTACCTAATTTGAAGGTGACAGGAGGGGGGGGGGCTGAGCCCCCCCTGGTTACAGACCTGCCTCCCACTACTTTCTCATCACCCACATCCAACTTAAATCTGCGGCTAAATTCACCATTCGATTAAAATAACGTCCCTAAATGCTTTTAACACCCGATTTCATAATATCTGGTCTCAAACACAAAACCTTCTAGCGTTGGCTGCTTACTGCGAAGTGCTGACACTCACAAAAGACAATTTTCAAATCATAATTTCTCCGGTAAATACTAATTAGTGAGGCTTGTAACTGTGTTTCTCCAAGCTTCGAATTTACTTCCATTATCGTTTCCAGTATTCTAAACCACTTCCTAACATTTCTATGTAACAAAATCATTAAACATTTGAAACTGTTACCATTGTAGGTCTTATACATCCTTTATACTAAAATGTGCAAAATTATAGGGCCCGTTTACCCTCTGTACCCCCTCGAGAATTACGTTGAATGTTCTTTTAATCGACAGATATCGATGTTTTACGTAATGTAAAAGTGGTTCCAGCTTTAGGAAAGCACAAATAACAGAGATATTTGATCCCAAAGAATGGCCCATGTAAGTTAAAACCTGAAATTTCAGAGTATTTTCGCAGCTTTTTATTAGTAAAAACTGTTTGTATGCACACTAAAATAGCGAAAGAACACATCGAAAATAACTGTCAGTATTATAGCTGCTGTTGTGGAAAGTTGTTTTGGGTGCTTTATTCACTTGTGTGAAGCTTTCGGGCTGTTCTGCTACACGGTAAAGTAACATGCTAAGGTAACAGATGTACTGTAGTTCACAAGGACATATTTCCGATAGCTAAAATCAACTGAAGACGTTCATGAACAACAAATCCTTCCTAAACCATGCAAAATATGGAACAATTTTACAATACCGGACCACTCTCCAATTGCTATGAAATTTCACCTATTCACTAATTGAGACCTCCTAATCGCGAATCTGCATGTAATAATTGGCAGTCAATTAGTGAGTATGCGAAATTTCATAGAAATTGGAGAGTGGCCAGGTATTGTAAACTCATGCCCAAAATATTTCACATTCTCCAGGAGGTACAAAGGGTCAAGGGTACCAAATTCTATAGCAATTGAGGTTGGGAGGTTGAGCTATTTGTTTCTTTTGTTTTCCCTGATTGGTATTTTACATGTGATGAAGTAAATGCTAATTTTTAGGGCTAGGATTATCATGACAGCATATTTTTTTTTTTGGTAAGAGTTATGTGTTGCCTAAATATATAGAAATTCATATTGTGAAGAAACTAATTGAATTAAGGTTCCTTTTAATAGCATACTTGGCTATTTCTACGTGATAAAGGATATTTTGATGGATTTTCGGTCATATTCAGCATATTTTCGCTTTTTCAAGAAAATAGTAATTTTCCAAGTGGATTCGTTCTTACTCCCATGTTCACTTGAGTTTTTTTTTTGGACTGAAGGAATATCTTTTTCATTTTTAATTGAAAATTTATAAAAAGTATTCATTGTGCATTTCAACTCATCAGGGCCCATAAAGTGAACTAAAAATAGTATTTATATGAAAATATTTCAGCGTAAGTTAGATATTGATGTTTGAAACAGTCTAGTTATTAGGGCATATTTTCCAAATTATAGTGCATATTTTGTATAAGTTTAGGTCATAAGAGCATATTTTGGCGATTTTAGGTCATAAAAATCCTAGCCCTACTAATTGTTTTTCACCCATCCAGCTAGTATAGCTAGTTACGTTGGAAACAAGCAAGCACTCAACATTTGCTGGTGGATTGGTGTCCAGGATGGAAACTGATGATAATGTGAACAGCACTACCCATTCATGTGGAACAAGTGAGAGGCCTTTTCGGAACTTGCTTCATGAGGAAAGTAAAGAGAGTGAAAAAACAGATGATTGTGCAGAATTTTATTTTGAGTCAGATCACTTGGCACTGAAAGGGAACAAGGATTATACTTCTCTTTTGAGAACAATTGTCATGCTCGAGACACAGCGGATGAGAGCTGTCCAGGTTAGTAAATCAGTGATTTATATTTGTTAGTCCAATTATAGTGCAATCAGTGCAGTGTTTGGCTCCGTGGTCACATCACCCACCCTCGATTTCGAGCACATTTCAAATATTTTAATCCAAAATGAAGTTTCTTCTAAGAAAGGGAGTTTCAAACTATCGTGGAAGGTAAATTTTAGAGTTCTACGGGCTATGAAACTTACATTTTTACAACATTAATATTCCTTACCTACGTAACGTAAATATGGTTTCTGAGGGCTTCCATCATGGATTCATGTCACAGGCGCACGACCTGCTATTCGTTCAGTGCCCGGCCTTGGGATAAAGAGGTAAGTTATCTTCTGAGGTTTATTTTTTTGGTACCTTCCTAATGTTTCAGTGCGGAAAATGTGTTGTGCAGGTGGCTCCGGGCAGTTTCTAACATGCCTTCCAAAGGAACGCTATAGAGAAAGGTGGGGGAGGGGTGGTAGGTTAATTACCCCAGGGACGGAGCCTGGAATCGGCGGGAAATTTGGACAGCAATTTTAATGACATTTCTTGGGGTATAGCCCTGAAAACCGACTTTTACATACATACATCCATCGGTACGGGTGCTACGAAACATGGCCGCAAGTAGAGTATGGGTGCTACAAAACTAACATGGCTCAAATGGCTACATCTCAACTTTAAACGGCTCTACAGTCGTAAATACTTCTTTCCGCGCTCCAGAATTTTGTTCTTCACAATGTGGAACACATAATCTTCGTAAGAAACAAAAAAAAAAAAAAAAAAAAAAAAAAAATCCTTTGGAAATAGAGGGTGGGTGATGTGACCACGGACCCCAGTGTTCTATTCGGTAGGATTTTTTTTTGCAGGAGAGACTGGTTTAATTCCAATGATGATTGATATTAGGTAGGAATTTGTCTCTGCATGGAGTGGCTCTGGGTTGCACCCAGCCTCTAGTAAGTGAGCACCATGGGGGAGGGGAGTGGCAAAGGTGGTGATGGTGACCCTTCTTACCCCCACAACAAACTAGAAATTTTTTAGAGGGTTCATATGAACGTTTCTTGTTTTTAACATGCGGAAATGTATTATAAGTGAGTAATTAGTGATTTTATAAGGTATGGTTTATGATGTCACGCATGAGAAATGCCTGCGTTGTTAGGTTAGGCCTGTTAAGTTTGGTTCTCTTAGCATAAGTATCATTGAAGTGATCATCCCCTTTGCCTTGACAATCTTATCTGGGAAATTATACATTTATGTAAGAGACGTAAAATCTAGTGAATATTGATTGCATTTACTAAAATCTACTATAAACAGACTGAAAATTGATAATTTGAGGCCATTGAACCACTAGCATTTTGTAGGTTAGTTGCGTGTTACTCACAAATGCAAAATATAAAAAAGGAAAGTTAAAAATTGTACATACATATGTGAGTATATGTTCCTACCATAGAACGACGTTTCAGAGATAGACTATCTCCTTCCTCAGGTTCATATAAAAAACTAGGTACTTGGCATAGTACTGCATCACAAATGTAATATGAGGATAGTGGTTAAGGGTTGGTTAAGATTTTTTCCAATACGAATTGATGGTAAGGGATACCAACGTACTTTACCTTCCTATTTTCGATTTTTTCCCCCTCATTTTGATCCCGTTTCTCTTTTTTGTTTTCTTTCCTAATAATTTAATGTAATTTAATTTTTATACCTGTGAACAGGTCTATAGTACAAGTCTTTTTAGGGAACGACATGCTTTTTACGTACTTTTAATAGCAAAAACATAATAATTTTAAATGTATCTTAACCAACCCATAAACCACTATCCTCATATTACATTTGTGACGCAGTACTATGCCAAGTACCTAGTTTTTTATATGAACCTGAGGAAGGAGATAGTCTGAAACGTTGTTCTACGGTAGGAACATATACTCACATACGTAAGTACAATTTTTAACTTTCCTTTTTTATACATTGAACCACTGTACTCCCTCAAGAATTACTTTGAATTTTTATTTAATCTACATATTTCTGTTTTACGTAATATGAAATTGGTTTCAGTGTGCAGAAAACACAAATAATGGAGACATTTGATCCTGCGTAAGTAAAAATGTGCCATCCTGGAGTACTTTTGTAATTTTTTATTAGTAGGAATCATTTGTATGCCCACTAAAATAATGAAGGAACATGTCGGAGATTGTTATCATGTCCAAACCTAACGAAGTAAAATTATAGCTGCTATTGTGGAATGTCATGTTGAATGCTATGTTCACTTGCACGAAGCTTTCGGGCTGTTCTGCTTCCTAGTAAGGTAACAGATGTACTTTAACTCACATTAACACATTTCCGCAAGATAAGAACAACTGAAAATGTTCATAGAGAACGTAATCTTCATAAATCATGCAAAGAACAGGGTGGCAACAGACCTGGAAAACAGGGAAACGTCAGGGAATTTGAGGTGTCAAAAAAGTCAGGGAAATGTCAGTTAATTAAGTCTTCATTGACTTTTTTTTTTAAATTTATTTATTTAAAGATATTGTTACGTAACGGGAACAGGAAATCTCGTTCGTAAGTTTCGTCCTCAACTTTTAGGCCCCTTTTATGCACAAGACAACCACGGCGCCAGAAACCAGTGATGGCCGGAGGAGAGAGAAATTTCTCTTGCCTGGGGTTCTCGGCGGGAATTTTAAATTCAAACACTCTTTGGAGGAAAATTGTTATAACTCTGTCACTATAGGAGCAATCTACTTCGGATAAGTTTTGTTTTACAGCTAAGACATCAGCGCATGCAACCGTGTACAATTCAGAGCACCAGACCGAGAAAGGGGGCCTTGGGGGGGGACACGTCCCCCGAATTTCAATGGAAAAAATATAGAAATCTGGATTTTGAACCTTCTTCTCCCGCTATTTTGTGGAGAAGCCGTGAACTTTAGTATTCTTTTCAAAGAATAGACATTTCTCAAGAGAATGAAACATGTTTCATGTTTTTGGGTGCCATACAAGTAAGCCAAAATGTGAAAATCTATTTTTTTACTAAAAATAGGTAATTTGCATATTGCTCAGAAAATTGTTATAATTCTGCCACTATGGGAGCAATCTACTTCGGATAAGTTTTGTTTTGCAGCTAAAACATCAGAGCATGTGATCGTGTACAATTCAGAACACCGTACCGAGAAAGGGTGGTTTGGGGGCGCGACCCCCGAATTTCAATGAAAAAAACATAAAAATCTGGAGTTTGCACACTCTTCTCCCGTGATTTGGGAAGAAGGTGCGAACTTTAGTATTCTTTTCAAGGAATGGACATTTCTCAAGAGAATGAAACATGTTTCATTTGGGTGCCATACAAGTTGGATAATAAGCCAAAATGTGTTGCTTTTTTTTTATTACTAAAAATAGGTAATTTGCATTTTTGGAGGAAAATTGTTATAACTCGGGCACTATGGGAGCAATCTACTTCAGATAAGTTTTGTGTTGCAGCTAGAACATCAGAGCATGCAACAGTGTACAATTCAGAATGCCGGATTGAGGAAGGGAGCTGGGGGCACGACTCCCAAATTTCAATGGAAAAAACATAAAAATTTGGAGTTTGCCCCTTCTACCCCTGCTATTGTGGGGAGAAGGTGCGAACTTCAGTATTCTTTTCAAATAATGGACATTTCCAAAGAGATTGAAACATGTTTCATGTTCCTGATTGCCATACAAATGGAATAATGAGCCAAAATGTGAAACTGTTCGGAAATGTGGCGTGGATATGTTGCGGAGAGGGGGGAGGTTGGTCATCAATATGAATTTCCTAGGCTTGCTCCAGACCTACCAAACATAAGATTATGAAGGTCCAAAAAGCACATTCATTTTGTATTCATCACCATGATACCATATTGTATCATCGGGCGAGTTCTACCTTACTCTGATGATAGCATATGGTATCATCGGGGGAGTAAAGGTTAAGCCTCTAAATATTACGTGGAAAATGCATTGAATTATGATTTTTTCTTGTCTGTATGGGAGTAGTAAGGGGACTTGTCAACAGATGGAAGGGATAAGAGTGGGTGGCGCTGTCTGATAGTGTCGGACGTCGTAGTAAGGCATTTTGTTGGGTAAACTGAAGGAACATGGAAACAAATAGGTTCCATTGATACATACGATTTTTGTCGAATATCACCACCCGACAAAGTATCTCACATCATGCGACAGAAATTGCATGGACTGCAACATCCAACAAAAATCGCATGCATAAACAAGAAGAGCTTTAGACTTCAAATATGCTGCTGGAATTTTATTACTCTTCTGGCTCACTTCACCTTATTTAATGTATCAGTGCTTATGAAGGTTTTCTTTCATCATCCTGACGTATTACTGGTTTCGCACAAGTTAACATACGTTTACAATGACATTGCACTATTCTTAGATATCAAGAAGAATCCAACCAAACAGGATATATATTGAATACTATCACGAAAAAGTGAAACAAATCTGCATGGGTGAACGTTGTAAAAATTGGCAAGTGCATGCTACCAACCTCAAATTTTCTGCAACACTAGTATTGCAATGAAATTAACGCCACTCTCTGTTTTGTCTGTTTAAACTCGTGAGAGATGGTCATTAATCTCTCACTGAGTAAGGCTAATGTCCAATATTATGAAATAAAATACTAATAATAAATACGTAAATATTTTAATATCATATTTACTGGAATCATACAATCATAAAAGCAAATCACTTTCTTCAAGAATTGACTTTTCTCTGCCAGCCCTGATAAATTTTCACTTTCTATCTACTGATTTATCCGAGGGGTGGCCAGAAAGTAATTTCCAATTAGTAGGGACATTGATTTTTCACAAATGCCAAAACCATGAAAAATGGTAATTGCTGCTAAGTTATGTTTAGGAACGTGCAGTGATGTCTGGACACATTTTTTGCCAGTTCAAAATATCGAAATAATGCAAATTTGGCATAAAATGCGAATTATTGGAATTTTAGCAATTTTTTTAAAGAAATGTCCTAAATCATCGAAAAATTCCTTGAAATCCAACATTCTTGTCTTTTCTAGGCCATGTTTGTGTACATAGAACATGCAAGTTTTCCAACATTTTACTCAAGAGTAAACTATAGAGTTATATGTACATGGAATAATTCCAACAGCCACATTAAATCATGTATTTCCCATGATTTTTTCAACTCCTATTGAAACCATTTGCATCACAGAGCAAAGTGGCAGGGTTCTGCTGATCACATCACCCCCACCTTCAGCCGTGATCAAGAAAGTGTGGGGCCCTAACTCCACACCCCTATACGCATTCATGGAGAAGTGCAGGGGAGCACTTCACTTTTACTTCCTCAAAAATCTGTTCCAACATATCAAACTGCCATGAAAATACGTAGACCATGGGACCTTCAATTTAAAATAATAGTTTAAAAGCACAATGGAGTATTAAGTCTTGGTAAATTTGGCAGATAAATGTTTTAAAACAAAAACGTGAATTTTGGGAAAGGTAACATTAACAAGGAAGCTGCAGGCCAATCACCTACACTTCTTAAATAAAGATGATTAAAAGAAAAGACAGAGAGTTGGCCGGACGGATCTACAGGAAAGATAATTGGCGAGGACTAAGGTATACGACTTTTGGAACTTGGAACATCAGAGGCCTTAACGGAAAAGAAGTTGAAATAGTAAAAGAAATGAAGAACACCAAAGTAAAATATTTAGCCCTAACTGAAACCAAGAAAAAAGGAAATGGAGAAATTGAGTTAGATGACGGATATGTACTGATATATAGTGGAGTACCGAGAATGGAAAGAGCTAGAGGAGGGGTGGCACTTCTGATCCACGAAGAAAAGAAAAACAATATAATAGATTGGGAATTCATAAGTGAGAGAATAATGATTGTTAACATTAAAGAAGAACAAGAAAATATAGTAATGATAATAGTTTATGGTCCAAATGAAGATGATAGTAGAGAATAAAAACATGTTCTATGATTCACTACAGAAAATCATAGATGAAAGAAAGGAAGAAGTATTGATAGTAGGAGATCTAAATGGAAGAGTAGGAAACAATATGGAAGAATGGAGACAGGTAATAGGACAACATGGAGAAGAGACATTAAATGATAATGGTACACGAATCTTAGAATTATGTGTAACAAACGACATGGTAGTGGTAAATACTAAATTCCCACATAAAGAAATCCATAAATACACCAGGGAAAAACCAACAAGAAGGGAAAAATCTATAAATGACTATTTCATAGTAGAGAGAAATACAATGAGAAAGATAAGAGATGCCAGAGTCAAAAGAGGGGCGGAAATTGGGAGCGACCATAAACTATTAATAATGGAAAGAGTAGTACAAAGAAGTAGAGTGCTAAAAACTAATGGAAAAAGAAGACAGGAAAAGCAAAATAAAATAAGAATAAAGGCATACAAATTAAAAGATACAAAAGTTAAAGAAAAATATCAGCAACTAATAGAAGCAAAGATACCAGAGAAACATGAATAGGAAGAAAGAGACGTAGATAAATTGTGGGATGAATTTAAGAAGATTTTGCTACAGTCTGCAGAGGAAAGCTGCGGGACAACATACATTGGAAACAAAATGAAAAGAACGGCATGGTGGACAGATGAGCTGAAAGAAGAAGTCACGCATAAGAAAATACTGTGGAAAAAGTACCTATCAATTAATGATTTAGAAAGCTTCGAAGAGTATAGGAGGCAAAGGGATATAGTTAAAAAGAAAGTGTTAGAGGCTAAAAAGAACTCGTGGAGAAAATTTGGGGAAAGTATGGAAGAGAACAGCCGAGAAAATCAAAAACTATTCTACAAAGTTTTAAAGACCTTGAGAAAAGATAAAGAAAGCCCATTAAAATACATAAAAGGAAAAGATGGTAAACTAAGAACAAAACCAGAAGAAATCATGCAAAGATGGAAGGAATACTTCGAAGAATTGCTGAAGGATGAAACACAAACTAACAGGACGGAGGTTCAAACAGGAAACGAAAGAACAGAAGATATAGAAATGGAGGATGAAGAAGAGGAAATAAATGATATCAAAGTAGAAGAATTAAAAGCAGCATTAAAGAAAATGAAGTTAGGTAAGGCTAGTGGACATGATGGTTTAACACCAGAAATGCTTAAATACATGGGAAATGCTGGAGAGCAACTGTTTTTGAACCTACTGAATGTTATATGGGAAAAGAAAACTGTACCGAAGGAATGGGAGATATCAGTAATAATCCCAATCTTCAAGAAAGGGGATAATAGAGAATGTAGAAACCATCGGGGAATCTCATTGCTCAGTGTGCCAGGGAAGATATATTCAAGAATCCTGGAGAATAGACTCAGAAAATATGTCGAAGAGCAATTGGAAGAAAGTCAAGCAGGCTTTAGACCAGCAAGAAGTGTACAAGACCATATTTTCACCCTCAAACAAATAACAGACAAGACAATAGAATACAATAAAAAGGCACATGTATGTTTTGTAGATCTACAAAAGGCTTTTGATAGAGGTCCTTGGAATGAGATATGGAAATCCTTAGAGAAGAAAGGAGTGGATAAAAACCTAATAAAAGCAATCCAAAGTTGGTACAAAGGATGCAGATGTTACGTGAGGACGAGAAACCACCAGTCAGAGGAATTTGAAATAACAACAGGAGTTAAACAGGGAGATATACTATCACCATATCTATTTATAATACTATTAGATGAAGTAATAAAGGAATGCCATATAAAAATGAAACAATTTCAGGTAGGATACTGGAATATGAAATCAATTAAACTAACAGAGCTCATATACGCTGATGATATTATACTAATAGCTAATACACAGGCTAGTTTACAATATAATCTAAATATTCTTAATGAAGAATTAAAGAAGAAGAATATGGAAATAAATACGGAGAAAACTAAAACAATGATAATCAGCAGAGAAAAGACAAACCATAAGATAAAACTGAATAACGAACCTTTAGAACAAGTGACAAATTTCAAGTATCTTGGAGTAATTATAAACAGTCAAGGAAAAGAAGAGGAAGAAATAAGAGATAGAATCATGAAGACAGGAAAGCTATATCAAATGATAAACCGAGGATTTATAGGCAAAAAAGAAATATCTACCCAAACAAAATTCACTGTATACAAAACAATTTATATACCAACACTTACATATAGCAGTGAAAATTGGACATTGACTGGAAAACACCTGCAAAGTGTACAAACAATGGAAATGAGGTACCTTCGAAGAATAAGTGGGAAAACCAGGAAAGATCGGATAAGGAATCAAACCATTCGGCAATCTTTAAATGCTCAGCCACTACAAGAAACAGTTGAACGTAATCAACTTAGATGGTTCGGCCATTTGAGCAGAATGAGTGAGACGAGACTGCCAAAGCAGATATGGGAAGCACGTCCACAAGGAACAAGACCAAAAGGAAGACCAAGAAAGACATGGAATATGAGTGTCAAAGAGATTTTGGAGAAACGAAGCATAAGATGGAAAGAGGCACAGGAAAAGGCGATGGACAGAAACGTCTGGAGAACTCTCTGTAACCCCTCGACACCGGCAGGTAGAAGAGGACGCGACTAAGTTTAAGTTCTAAGTTTTAACATTAACAAGTCAAAAAAAAGATAATGCCAATTTTTGTTGCCATAATATATCGGTATCTGTCACGTGAGATTGATCGATTTTAATTTTTTTGGGTGCGTCGCCTTATGGTCATTATGCACCCTTCAGTATATACGGGGAATATTCCATTATCTAAAATCCTTACCTTAAAATTAAAAAAAAAGGGGTATGGAAAATAACTGTCAAGATATCAAACTCTCACGAAGAGGCGTAAGCCATGTGACTTACAATTTGAAACAGTAGTTTAAAAACACCATGAAGGTATAATTTCAGATATTTGCCAGACAATGCGCTAAAATGAAAATATGAATTTTGGGAGAAATAACACCGTGTAGTAAAAAATAAGAAAATACACCAATTTGGAAAAAAAAATAACAAAATATCAAGGTCCCTACCGATTAGGCATAAATAAAACAAGAATATCAGTTGTAATTTATTGTATTAGTAACAGTGAGTCCTATCCTAATTTTCGGCATAATCACCACCGTTGTTCTGGCATTTGTCGTAGCATGGCACTAAATTTTGCATGCCCATGGTATATGTGTCTGATTTATTTTCCTGTAGTTTACGGTTATTTCAAGCATAAGAAAACAGTTTTTCTTTGTGACGTTTCAGGAGAACACATGCTCCTTTCATCAGGATAATGTAATAACCGTAAACTATAGGAAAATAAATCTACAATGCAAGCAATGCGTAAATACAAGAAAAACTATGTGTGTCTAACAGCAAAGACTGGAACTATCTCTACAGCAGTGTAGCTGTCAAATTCTTGTCCTGCCAGAAACCTCTTCAGTTGAACAAAGAGATGAAAGTCTGTACATTGAAGGCCAGGGCTGTACAGACAGGGAGTGGTCCAAGATCTCTCACCTGAAGTGATTCAAAGGGCCCGTGTGTACTCAACTGTATGGGGTTGTGCACATTCGATTGGCCTTCCGTGAATTGTCTGTACCATCGTCTGACCATACTATCACTCACGACGTCCAGTCTGCACACGTCACCCGGTTGCTGCTGGCTCTGTGCCAAATTCTGAGTGTGCAATGTAGGCTACATCGCGGTCAGTGGGAGACTGTATGAGAGCTGCAGTCTTTAACCCAGAACTGTCCTAAAACGGCTGCATTGGAACTGTACCAGATTACTGCTACATGCTACTTCCTCCTGCCTGCATGTGTGTGTGTCCCTCTCCGGCCACTAGTGCTGCGTATAGGCACCATTGGAGCTTTTTTCAGGATGCCCCTTGTATATGAACTTTCAGAAGCTTTTATTATTAGAGTGTTCCTGTTATAATTTGTGGTTAGCTAAATCAGGTACCTATACAATGCAATTCTATAAATCCCTTGCGTTAAATTTCTAATACCTACATACCCTTTTCGTCAGCATTAATGCATGTTTTCAGTTTCACAGTACTTCACTTGGATATACTGTACTGAAGCAGAAATCCCATTGATAATGTAAGAAAATATGACACTTTATTTTGTTCGATTCTGTTGTTTCACTTACATGAAAGAGTTAAGTTGTTTGCTTTACAGAGAAGAGAGAAGTAGCTTTATGCATTGAAAAATGACTCCGCACTCATGGTTCTTGCAAGCAGTGTGTTCCAAACCTCAGTGGAAATATCAACATATAATATTGAGAGTGTATATGGAGACTGATAAATTACAAATTGTATTTCTTAATCAATCACTCTGCACTCTTATCTCATTTAGTCGTAACTTTAAAAATAATCAAGTATTTTATTTTAAACTTACTGCATATGACAAAATTCCGTAATCCTTCCCTAGCTTGTGAATTGTAATAATTTTCCACATTCACTATTTTGCAGTTTGAATTCAAATCATAGAGAATAGAGAAATTAAGTCAATTTCATAGAAGATAATATTGGTACTTAACAAAACCATACGTGGATCTGTATGAGTTTATTATTTCCATTTGCAAAAACATCGATTTAGTTTAGTTTGTAATTGTCAGGGAAAAATGTACATTTTGTCCTGGAAAACCTGGAAAAGTCAGGGAATTTCATTTCTGCTTGTTTGTAGCCACCCTGAAAGAATTTCACTTACTCGAAGGAGTACAGAGGGTCAAGGGTATCCATAGATTTTAAGTTTCTACCTCCAGACAATGTAGCTTTTTGACAATCTTTTT
This sequence comes from Lepisma saccharinum, assembly GCF_977018435.1. Taxonomy (NCBI): domain Eukaryota; kingdom Metazoa; phylum Arthropoda; class Insecta; order Zygentoma; family Lepismatidae; genus Lepisma; species Lepisma saccharinum. The sequence goes on along the minus strand of NC_139233.1, from coordinate 100,962 downwards.
TTCAACTTAGTTCTAACTTAGCCTTTGGCATTTAGATGCCATCTGTTCACTAATTCACAATAAGGCACCAAAGCAAAGTCACTTAAATTTGATTGTATAGTGAAAAGGCAAGATCTCATATATTCTATGTGGTCAAAAGTATCCGGACACACTGTGAAACGTGTGTTTATTATACAGGGCGATACAGTAATGCCATCTACCACGTGGAACACATGGTCAGCGATCTCAGTAGTCTGGAGACAGCAGTATGGGACGGTCTGAGGAACTCGCCAACTTTCATTGTGGTCAGGTGCCGCTTGTGTAAAAGTCTGTGCGCAAGATTTCCACCCTCCTACACATCGCTCGGTCCACCGTTTCCGGTGTTATAGTGAAGTAGAATCATGAGAGGACGTGTACAACCCAAAAGCATGCAGACCTTTCATGTTGATCTCCAGAGACCGTCGTACAGCGTAATCGTCAATCACCCATCTCCACCATCACACAGGAATTCCGAACTGCATCATGACTGCTCGGCGTGAGGTGTGGCAACTTGGTTTCCATGGCCAAGCAGCTGCCCATAAGCCAAACATCACACAGACAAATGCCAAACGCTGCCTCGCGTGATGCAAAGAGCATCAAAACTGGTCCATAGAATAGTGGAAAACTGTTGTGTTGAGTGATGAATCACTGAAGACAATGGGGTGAATTCCTAGTGAACGACATCTACCAACCTGTATAGTGCCAACAGTGAAATTCGGGAGTTGCGGGGTTACATTGTGTTCATGTTTCTCCTGGAGGGGGCTTGGGATCTCTTGTTGCTTTAGATGGCAATGTCATGGCACAAGCTTACGTTGACATTTTAACCGCTTTCATGCTGCCACTTCGGGGATGACCATTGTGTCTTTCAACATGACCGAGCACCCGCCCATACTGCAGGGCTTGTGAGGGAGTGATTTGATGACAACCCCTGTCCTACTATTGGATTGGCCTGCACAAGGTCCTGATTTGAATCCCATAGAATATCTTGGGGATGTTTTGGAACACGGACTTCATGCTAGAGCACACTGACCCACATCGATACCTCTTCTCATATCGGTGCTCTGCGAGAAATGGGCTGCCAATCCCCAGGAAACTTTCCTCCACCTGATTGAAAGTATGCCTGCGAGAGAGTGAAGGCTGTCATCAAGGGCAAGGAAGGGCCAACACCGTATTGACTGCCAGTGTTCCCGATGGAGGGTGGCCCAAACTTGTTCTTCATTTTCAGGTGGGTGCCCGGATACTTCTGATCACACAGAGCACCTAAATGTAATTGTAATAGATACCTTCACTGTGTAGAACTGTATGACAATGTAAATTTTTCATTAATTTATTTCAGGATATTGATAAGATACTATCAGTACAGAAACAAGCATTGTCAGATCCAATAGCTTTTGTTGAGAAATTACAAAGAAAGGAAGATTTGGGAATTCCTTCTCCACAAGTTATATGTGATGTGAGTCTTTATTTTTTATTATATTACTTGTGTATTATTCTTGAATTAATTTCAGTGGGTGGTGGATGAATAGAAACCATAGCAACAATTGAAACTGAATGTAGCAACTTTTTGTGATGTTACATGCTACATGTATGTGTTGTGTGTGGGTGGGATGTTTGTGAGTATGTAAATAACTCAAAGAATGACTTTATCAAATTTAATGCACTTTATTAATTGTTTATGAAAAAATATTTCTGTATTTGTGAAATTCTGTTTCTTTGTCTTAAATGCTCATAAACGTTTCTACTGTGAATCACATACTGGAGTCCATCTGTGTATCCTGAAGTGGATGTGCACCAGACACAGTGTGTTCACAAGAGCTGGGCTTACACTTTGATAGTTCTAGTAAAATGTATGTAATTACATGGCCAAGATATGACCACGTAAACCCTATGGTCAGAGCCTTACAGCAACATTACCAACTTCACGATTAGAAAGGGGTGTTGTTTAACCTTAACTACATTGGGAATTTCTCCTATAAAATAAATTCATCTTGTTCAATTGTACGAACAGTGGTCCACTTATTTTATTTGTATATTTGTACCCCAAAGTTTCTACCTTCTTCCTGCCCTTATCATTCCACAGGAGCTAAATACCAGCTGGTAGTAATTGAGTTAGTCCTCCTCCGTAGTCGAGCGGGTTAAGGCGTTCACTCGTCTTGAGATCGTTCGCTGCGGGACGGCGTAGGTTCGAATCCGGCTATGGTCGGAATTTATTTGGCCTAAGTATAGGGCCGGTGGCAACCCACCATCGTGAGGAAATTGGGAAGCTCCGAATGAGTGAGCGTAACCCGATCGAGAAGACCTGCAACGGCTGGGGGCTCGTTGGACTGATCCCCCGACACTCCAATACTGGTCTAAGATCTCCACGCTACAACAGGTGATGGAGGAACAGTGTGGGAGGGAGACCAGCAGTCGGTAGGTAAGCCAAGGTAGGTAAGCCAAGGCCCTCACGGGCTGTAGAGCTATGGGTTATTAGTAATTGAGTTAAATGTTTATTTAAAACTGAAGTTTGAACCAGTTTTACAAACATATCAAATACGAGGATTATATCCACTGCTTTTGATCCAGAAATGTGCCCAGTTTTGCACTGAAATCTTGATGTTTTATGTAGCTCTAGTGATTTGGGAGTACTGTTCCAACTTATAACACACTCTCTACCTGGATGTGTCACATTTTTCACCATCCAACATGGTGTCGTAATTTTCCATAACTCCACAAGTCTCTCTTGAAAAATTATATTATTTAACCGGTTGGATTTTCTTTTGCCTTTCAGCTGCCCAAGATTGAATGGTCCAAATATGATATAGCATTTTCTTCAGTGCCTAGTCGTCCAAACACCAGAACCAGTTCCTACAAACCAACCACAGACATTGTGGAGCCAGATGTGTGTGTCAAAGGATTAGATGGCAAAATACTTGTCAGAGGACGAGTGTTTGATGAGAGCAAACCAGAGACATTCAATCAGGTAAAATATATTATTATTTCTCTTGTAGTTTACGGTTCTTACAAGTGCATAAACACAATTTTTGTTGCAACATTTCGGTAGTTAGTTACAATGTAATGTTAATCAAACAAGAATAAATGTCTGAAGAAGGGTGCATGTTTTCTCCCAAAACATTACATCAAAAATTGTGTTTATGTGCTTGTAAGAACTGTAAACCACAAGAGAAATAATTCTACAATACAAGCAAAACATACATACAACAAAAATTATAATACAGGGCATGATGGAAATAAATGAAACCAGAGATACATCACGTCAAACCCAGACAAAAGTTCCTCTTCCACTTTTCCGAGAGATGCTCAGTGTCTGAACTAGACACCACCGAAATTGCTGGAAAGTACAGTTCACACCTCTGTAAAACGAGTACTATGGCAGTTAGAAAGGCGGTTCCCAAGAAATCATAAAGAAATCTTATGCGCTCTACCAGAAATGCACCATGGGAGATCTGTGGGACCTAATGCGGAAGTGAAAGGGGTATCTGAGGAAGCAGGTGGACATCAATTACATGATATCCAGATACTATTCACAATTACAGAAACACGATAGACGAAACCAGGATAATTTTAGCATGGTTGCATTGCTGGAGGGGCAATTGGCATAGCAACACAGACAATAAATGCAAGCAAAATGCTCGTTAGCTGACGAATGTCATGGGAAAACTTTGTGGTTGAATGTGACCTCACTTGGTAAACAGCTTAAAGGAAGGTATTAAAAATACCCTGAACACCTATGATACACTTTACTTCACAGGTAGAACACTGTACAAGAAGTTACAGCAATTGCTCAAAATGACTTACGTTCATTTGCACACAACAGCGCAACCGTCGGTGTAGTGAATTCCGCACTCTTTCCAATATCCTCGGTGAATTTCATATTTATGCACATGCATCAATCACACGTTCCTCTAACTCGGCAACATTATCGACAGGAGAGCTGTACACTTTGCTCTTCATGTGACCCCAAATACAAAAATCCAATCGATTTAAATCAGGTGACCGTGGTGGCCACAATACAGGCCCTGCACCACCTATCCAGTGCCGACCATAGCATCGCATAAGCTGCTGCCGCACAGGTAAAGCAAAGTGTGAAGGTTTCCATCGTGCATGAACCACATACACAACCGCTGGCGAAGGGGAACATCTTCCATTAGGCTTGGAAGATGATTACGTAGGAACTGAAGGTACCCACTACTGTTGAGTTTGGGAGGCAGGATGTAAGGTCCCAATATGAAATCACCTACTACACCCATCCACACATTCAAGGTGAAATGTTGCTGATGTTGTGACTCAAACATTTCATGGGGATTTTCATCACACCACACATGAGTATTATGAAAGTTCACAAGTTCACGAGTGAATCCAGCTTCATCTCTGAATGAATTGTCACCTAAAAAGCATTGGTGTAATGCAAGTTTTTGCAGCATCCACTCACAAAACCTAACCCTGGCCTTGCAATCTGTTGCTTGGAGACCTTGTACGCGTTGGAGATCGTATGGGTAGAGCAACTGGCGGTGTAAAATGTGCCACACACTGCGGTGAGAATCACCTCGCTCCTATGCTGCGATCCTCCTAGTTGACATCCCTGGTGCTTCTTCAACACATTGTAAAATGCTTTCCTCTTCTTCCATTGTGATACGTGTTGGCTTACCGCTTCTTTCTCCATATTCAAAACTCCCGTGTTCTCGGAGGCGTTGGTGTAATCTTATGAACACGCGACGATCAGGGTGTCGTCGGTGAGGAAAAGCTTTCTGGTACAGGCGTGCAGCCTCCACTGTATTACCGTCTGCTTTCCCATAGAAGAAATGCATGTCCGCATATTCCTCGTTAGTGTACACATGTTCCATTTGAACCACGATACATGCACTTCAGTGACAGACAGTGTTGTACGTATTCCATCTCGAACAGACACACTTACTGAACTACATCTCATGCCTTCTAGCCTTGATGCAAGTCACGCTGCCCCCTGATGGTAAGGATAGGAACTACGCAAATTACGTAATACTAGTAGAACACGTCGTACCTTTTACGTGATTCAAAGGCACCTACAGTATGGAGTACAGCAATTTCCAATAATGTCATGTACGTTTCGATTAGGAATGGTATCGAGACGAGACGAGACTTTCCTTGGTCTTGGTCTCATCTCGAGTTCAAAAGGGTGAACTTGCTTCGTGTACTAGGTGGCCATCTTGGTCTCGATCTCTTCCTTAAAAAAGTCTCGAGGGTGGTGGTCTTGGTCTCTAATTCGAGACCAAGACAAGAACATGGCTGGTCTCGGCCTCGTTACCATCCCTAGTTTTGATTGACAATACGTACGTATGTACATAGGTATCATGCCTACATCCTGCATTCACACCACAACACTACTGTGTCACAGTGCCCAAGTGGTAAAGTGTTCAGCTTACATTCAGTAGGTTGAGGGTTCAACTCCCGTGACCATCGGAAAACAAATTGGTATTGTTTCTTTCATCTTACGTATTCTATTTTTTGTACGGGTGTTTCTTCCGTCACAAAGGTTGGATGGAGGTTTTTCATAGGCCCTCATCGACTCCCTTCACACATCATACTCTTTCCATCTTTTACAAACTACAAACCACAGCTAAACACTGTTTTCCCATGACATTCGTCTGCCAACGGGCATTTTGCTTCCATTTACTGTCTGTGTTACTATGCCAATTGCCCCTCCGGCAATGCAACCATGCTAATATTATCCTGGTTTTGTCTATCGTGTTTCTGTAATTGTGAATGGTATCTGGATATCATGTAATTGATGTCCACCTGCTTCCTCAGATACCCCTTTCACATATTCTTTCTATGGGGAGTCCCTTCCACATTAGGTCCCACAGATCTCCCATGGTGCGTTTCTGCTAGAGCGCATAAGATTCCTTTACGATTTATTGGGAACCGCCTTTCTGACTGCCATAGTACTCATCCTACAGAGGTGTGAACTGTACTTTCCCACACTTTCGTTGGGGTCTAGTTCAGACACTGAACATATCTCGGAAAAGTGGAAGAGGAACTTTCGTCTGGGTTTGATTCGATGTATCTCTGGTTTCATTTATGACCATCACTTATAATACATCCTGTATAACATTTATTGTAGTAGAACAGAGTACAGAAATCTTAAACGGTCGGATATATCTGTGTTTATTTAGAGTAGAGTTCATACTAGTGTTGACATGCTTCAAACAATTGAGACACATGTTTAAAATTTCTCATTTCAAAACATTCTGTTATTTTATAAGTGTCTCTTGACTTCATTGATTGTATTTTTAAGTTAAATTTTCTATGCTGTATTTCAATGTACAGTCACCTGCAATAAAAAAAGGACATGTGGATCATTATTTACTTTCCTGCATGTTTTGTTTGTTGCTTGACACTGGTGGGCAAATTTCAATATCAAAATAAGGCAGAAATTACACCCGATTCAATCATTCCACTGAACAGCTGAAGACCAATTTAGGCATATACTTACTCGTTTTATTTACTCAAGCTTTCTTCATATCATGTGGCTTCTTCATGAGTTATGACGAGAATAGTCAAAGTTAGTACAACTTAGTCATCAGTCTAAGATGGAGTGACAGAGCATTCGACATTGTCTTTCACCTTCCATTTTTACCTTTTTTTAATATCCAACTTCACATTTTTTAAACTTTGACTATGTTGCATTAACTCCTGAAGAAACCACATTATGTGGTGAAAGCTTTAGTAAATATACCAATGAATTACTTGCCTAAACTGGCCTTCAGCTGCTTACTTCAATAGCAAGTCTTGGATAGAATTTTCTGCTGTCACCTTAGAGTTAAGCAACACATGCAATGTCATACAGAAAAGTGTGCATATACGAGGGTGATTCAAATGAAAACCTTATTTATTTATTGTGAGGCAAATGAGGAAACAGGAAAATTATACATACATCATCTTTCGATGTAGTCCCCATGACGTGCAATGCACGTATTCCATCATTTTGGAAGTGCATGGATACCTCGTGAGAAGAATTATCTTGGTTGTGACTGTCACCACTTGTGCACCGTGGTTTTCACCTCTTCATCGCTTTGGAAATGCTTGTCTCCAATCACCTCTTTGAGACTTCCCATCACTGGAGGCATGGTCTGGTGAATAAGGTGGGTGTGTGAGACATTCAAATTTCATATCCTGGATTGTTGTATCCATTAAAAGGGCATTGTTCAGCAGTAACAATACACCTGAAATCATAAGTCCTCGTCGTTTACTCCTGATTGCAGGGCGAAGGTGATTTTGGAGCAGATCTGCATAAGAAGTACTGGTCACTGTTACTCCCTTTTCAATGTAATGTTAAAAAATGTCCCCATTTGCATCCCAGAAGAGAGAGAGAGAGAGCATTACTTTTTCTGCTGGTGGTGGGTGCAGAATATTTTGGTTTTGACAACGAGCTTTGGTGCCATTCCTTGCTTGATCTTTTTGTTTCATGTTGGTGATGGTGCACCCAGGTTTCAACTCCTGTAACAATTCCTTCCAGAAATCCATCACCTTTGACCTGGAAACAACACAAAAGTTCCTCACAGGCATTGACGCAACGATCTCAGTTCAGCAGTCAACTGACGTGGCACCCATCTCGCCGACACTTTATTGAATCGCAGCACATCGTGGACAATATTGTGTGCTGAATCAAGACATATCCAAAATGGAGGCTATTTCCTTCACAGTAATATGTCTCTTTTCCTTCACAAGCTCTTCTGCTGCGCTGATGGGTTCATTCTTCGCTACACAGTGTGCCTGGCTCAGTCGCAGGGCATCCTCCACAGAAGTTACGCCACTTTTAAACTTTCTACACCACTCGTACACTTGTTGTAGGTTCACACACGAATCACCATCCTGCACTTTCATCCTGCGATGAATTTCAAGTGGTTTAACACCTTCACATCACAGATCGCTGCTCTAACTCTGTGCATGTCGACAATGGGGCGGCCATCTTTGCATTCACGCTGCTTCCTTCTTCAGTGTTGCAGCGTCATGTTGCCACCTGTTGGTCATGTTTTCAACTACAAGGATAACTCTTGTCAACTTACAAATCAATTGTACAACTTTTCGGAATTTTATTGCACTTTTAAGGTTTTCATTTCACTCACCCTTGTGATGGTGACCCAAATGCTGGTCTTTCTGTACTTTTAGATTTTGTAATGTAAATCCTGCTGTGAACTGATAACCATGCATATTCTGATGCTTGAGAATTGTAACTATTAACAGTTGTTCAAAATATTGATTAATAATAAAAAGCAATTTATCGGAATTTTATTGAAGGATTCAATCAGAATACAGTGAAATTGCAATTATACGTTTCGCGATAGTACGTTTTTCTCGTTAGTACGTTTTTTTTCTGGCGGTCCCTGCCAATTTCCATAAGGCTGCGTGGTATTATACAGAGTGTCTCACTCGTAAGGGGCCCCGGAAAAAGTGTTATAAAAATCTTAATGAAAGAGGATATGAAACCAAATTTGTACATGACATACCTTTATGGTTGAGAAATGAAGGTACATTACAAGAAGTGCTGGAAGTGACCTTCCCCCACCTGGCCTGATAAGGATTGGTCATCACCATTTCCATGTTGCGTGCTGCAGTGGCCTTGTACGGGGGGTGTTAAGTGACTCTTTGATCCACCCTGTATATTACCTTCTTGCATTTCATAGGTACATCCCTGTTCCATATTAATCTTCAAACACTTTGGTATTGTTTTTTTGTATTATTTATGTATGCATACACAATTATTGATGCAGATTTATTTATCTTTTTCAGCTATGGACTGCGGAAGAGCAAAGGCGACTGGAAGAACTTCTGGTTGATTTCCCTCCAGAAGAGATTGAGATGAGGCGATGGAAGAAGATAGCAACAGCATTGGGTAAGACTACCAGTCAGCTTTGGATGAGTCATGGATTGTGCTTATTTCCTCAAAGAATTGTATTTGATAGTTCTCGTGTTCAATCAACAAGAATTATATCACTCATTGTATTATTATAATGATATCGTTACATCGAAAAAATATAACTGACTAACTGGCTTTTCTAAACTTGAAGGTTGTTTGCTGTCCCTTTCCTGGCTAAAATCAGTCTAGTGTTGACCAATTTCGTGGCCTTTCTACAGGTCTCTTCCCATCAGGTTTCCCAGTAAGAACCCTGAAAGCATTTTTTTTAAATGTGATCAATTTTGTTTACCAAATATGTTTACTGAAGAGTTTATGATAAAAGTGGGAAAGGTTGATATATATTTTTTTAAATTGGAACAACGAACGAGTTAATTGTATTGAGTATCTTGCATTATTTATATTTTTAGTTTCGATAACAGCATAAACCAGAAAATATCACTGTGGTTGTGCAGGCACCAATTACATTATGTTTGAATTATGTTGTACTAAATAACGCTCTCTTATCTGTTCTTCAATTTATTAACATTATGAACTGTAGATTAGCATTATAAGAAGGTACTTTCAGAAATATTCGATTTAATAAGAGTGTGCAGTCATAATTTCTCAGAAATACTAATACTTCATGTTCTTAGTCACCTTACAGCTAAAACTTTGTTCCACATCATTCATTTTCATCATTGTGTTTAGGTCAGAGGTATGAAAGCCATATTAAAAATTGCAAGGAAAATAAACTTTTTTAAATTCAGAACCAAATATTTGTTTTCTAAGTTTGACTGTACAAATAACTTTAATGTAGGAACCTTTATTTGTCTTTGAACAATACAATCAAATTGCAAGATCAATATTCTTTTGACATCAAGTTGAACATGGCCATGTCTGCTAACACTGACTGACTGCAGTGACATCTTCCTGCTGACATAGCAAGTAGAGATGTTGGATTTGCTGCTTCTTCGCAGTCTCCGTTTCTCATCCACCTCTGCGAATGACTGTGAGATGTAGTCGAGGGCTTGGACATACTCTATGTGATCAGAAGTTTCCGGACACCACCTTTGGGCCACCCTCTATCGGGAGCACTGACAGTCAATAGGGTGTTGGCCCACCCATAGCCTTCATGACAGCCTTCACTCTCTCAGGCATACTTTCAATCAGGTGGCGGAAGGTTTCCTCGCGGAGCACCGAAATGAGAAGAGGTGTTGGTGTGGTCTAGCACGAAGTCTGCGTTCCAAAACATCAAAGAGATGTTCTATGGGATACAAATCAGGACTCTGTGCAGGCCAGTCCAATAGGGGATGTGGTTGTCATCAAACCACTCCCCCCACAAGCCCTGCAGTATGAGAGTGTGCTCAGTCGTGTGGAAAGACACAATGGTCATCTCCGAACTGGTCTTCGATGGTAGGCAGCATGAAAGTTGTTGAAATGTCACTGTAAGCTTGTGTTGTGACATTGTCATGTAAAGCAACAAGGGGCCTAAGCCCCCTCCAGGAGGAACATGACCACACTGTAACCCCGCCACCCCCGAATTTCTCTGTCTGCATTAAACAGGCTAGTAGATGTCGTTCACTAAGCATTCGCTACACCCACACCCTACCAACGTGATTCATCACTCCACACAAAGGTTTTCCACTCTTCTATGGTCCAGTTTCGATGCTCCTTGCACCACGTGAGTTGGCATTTGCCTTTGTGATGTTTGGCTTATGAGCAGCTGCTCGGCCATGGAAACCAAGTTGCCGCATCTCAAGCCGAACAGTCATGGTGCTTGGAGTAGATCCTGATGCAGTTCAGAATTCCTTTGGGATGGTGAAAATGGATGATTAACGATTATGCTGCACGACCCTCTTGAACACTCGACAGTCTCTGGAGGTCAATATGGGAGGTCGGTCTGCATGCTTTTGGGTTGTACATGTCTCTTCATTTTTCGACTTTACTATAACATAGGAAACAGTGGACCTAGGGATGTTTAGGAGGGTGGAAATCTCGCACACAGACTTCTTACACAAGTGGCACCTGACCACAATCAAAGTTGGTGAGTTCCTCAGACTGTTCCATGCAGTAGATGACATTACTGTGTCACCCTTTATGATAAACACACGTTCCTCGATGTGTCCGGATACTTTTGATGACATAGAGTATCTTTAACATGTTTTTCATTGAGAGGTCTATCTGTTTTGTGTTATAGTATGTATGAACGAGGATGTGGTGTAAAGATTTTTTTATTGCGACTGTACTAATTAAATGTGTCACATAAGTGGACTTGTTTTCCATTTCAGGGAACAGGACACCAAAACAAGTGCAGAGCAGGGTGCAGAAGTATTTCATCAAACTCCAGAGAGCTGGTTTGCCAGTTCCAGGAAGAGCTCCTAAACTAGAAAATCAGTTAAAGAAGGTAAATGGTATAGGCTGTACATTTCTATGAAAGTACCTTGGATTTTACATTTTCCTATTCAATTTTTTGTTGCTCCCAGTAAAGCAATATATTATATAAATTTCTTCTAATGTCGACCCCCCCCCCTTTGTTTTCTTCATTTTTTTCTTTCCACCTTGGTCCCCTAGGAAATGTAAACTCGAGGCTCCGTCCTTGTTGCCACAACCAGAAAGCACAATTTAGCTTCCAATAGTGCAACTTTCCCACTTTCATCCAAATTTTCCCTTTATCTTAAAAATTGATATTACCATAAAAAAAATTAGGGCTGAGCTGGTACCAGTGGTATTAGTGTTTGCAAGTATTGGTTGGATTTTATTTACTGATGCTTTCCTGGCACTTTGGTCTTTGGTGGGGTCTACTAAAGTGGCTCACAACCATAGGTGTAACTTGGCAGGGACAAGGGGGTGCACTTGCCTCCCCCCACCCAAAACAAATCCAGTTTTCTTAAAATTTTAAACTTAATACATCTTTTGTTAACCTCCTGGGATCTGAGGAGCAAAATAAAGAGTAATATTTCTGATTTCGCACATATCACAGTTACAGGAAAATAATCCTAAATACTAATTTTATGAAATGGAAAACTTCGAGACTGCCCCCCAAAGTTGAACCCCAAGTTCGATTAGGTTCCAAGTTATGCCCATGTGTCCACAACACTTTTGGAGAATCTGATTATCATGAAAGTTTTGCAAAATTCTGTAAAGATTGAGAATTCTTATATCCTCATTCATTGCTTCACTCTGCGTGTACACTCACCTCACTCTGCAGTTTGTTTCTTTATACAGGATATTTGCGGAAGATACAATTCAACCTACAATTGTATCAATATATGCTGTATAAAACACACCTTATTGGCTGTACAACATTTTCAGCAAGTTAACTACTTGTGTCATGATAATATTGCCTTTTAAAAGTTTCCAAGTTATTGCTGCCATTTGCCTTTCAAATTTCTTACATCTAATTTCTTGTTCTATTATTATTATTATTATTATTATTATTATTATTATCGTGCAAGTAATATTATATGATGATGCAACTCAAATAAGTATATTTGGTCTTGTAATAATTATTAACATAAATCTGACTTTATAATTTGGTGCACACAGGAGATATACTATGTCGACATTTAAGCAAAAATGGAGGTTTGACTTGAACATGGGTGTCTGGCATATCATGCCATTGCTCTACCAACTGAGCTATTGAGCCAGCCCTGGTTTTTCACTAGCACTGTTTTAACTGTGTGGAATTTCTCATTGTCAGATTCCCATTGTGGTAACATTGACGGACATTTCCACATAGGCAAAACAGTGAAAGCAAAAAAATCAAGTGAAGCTAAGACTGGCGGTAGAACAAGCACTGTATATCAAGTTCTTTTCAGATTGCATTTTCACTTAAATTTCTGCACAATAAATCAGACTGTGCAACCGGAAATGAGATGAATATGGGTATGGAAAATAACAAGTTATAATCCAAGTGAATCTATCAATATTATTTTAAGAATATTTTTTTAAAAAAAACATTATTTCTAGTTGAAAATATGGGTTAGCCCGGACCCTCACATTAGAACTGCCACTGGACTAGACACTCAAGAATTGTCATCACCTTCTAACTCACATACATGATAGAATTACCTAAGTTAACTAATGTTCTGCCTCAAATTAGTGCCATATTACATTTTATGGTAATTTAATGTTGATGTAATTTGTTGCAGGCATCCCATCGCCATCAGAGAAACAACCGTCTTCTCTTCCGTCCTTCAACATTCTTCCCATCCCAGGATCCTCCAGTGTTCATGTCAGAATTTGATGAGGATGCTGGTTCTTCAGGCACGAATGCCTCCCAGTATCTGGACAATGAACTGTTGGTGAAAGAAGAGCCTGACGACGATTATTCGGTAAATATGAATGCATTTCCTAAACTTCAAGGATCTCGCTTGCATATTTTTCTTAATTTTTTCGGTATAATGCAATATGGTTGACGTGATCTAAATATCACATATTGTTCTTTCTGAAAATCGAAAGTGCAAAGTAGCATATGAACTGGGGAGAAAATATGGGTAAATTTTGGCAGGATTAAAGCTTGTAAAGATGCATTCATGAATCCAAACATCTCAGGGGTGGCCAACCTTTTTTGGTTTGAGGGCTAATTTACATTTGAAGACTCACTGGCAGTCTACTTATCTTATTAGACCTTACAATGAGAGCCTAAAAAAGGAAGCAAAGGGCAATACCATAAAATGGACATTGATTAATTTATTTTATGTATGCATTTATTTACTTATTTAAAAAGTTTTGGCTTCAGTACTGTGGGCCTGGCACCTGTTTTAAGTGATAGTGGTAAGTCTTTTGTTTCTTCTTACCGGGTTCACTCGTGACTTGGCGGCTTGTAGCCCGACTAATAAACAGCAGACAGCAGCCTCACAGCGAGTTTACAGTCTTACGATCGCAAACTTTTGACAAACATCACAGCATTCCACAGGGTTGCGAATAACTGCCTACTGGCCCAGTATTTTGTGCAAACAATGTTGCATCTAACAATATAATCAAACCGGCCATGTCGCTAACAACAATGTGGTGTAGGAGAAGAAAGCTTCTGATTGCCCATTGTTCAGTCGTTCAATAACAAATTGTTGGTTACTCCGAACGGAGAAGGCAAAGGATATTTACATTTTTTATGGTTAATTATTATGTGATTTAACAAAGAAAGAAATTAACTGTTACAACAAAGCTCTTTTCCTGATACTACAGTTGAAAATACAGAGAGGTAAATAATAAAATGTTTTGTGAATGTGCATAATAAAATCCGTATAATATGACAGAGCACCGCGGGCTACCTCTCTCGACTTGCTGGTCGACTACGAGTTGGCCACCCTTGCTTTATACCATAGTGGGTTTCGAAAACTGAGATAGGATTCACAAGGTAAGAAAAACTGATTTCGGCCACACTGAAACATGTCCATTTAGTCCAAGGTGACAGACAGGATTCACAATGGAACAAACGGATTTCAGCCACAGAGAAACATGTTCATTTAGTCCAAGGGGGCTTTCCAAGACACGTTGGATTCATAAAGGAAAGAATGGATTTTGGCCACAGACAAACGACCCTTTAGACCATGGTGGGTTTCAAGGACTGAGATTGGATTCACAAAGGACGAAATGAATTTCGGCCACAAAGAAACATATTGATTTAGTCCAAGGTGGGTTTTGAAGACACATTGGATTCACAAAGGAAGTAATGGATTTCAGCGGCAAGGAAATATGTCCCTTTATACCATAGTGGGTTTCAGTGACTGAGGTAGGATTCACAAAGTAAGGAACGGATTTCAGCCGCAGAGAAACATGTTGCCTGAAAGGGCAGTGGATTTCGAAGACACAGATAGGATTCTCAAAGGAACTGATTTCGGCCAGAAAGAAACATGACCCTTTAGACCAATGTGGGTTTTGAATGCTGAGATTGGATTCAGAAAGGATGGAATGGATTTCGACCACAAAGAAACATGTTGATTTAGTCCAAGGAGGGTTTCGAAGACAAATTGGATTCTCAAAGGAAGGAACGGATTTGGGCCACAGAGAAACATGACCCTTTAGAGCACCCTGGGTTTTGAATGCTGAGATTGGGTCTAAAAGAAAAACTGTCGATTGCGACCACCTTGGGTTTCAAGGATTGAGATAGGATCCACAAAGTAAGGAACAAATTTCAAGTGTGTCCACATTTTTTGGTTTGAGGGCTAATTTACAAGAATCACTGGCTGTCTACTTATCTTATTAGACCTAACAACACGAGCTAAAAAAGGAAACAAAGTGCCAATACCATAAAATTGACATTGATTATTTTATGTATTTATATATTAAATAACTTTTGGCTTCAGTACTGTGGGCCTGGCACCTCTTTTAGGCCATATCTCCCCAGTTCAGTATTTCATTTTTATTTTTGAAATCACATCACCCCACTCATGACCGGATCAAGAAAGTGTGGGGCGTTACCCCCACACCCCTATACGCCTTCATGGTGTGGTGCTAAGCACAGGGGAGCACTTTACCTTTTTTTTATTTTTTATTATTATTAAATCACTAAAAAGTACCTCACCAGCTTTACAGAAAGCTTCCTTGAAAACCTCTCCATCTACAAATGATGTTTGATAAGAACGTCTGTGACTATAAAGGATACTAGCAATGGGAACATCAGAAGTGATCACCATTTCCAGGAAATTATTTTTCGAGTGCCACCTCACACTATCTGAACCACTCAACTTTTTACTTTTCGGAAGCAAAGATTATACTTCATCCAGTGCTCCCTGTATCGTAGCCAACACAATAATCTACCAAACCAATTTGACATTTTAGAAGGCTGTTGTGTAAAAATGTGTAATTACTAGAGGCATGTATATTTTGTTTTTGACGAAAACACGAAATGTGAAATAACACATTGTAATGTTCATTTTTCATGTTTCTGAAAGATGTGAGGTGCATTTTCCTACCCTGTTTTGTCGCGAAATAATACGAAATGAACTGCAAAATGCGAAATCGACTCTTAAACACGAAATTTACCGTTTATATAACGACACGACACTTTCTGAAGTCTGAAGTATCCTATGAGTTTTTAAATCAAATTTGGGATTATATTCACATTTTTAAAACCAAAAAGTCATTTTATTTGCTGCTTTTTCACCCACTATAACAGCAAAATTTCATTTTATAAACTGCTTTTGAACCTGAAATTGACTCTGTTTTTGTATTGAAATTTTGCTTTTTTATTTACCAAAAATGTGCTCCTGTAGTAATTATTGCATGCAATTTTACTTTGTTTTTATTTTCTCTAATTAGTATATTCTAATGCAAAATTGCTAATGCTTTATTTGGACTCCTCTGTTAAGTAAGTAAATACATATTCAGAAAGAAAAGTTTCCAGTTCCTTTTCATACGCAATTCTAATTCAATATGAAACAAAATAGTAATTGAACCCCTATCAAAATATATCGAATTGGTGTGAAAAATTTACTTGAAACTGGACATCAATTTCTCCAACATTGTACTTCTTTCCTTGCACAGGCAAGACATAAAGGAAGGTGCAAATATTATGAAAATCAGAATACTGACAATCTATTGATTTGGTTTATTTTACTTTGCATTCCTGCCACTTTTGGCTAATTGTGTAGATTAGGATGAGTGGTGGTATAATGAAATTGATGAAGGGATATTCACAATGAACAGCCATGCCAGGATTTGAACCTGTGACCTGCTGACATTGTAGCACGGAATCCAGCTAAATGACATATTAAGTAAGGCAATTACTTTAAGTTAGATACAAATACTTCCAAAATTAAATAAGATTAAAGGTAATATTGAAATATTTTATATTATTTAATAAATAGATTCTACTTATTAAACATAACAACAAAAATATAATAAACAACTTTTTTAGCGCACTGTTATAATTAATATATAAATAAGATGCCTGAAAAAGGATTATGTAGTAACCTTTATTTTTCATGGTACAATGCAATAAAATTGAAAAATAGTTCTTCTGTGTACATCAACTTTGATGCCGAGGGTTGTGTAAACAGATTGACAGGAATGACATCTCTGTGGAGTTCCAACAGCAGAGACCCAATCTTGATATGCTCATCGTGCAGTTTTTTTTTTTTTTTTTTGGTTGTGTTCGAAGAAAGTGAATTCCAAAGTGTAGTGTATTTTTTGTGCAAATTCAATAGATTCAATTCATACATCGGATATTCCTGGAACAACTCTGGTAAAGTTTCTAAAATCTTCACTTAGCTAATGTCCGGTATTAGATAGCTTTTCATAATTTTCTCGCAATGCATTGTGTAATGAAGCTTTACTTTCCCACAGAACGAAGATGGTGAAAGTGGGCAAGATTCAGGAGAGCTGGCACAGATCAAAATGCTCAAGAGGGTGATGAAAGAAAAGGAAGTGCAGGAGAAGGGGCCTTACATCGAACATACAGGTTACAAAGTAAGTATAAGCAGCATAATGTTACAATATGGCTCAGATGCCTGAGAGTAGCATTGCATATTTGAAGTGTTTGGCCAAGTTACAACACTTGTAGCCTCTTTAATGGCACACTGGTAACGCACATGTAATCAAAGGGCCCAAGGTTCGATCCCCCAGTTGAGGGACATTATACAGTGCTTATTCTGATCCCACTTTAAACTCTAGGTTGAGTCCCAATTAGTCTATTAGAGGAGAAAGTGGATTTAAAACGAACAGCGGCATGCCCAGGATTTTCGAAAGGGAGGGGTTATGTACACTTTTTCTGGTAGTCAGCCTTCATTTTGCCATCTTTTCCTACCTTTGGCTTTTTTTTTTTTTAGGAATTCTGGGCCAAAGCGGGGTTATAACACCCCCCATCTTTAGGCATGCCACTGAAAACAAGCAAGAAATAAACCACTTTGCAACATTAAAAAATGCTGGTGTGTATATAATGGAAGTTCAATTTTACATTTTCCTGTTTCACTTGTAACTTTCTTGCTTCTAATACAAAAACAAACAATGACAACAAAATAATATATAATTATTTCCTGAATTTTACTTTCAATTTTTTTTGTCATAATCTCCTTATTTGATATTCCACTGAACATTCACGTAGAGGACATAACACAATTTCACATCTCTTTCTGAAAGTCACATTCACTATTACACTTAACTAACATATGAACTCTGGCAAAAAGTACTTGTCAGAACTTATGTCAATGCTATCTTGTTTACTTATTTACTATTTAAAATCATAAGCAACACAAATCTTCTTGTTTCACGTGACATTTCACAAAGTGCTTTATTTGTACTGTTACAGCCACTGAAGATGAAAGACTTAAATCAGTGTACTGAAGTTCTATTTGTTCACCAGGCGTGCCCACAGGGGGGTTTCATGATGTGCCTGCATCATGGGAATTTTTTTGGGGGGGACAAAATTTTATGCCAATTCTACGTATATATCTTCACACAAAAATGGGGGGATCTTATCGTTTGATTGACTTGTTATTGATTTTTAGTTTTGGATAATTATGTATAGTTTCCACCTACCTGTGGTGATCGTGGCAATAGGGTTGAAATGAAACACCACCTCTTATGCCTTTAGAATCGGTTTGGATAAATGGGAGAGGGGGGCATGGTATTCACATTAATACAAGGTTAGTCGAGCAGACAAACTGTGCAGAATAAGGTTGACTAACAATGGCAGAGAGCCTATCACAACACGGGGGTCATTGCCCCCTCCCCCCAACCTTCGAGGGTAATCAATTCTAAATTAGCAAGGGGGGACAAACGTTGACGGCCAAGGGCACCTCCACCTGCAAAAGGGGGGGGGGACAGAGGAGCAATTACCCCTTCGATTTCAAATTTTATGCAAATAAAAATTGATTTTGTAAAATTTTCTTGCTTGCTTCATTCGCATTATCTGCATTTCTAGTTTTTGTCAAGTTTAGAGCTGTAGCTAGGGGCAACGGGAGTCTGCACAAAATTTTTATTCAGAATCAGCCATATCGAGTGGACGTACATCTTTTTCAAAATAGGCACCATTGACAGCTAAGCAAGCGTCCATACGCTCCTGCAACTTTGTGAATGTCTTTGAAAATTCGTCGTCAGGTAGCGAACTGAAGAAAACTTGCACTGCAGTGATCACTTCTTTGTTCGTCATGAAATGACGACCACGTATAGTTGCCTTTAAAAGTGGAAATAGCCAAAAGTCTCAGGGTGCAAGGTCCGGGATGTATGCTGGATGTGGGAAAATTTCTATTTTTCTCTTTGTTGCATAATCCTGAAAAGCCTGCATGGTATGCGGGTATGCGTTATCGTGGTGCAATCTGAAGGAGTTCTTCAAATGCGGCCTCTTTTTTGCTATGTGCTGGCACAGAGTCTCAATGACTCCTTGGTAATACTGTGGCTCTACTCATTCTGTCTTGATCGGCATATGCCTGTTGAAACATTGCATATGTTTGCGCAGCACTTTTCCCCTAAACGCCAACAAAATTTTATGGCATGTCGCTGTTCATCTTGAGTACTCATCACGAAAAGCAATACACAAAAACCTGGAGGAGTAAACGAAACACGTTCCACGTAAATCAACACAGCTGCTCACTAACGTGGTTTCGCAACATGTGACAACTTGCTACGGAAACAGAATGAGTCATCCTAATCGACGCGACTAGTGCCGAAACCATAGGCAGTGTTGCCAAGCCAGGAAAAAATCTGTCTCACCTTCTCTGCGACAGCCTTTGTATTTTGTACCCCCATTGGTTACATTGAAAAGGTTCAAAAATTGTGTTTTTAAAGGTAAGGATAATTATATTTTGTATTTCACTACATAGTTCAATAAGACTGCAACATGTATCTGAATGTTTACACTCTATGTCCACTTTCTTGGAGTATCCTTGCGCATGCTACTCCGTTCCTCTCTCCCACTCAACACGGTTTTCTTCCTCATGCTTCATGTGACACAAACCTTGCTTGTTTGCTCACCAACGCGGTTAACTGCCTGAGTGCCAAGCAAGACATGGATGTCGTTTACTTAGATTTTTCTAAAGCCTTTGACTCTGTCCCTCATACACAACTCATCCATAAACTTTCAAACAGATTCAACATTCACGGTCCTCTTCTTAAATTACTCTCATCTTACTTGCACAATAGAAAGCAAAAGGTTATCATATCTGGTTGCTCTTCGTCATGGCTCCCTGTAGTTTCCGGTGTGCCTCAAGGAAGTTCTCTAGGGCCCCTGTGTTTCACTCTTTTCATGGACGATATTCATGAATATATTTCTCCAGAATGCTCGATTTTATTGTATGCTGATGACTGTAAGTTATTTAGAAACATCGCTTCAGTTGAAGACACTTGTTCCATGCAAGACAATCTCACACACATTGAACGCTAAAAATAAATCCCGAGAAATCTGTTTTTATGAGGTTTACCCTCAAATCCAATTTTACAGCACCATCCTATAGATTATGCAACAAAATCATCCCGTTCGTACAACAGCACAAAGATCTTGGAGTCATTTTCGACAGCAAACTCACTTTCAGCCACCACATAGATTACATAACTTCGAGAGCCATGAAAACCCTTGGGCTAATTTACAGATTTACAGATATCACACATGTTTCTGCCCTCAAAACCTACTTTACATCGTGCGTAGTACCTATTCTTGAATATGGTTCCTGTATTTGGTCTATGGCCTGTGATAGCAATATAAAGAGAACAAACAAAGTGGTAAATTTCTTTATCAGAATAGTCAAACATAGATGCCCAGCCCTTGCAAACTTTTCCAAACATGAAATTCTGTCCACTCTTCAAATTCCCGATCCTTCCCTTCGCCGTCAAGTTTCAGATCTAACATTTCTTTTCAAAATCATGAATGTACAACTTTTCACTAACGAACTCTTGCCACATCTTCACATCCGGATCCCACGTACCAACAGCAAATGCAACAACTTCTTTTACACAAAAGCCTCAAGGCTATCCCTAGAACAAAGGTCATTTCTCTATAGGCTACAAACAAGGTACAACACACTAATTGATCCTCCAGGCTTCCATCTATCTAAGCAGGCTTTCAGAAATGCGTGCATCAAGCAGCTGAAGAGTAATTAATACTTGTTATACCCTTGTTATTGTTTTATTATTATTGTTTAATTTTTATTATTTTTATTGTATTATTCTTGTTACATATGTGTGCGTGCTTCTCATTTGTTAATTTCTATTTTTCTCGCTGTTGATATCCTGATATAAAATGGATCCCCTCTGTATTCAGGATTTCTCAAATAAATAAATAAATAAATAAATAATACATATCATCATGGACGTCCAGGGGGAGGAGGGTAAGGAGGGTTGGGCACAGCCTCCCTGGGAAATGAATGTCAATCTAAAGTTATATATTTCACACATATAATTTAATTGCAGTCAGTAATTTATGTTATTCAGTGGCGGCGATTAGGAGTGCAGTTGCGCTCCCCCCCTTTTTGCTATTTTTGCCCCTGCACTTATGCTAAACCTTATCTACCAAGGGAAAGTAAACTGCCTTTGCCCCCCCCCCCCTCCCAGTTTTGAAAGGTTGCATGCTTGTTTCATTTTTCCTTATTTTCAGCATCGCACCCCCTAAATTTTTTTCTGCACCCCCTCAGCACCCCCTAGATGAATAATCCTGGCGCCACTGCTGGGGATGTTCTACCTTTTTGAGGGGACTGCGTTATGGGCCTTGGGGGGGGGGGGGAGGGCACTCCTGTTGTTCACACAGTTATTCTTACTGATTCCCACAAATACTGATACTTCAAAATTGTAAAGCCAGTCTCACACGGTAGTTAAGTAGTTCTCACTTCCCAATCTACCTCCGACTCGAAACTTCCATAAGATTTTTACGCCTTCAGTTCGCGAAGGCAGCAAAAGTGGTCTCACATGATCCTTAAAATCGCATCTTTAAAAATGGCAACTGCACAAACACTGTGTACCACTTCGCAAGTTTAGATGCTAATAACTGCTGAAAATTTGGGAAAATAATGTTTTCTCTTAAAAGAAAAAGAGAATAACATTGGCCCTGTTGAAAAATGCACCACATGTAACCCGTGGCAGTGAAAGTGAGTATATAACATGTTATTTCAAGTTGATATACCACTTTACCGACACACAATTATAAAGTTGCATTACCCGTGTAGTACGATAGAAGTTGCATATTCTAATGAAACCCTTCTTGTATGGTTTTGAAATATATTCCCAATACAAAATAGTCAAATAAATTACATAAACTTTACAACATTCAAAGTGCGAAATTTGTGGTGTTTACATTGTTACCATATTATATTTATATTTCATTGACACTTCTTTGCTCCTGTAATACTTATTTTGAAATTTACTTTGAAGTCCATGAAGAACTCATTACAATCCATAATTTATATATCATTTACAACACTAGCAGATTTATTTACTGCGATGCTACACAGCACAGTCTATTTCTTACAGCTAACAAACCAGAGAGTACATACATACGTATGTGGCTGTTCAGTGTTTACTTCAAAATAGTATTCATGTCGGTTGTGCAAGTAAAATAACAGTATCACAGTAGGAAATTTAGACATACGTAAGTAGTGTAAGTGTATTGTTTCAAAGTAGCACTTGGTACGAGGCCTTTTTTAGCCTCTTTTTTATCAATTGAATATCACTTTTTGACATATTTTGACAATTTTTTGTCGACGTTTTAGCGCTTAGCGATGTTTTAGTAAAATTTCCCTTTTTTTCCCACTCGCACTTGGTACGAGTGCATTTGTAGCCTTTTTTTTATCAATCGAATATCAGTTTTTGACATATTTTGACAATTTTTTGTCGATGTTTTAGCGTTTAGCGATGTTTTAGTAAAATTTCCCTTTTTTTCCCACCTCACACTTGTAGGTATACCACGCAAGATAGTGTAAATTGATTGTTTCAACGCAGCACTTTGTAGGTATCCTCTTTTTTATCAATTGAATATCAGTTTTTGACATATTTTGACAATTTTTTGTCGATGTTTTAGCGTTTAGCGATGTTTTAGTAAAATTTCCCTTTTTTTCCCACTCGCACTTGGTAGGTATACCACGATCTTACGTGATATAACTTAACCTATCCTTTTTTTTTCGTGCTAAACTGCCTCTACGTGCTTTGACCTACTTTAGAGTAGACCCAAATAGAGAATTCAACGACCGAAAATGGGGCTCGGTGGGGCTCGAAAAAACTTCAAAAACTGACTTTCTCTCCACGTTCCGCGCCTCATTTATTGCGCTGACGATGTTTCACAGCGAAGAAAACAGCACCAAAACATCAAAAACTCACTTTACTCATTTGGGGTTCCGCCTCGAAGTGAGGCTCGGTGAGGCTCGCCTTAATGGTTTTACGTGATATAACTTAACCTATCTTACGATTTTTTTTTAGGATCTTCAGTGATATAACTTAACCTATCATTTTTTTTTTATTTGCACACCAAACTAACTTACATTATATTTTATATAACCTTGTTGATTTTTTTAGTATGTGGCAATTTTTTTACGAATTTTTTTTAAAACTGCTCCGTGACCTTTTTGTTCTTCACGTCGTGGACGAAGGACTTCTCTGCGACCAGGATGACGCTGCATAGAGTATCCTCGGGCAACGGACTGTTGAACTCGCAGACGTCCTTGATGTTGGTGCGATTGTGCGAGAATTCGATGCGAATGTTGTTGCCCGGGATGAAATGGAGCAGGCAGCATGCTTCGTTCTCCTGCTGGTCTGTCTGGTCGAGGATCAAGCTGAAGCCTAACTTCGGGGAAACGACTGCTTTAACGGTATTGTTGCTGTTTGCCTCGATTCCAAATAATCGCCTGGCTCCGAAATTGCGATTATCTTTCATGTGAAAATAAGAAAAGAGCGTTCGCACGACGTCGACCCACGGCGAAGGGATCTTCACCCAGTTCACGCGCTCGATACGCTCCCGAACGAACGTGGAATTTTTTTTGGG
Organism: Lepisma saccharinum; assembly: GCF_977018435.1. Classification (NCBI taxonomy): domain Eukaryota; kingdom Metazoa; phylum Arthropoda; class Insecta; order Zygentoma; family Lepismatidae; genus Lepisma; species Lepisma saccharinum. Next base: position 77,167 of record NC_139233.1, on the reverse strand, counting down.
GAAGTAGCGTTCTTTGCTCGCATCCAGGTTGAGAGAATCGATGTACGTGGCCCAAGACCACACGTTGTGCTGTTGATCGCTGCTGCTGCTGCCACCACCACCCTCAACGATCTGGTGGAAACGAAAATTATCCGGCAGGATCGTACGTTCGAAGGTTTTGTATTGGGTCGATATTCTTTTTTCCGTCCTCAGAAGGCGCAGAAATTGAGTTTTGAACGCATCAGTTTCGATCACGTCGTGGTACAAATCTTTCAGAACGTTCAATTTGTTTTCCAGAACCGTGTAGTGTAGCACCAAGTAATTGATGTTGCAGTGTATGATGAAGAAGGTTGGGATGATGCAGCAGAATCGATAGATCAGACCCCAGCCGAGAAAGTAATGCGTATGGAAACGATGCTGGGTCGTCCACGTAAATTCGTTGAGAACGTGGCTGTCGCAGACGGTGTTCGGAAAAATCGTTCGCAGGTACCTGGCCGGATCCTTTCCGAAAACCTTTCTCGAAAACGTGTGACGCCAAGCCAGAGCGTTGATGCAATCACTCTTGAAACTAGCCAGCTGGGAGCGGACAGATCGAGCTTCCTCCCCAGATCGAATTGAGTCGCGTGCCTTTCCATGAACTCCAAGTAAGCCTTCGCCGTGGGCCACACGATGCTCGTGACGATCTGTTCCCCCGAGAAATTCTATATAAAATAACATACCTGAAATTCTATTCACAGTATAGATTGAATTTTTTTTTTTTTTTTTTTTTTGAGTTTTGTAATCACCCCAAGAAATTCTATATAAAATAACATACTTGAAAATTGTATTCACAGTATAGATTGATTTTTTTTGAGTTTTGTAATCACCCCGAGAAATTCCATATAAAATAACATACCTGGAAATTATTTTTTTTGGTTTGTGTGATCTGAGAAAGCATAATGGAATCCACCAGTTTGATCGAATGTGTTACTTGCAAAAAATTAATATCTAAAACTAATATTAGCAAACACAGGGCAAGATGTAGCGAAACAGGTTCGAGAATTAATCGTTCGTTACCTTCTAAGCCTTGTGCTCGATGTGGAAAGATGATCAGCATTACACATTTAAGTAAACACCTGAAAATTTGCAAACCATCGACCGAACGAGGAACATCGAAAAGAAAAATCGATAATTCAGAAACGGAAGCTTCCACTTCCAAACAAGTTAAATTATCCGATGAACGAAAACCAATTAGATCTGCATTCAACCGTCATATTCAGGATTTCTTTTTTACTTCGGAACCAGGCTGCGACATTCTTAGTTTCTTGCGTGAAACGAAAACATCCGTGATAAATATTCTAAAAAATAAATTGAAAAATAATTCCATAAAAGTATACGTTGATCTATTTTCCGAATACGAAAAAGTCGACGGTACAACAAGAGTCTTTTATCATCGAACAAAAAACCAGGCTCTTCATTTGGCGGACGTCGATAATTTGGACGGATTTTATTCTGATTTTTCAAATGAACTGGTTAAGAAACATGACGATTTCGAGGCTAAAGGGTCGGGATGGTCTCTGTGTGGAAGTCCTCACACGTTAACCGTTTACGTGAACCGATTCTCGCCTCTTCGCGCTTCCAGCTACGTTCCTCTTCCACCGAACATTCAACACAAGAGGGCTGTGTTAAATATACAGAACAGCGATAACAAGTGTTTTCTTTGGTGTGTGTTGGCGGAACTTCACCTGATTCATTGGTCAAATAATCCAGAACAGGTTTATCATTACAAGCAGCATGAACCTGAACTGGAAAATGCAATGGCTGGCATCGAATACCCGGTGACCATTTCTGATATATCAAAATTCGAAACACGAGCACGAGATGCAGAAGGAAAACGCTTAATCATCAACGTGTATTCCTATACGTGGGATAAACATGTCGTACATCCCGTCAGGATAAGCGATGTCGACGATGACGATGCTCGTGTGATTAATCTTCTTCTTATTTCAAACGACAGTGTTCATCACTACACACTCATTCGTTCACTATCACGCTTGGTCAGAAGTCAATCAACCAAGTATGCAAACAACATCGAAGTTTGCCCGAGATGTCTAACCACTTTCAACGATCGACAACAATCCGATTATCGAAAATACACCGGACGTCAGATTGCTATCCCCCCAGATGCACTGAACAAACAACGCGAAGACAGTTTACGAATTGCGCCATAGCTGATACAGAGTTTGCAACACTTGCAGTCACACCGAGGTCATTCGCGTCCGCAAGAAATGGCTGATCTTCCACCCCAAGTAGCTAGCCTCGAAGACACCCCCTCCCCGACCGCTGACCCACATTTCAAGGGGCCAACAGATTTAAAGCAAGTGCTTTTGAGGTTGTATCCTACCCTGCCGGACGTCCAGCTCGCGGAGGGGGAAGGCCACATTCACGTCTGCCACCTGAACGTTCAGTCCCTCGACAACAAATTCACGGAATTCTCCGCATCCGAAATAAAAAAATTCGATGTTATCGCATTGAGCGAAACATGGCTGCAATCATTTATTCCTGACCCTCTGTACAGCATTCCAAATTTCCATCTCTTTAGAAACGACCGAGACACCCGGGGAGGCGGTACCGCTATTTTCGTTAAGAACAACCTTCTTGCCTCTAACGTAATTTCGGTCAATGAAAGTGACCTTGAAGGACTATGGGTGCGAGTCTCGTGCCCAAAAACAAATAAAAATATTATCGTAGGTTGCGGATATAGACCTCCTAGCGGATCGGTTGTAAAAGCGTGCGCAATCTTGCAAAGGATGATCAGTAGCTTACCACCGAGCCATCAATCAATATTCCTTGGAGATATGAATGTAAATTTGCTGAAAGATGACAAAGACTCAGATACATTAATGGAAACGTTATCAGTCCTAGGACACAAACAACTTGTTACTCTGCCTACAAGAATTACGTGGACATCCGAATCGTTAATCGACCACATTTATTCCTCGAACCCTCACTTGCACACAGTCACACGAACTGTCTATGAGGACATGAGTGACCATTTTCTCGTTTACACCACACTCAAAATTAATATAACGCGCACGCCAAGGAAGTTAATTACTACCCGTAAAATTCATAAAATATACGAACCTCATTTTTTCACCTTCGCGTCCTCTCTTCCGTTCTACGCAAGTACATCTCCCGACTTAACCGTGGACGACAAGGTCAGTCATCTGCAGTCTCTCATTTCGACTGCACTCGGCGAATTTGCTCCCTTGAAAACTCTCAGGGTGAGAGAAAGCAGGAAGCCCTGGATCACCCCTCAAATTATTAAATTAATTTCACAGAAGAACCGCTTGTTCAAGAAAGCGGTGGATCCTTCTTGTGACTATACGTGGGACCAATACAAATCTTTTAGAAATCATTGCACAACAATTACTAGGCAGGCAAAAGTAAATTACTACAGAGATATGGTGAACCAGACCACTAGCAATAACAACTGCAAATGGAAGGTTATCAATGAGATCACGGGTAGAGAATCAAAAACTACAATTAATCATTTACTAGTCGACAATGTCCTCCTAACGAGCCCGTCCGACATAGCTCATTACTTAAATATTCATTTTTCTAATATATGCAAAGCATCGGCGCAAGTTAATCCTCGCAATTCGAACATAAATATTCTAAGAAAAGACCCTAATTCAGCTGTTGTCCAACAAATTGAAGAGTTCACATTAAAATCTGTTACGGTCGATGAAGTTTTGGCAATTCTAAATAAATTAAACGTAAAAAAGGCAGGAGGTTCGGACGGCATTCCCAACAGCGTTCTGGTGGTTTTGGCCCCACTTATAGCTGAGCCCCTCGCCGACATAATAAACACGTCCTTCAAACGTGGCCAATTTCCAACGAACTGGAAGCACTCCATAATAACCCCAATTCACAAATCTGGATCTCCTACCCTAGCGTGTAACTACAGGCCGATTTCCTTAACCTCAACATTAAGCCGAGTTATGGAAAAAGTAATAGAGAAGCAACTGACAACTTTCCTGGAAGCCAACAATCTGATGTCTGATCGACAGTACGGATTCAGGAAGGATGTATCCTCGGAATTATTATTACTTAGTTTAATTAATCAATGGCGCGAGACACTGGACAAAAAAAGCAATTCCCTAGTTGGATTAATTTCCCTGGACGTATGCAAAGCCTTCGATACCGTTGATCACAATTTGCTAATAGAAAAATTAAAGAACAGATTTGGTTTCAATAGCAAAACAATTCTCTGGATGGAAAGTTTTCTCGCAAATAGAAAAATATCAACGAAAGTAGGATGTTCACTTTCCACCGAGCAGTCAGTGTCTGCAGGCATTCCACAAGGCTCTATACTTGGCCCAAAATTATTCAACCTATTTATTGACGATATCACACTAATAAATTCAGATTTATCGATTACTCTGTACGCAGATGACTGCCTTCTCGTCCATGTAGGAGATACGTACCAGGATGTAAAGGAGAAAATGGAAAACTCATTCCCCAAAGTATTAACGTGGTACAACATGAACAACCTGAAACTTAACGTTGCAAAGACTAAGGCCATGGTGCTTCACACCGGTAAGGGAATCCCGGCTAACACGATAGATATTACCCTTAATGACGCCAGAGTACCTTTGAGCAATCATTTAAAATATCTCGGTATCATTATCGACCCTCAGCTAAATTTTAATTATCAAATAAATAACTATATTCGTAGAATCTATCACCATATTTGCATATTTCGAAAAATTCGTAAATATCTTAATAGAAATCTGAGTAGACATTTCTACCTTTCATTTATTCGTCCCGTATTCGAGTATGGTGCTAGTCTTATTTTTGGCGGTAACATAACTCATCTGAAGAAGCTTGAAACTATCCAAAGCAATTGCTTAAGAATCATACACATGCACCCCCAAGAATATAATTCCCAACAATTGCGCAAGTTTTACAATATACCTACAGTCACTTCGAGAATACATTACATCTACTTGAATAAGGTATTCCATAGCATACATAACAAATCATCTCCATTGTATAATAGGATTAAGCTCCGCTCAGAGTTCAGCACCCGAAACACTAGATCGTCCTTACATAGAGACCTAGTAATCCCCAAACCCAACAAAAGCAGATTTGGTCAGAAGTCTTTCTCGTACTTAGCAGCGGTAACCTGGAATTCACTCCCGACAAAGATCAAACTCAGTACCAGCAAAGCGCAGTTCTGTCGTCTTCTACGTTCACATGTCTATAAATTCTAACTCCAGTAATATTATTTTCAGTGCTTACCCCCCCCCCCCCTCCTCACCAACCCCATCCACACACATATATTTTAAAATTTTCATCCCTGTACTTCGAACAGCAATTCCATACACACTCATATCCAAACCCACACACCTTTACACTTTCATTTCTTCTAAATGTGTATAACTCTCAAACTTTCTTTATTTCATTGCTACTATAGAACACTATACTAATGTAAATTCATCACATTTTCCTTAGATGTAGCTTTTGCATATTTTTTTTTTTTTTTTTTACTATATAGGGCATCAAGTCATTATTTGTATTAATTTTGTTCAAAATGAAATGTTGTATGGCTTAATTGTAACCCTATGGAAATAATAAATAATAATAATAATAATAATAATAAACTTGCCGAACATAAAATATATTGCGCCAACAACAGACCGGTTCGAATGTTGATGCCCGAAAAGAACGAAGTGGAAGAATTCAAAATGCACAAGGCGTTGTTGGAACATCCGACCATCATCGTTGCTGATTTCGAGGCGTTCCTCAAACCACTCTCGTACTGCGATCCGGATCCCGAAGTTTCTTCCACCACACCTTACCAGCTACACAAACCAAACAGTTTCGGTTACGTTGTCGTGCGACGAGATAAAATAGATGAACCGTACGTATACCGAGGACCCGATGCAATCGAACGCTTCTTCGAAAAGATGGTCGAGGAGGTTGGGAAAATTGGATGCATGCTGCAAACATCGAAACCGATGCTTCCGTTATCTGCTATCGAACTTCAAAATTACTATGACACCGTCAAGTGTCCCGTGTGCGATAACCACTTCACGGACGACAATCGTAAAGTGTTTCACCATTCGCATACGGACGGTCGCTTCATAAGCGGAATCTGTAATGCGTGCAACCTCAAAATCCAAAAACCAAAATTCGTCCCCATATTCTTTCACAATGGTTCTAATTACGACTTTCATCCCTTAATTAGGAAACTTGGATACGACGCTCAAAAAATAGATATTCTTGCTCAAAACGAAGAACGATACATCTCTATAAGTAAGAAAGTTATGATTCCCGAGACTAAAAATACCATCGAGATGCGCTTCCTGGATTCGTACAGATTTCTCTCTGCCAGCCTGGACGCTCTTGCCGGCAAACTTTTAGACGAACAATTCAAAATTACGAGAGCTAGTTTTCCCAACGTAGACATAGAACTCGTTAGACGTAAAGGGATTTATCCTTACGAATACGTTAGTGATAATTCTAAATTTAACGACGACGCTCTTCCACTTCCAAGAGAATTTTACAGCAGACTCAGAGAGAAAGGAATCACGGACGAAGAATACCAACACGCGCAACTCATGTGGGAGAAATTAGAATGTAGGACACTCGGAGACTACCACGACGCATACTTAAAATTAGACGTGACGATACTCGCGGATGTTTTTCAAGCGTTCAGGAAAACGGCAACGAATATTTATAAATTAGATCCAGCGTATTTCTACAGTCTACCGGGATTAGCGTGGTCGGCAATGTTATTCCAGACAAAGGTCAAGCTGGAACTGATATCGGACGTTGACATGTTGCTATTTATCGAAAGAGGGATACGAGGTGGAATGGTGCAATGCGTACAGAGACATGCAAAATCTAATAACGTACACATGAAAGAAGATTACGATTCAAATCGAGCATCGAATTACATCTTCTACGCCGACGTTAATAATCTCTACGGACATGCCATGGTTCACAAACTTCCTTACGGGGGATTCGAATGGTTAGATCCCACTTCGATAGACATTATTCATTTCGACGATAGCGAGTGTGGTTTCTTCGCAGAGGTAGATCTCCAATTCTCCGACCACCTGCACGACACGTTTTCGGATTTGCCTCCGACTCCAAAATGTCACCCAATCAAATGTCCACCCGACTCGGTTCAAGACAAGCTTTTGTTAACATTGGACCCTAAACAGAGATACGTCGTCCACTACAAGAATCTCCGGTTTTTGATTGGGAAGGGTGTTCAGATAGTAAATGTTAGAAGAATACTAAAGTTTAAACATTCCACGTGGTTAAGACCTTACATAGAAACTAACACACAACATAGAACAGCTGCCACTTCCGATCTAGACAAGGACTTCTTTAAATTAATGAACAATGCTGTGTACGGAAAGACCATGGAGAATGTTAGAAAGCACGTAGACGTGAAATTAATTTCCGATAAGAATAAATGTCGGAAGTGGATAGCCGATCCTAGATTCAAGTCGAGAAAAATTTACAACGAGAATTTGGCACTTTTCAATCTAGATATAAAATTGATGAAATTCAGAAAACCAATTTACGTTGGCGCAACGGTTCTCGACTTGTCGAAACTTTACATGTTCGAATTTCATTACGACGTGATGAAAGACCCTTCTACAATGATAAAATATCACTTTTGTACGCGGACACCGACAGCTTCATTTACAGCATACAAACACCTAACCTCTACGAAGACATAAAAAATCCTTCCATGCTCGAGTATTTCGATACTTCTGCGTATCCTCAACCCAACACATTTGGGATTCCATCTCGTAACAAAAAAGTCCTAGGTAAACTGAAAGATGAATGTAATGGTGATATTATTGTCGAGTTCGCGGGTTTGCGTTCGAAGATGTATGCCATGAGAACAGAGAGTAGCGTCACGAAGAAAGCAAAAGGTGTGGGCAAAAATACGGTGGAGAACAAACTCACCTTCCACGATTACATCGATTGCCTTTACTCACAATCGACGATACTAAGTATAGAACAAAGAATCCAAAGTGTAGACCATGTGATTACAACAAACAAAGTTAGGAAAGTAACATTAAATCCGCATGACGATAAAAGATGTATTTTGTCTTGCGGAATCCACACGTTGCCTTGGGGACACTATCGTTTAGAAATTAGTAAAAATTGTAGGCAATGCAAATGAAAAAAAAACTTTAACTGTCTCACATAGACAATAAGTAACTAGCAAGGACAATGAATCTTTTTGGTTTCCGAAAGCAAACCAACATGGAGACTGTACACCGCTCGACAGATCATGAATTTCTACCTTCCGTGTTAACTAAACTCAACGGTCTGTTGATCATTCACCTCAACAGCATTTGGACTAAATTGGACGAGGACGTGGGCAAGATTTTTTACGTCTTCAATAACAATTTACATTTCTACGAAATTCCGATCGACGGGAAACTTCGGATCACCGTGAATCCCGAGAACGTAGGCGAAATCAAAATATCTACCGGCAAGAACATTTTTCGAATCAAGCACGACAAGATGCTTTCTAACATGGCGTACGATGTTTCAGCAGGAGATTGTTTTTACATGGAACTCCTAGGAGATTACGACAAACTCATTCCTCTCTTCGTAGAATTACGAATCGTCTATCCTATTATAAATAACCGTTAACCAAAAATGCCTAACGACATTTTCGGCAACACTAAGCGTGTAGACCATGCAGAAGAGATTCTCATGTTGGACGTTCGTGTTAAGAAGTTGAGGAGCGATTTGATCGCTTTGCAGGAGACCTTAAACAAAAGTTTAGAGTCGGAGATCGCTACGCTCCAAACGCAATGTCTCGACCCCATTCTGAAAATCGATTCCGAACTGAAAACGCTCATAAAAAATTATGTCGACGTACCTTCTTACGACAACGTTCAAAATATACAGTTAAGCGTGGATTCGCTTCAAAATGATTTGGCCAAGTTACAGCAATTTCAATCGAAAAATGAAGATTCGGAAAAATTGAAACTCGAAATCGAAGAACGAACTTCCGCAATCGAAAAGAATTTCTCTGAACTTCAAACCATCGTGAACGATATCGATGTAGAACGCTTGCACGTCGTCGTTTCCAAATTACAAGAAGATTTCACCGGCACGTTGGAAGAAATTAAATCCAAGTTGCAGACTTTGGAAGATACCATGACGAACCTACCATCGTCGGACGAACTGCAGGTCATCGGTAAAAGCGTCGCGAACATAAAAATTCAATTGGAGGCTTATCGAGATTTCGAACACATTCAAACCACCATCGCTACGCTTCAGGCGTCTCTGGAGTTGATCAACGAAGAAATTAAAAATATTCACGTTCAAGCGAGTGCGTTGACGAGCATTCAAGACACGTTAAGCACGGTTCAGCAGAAGATTGAATATTTAGAAAATTTGAACGTCGAAACGAATCTTGCTCATTTTCTTCACGTACTCGACAACATACAGGGTGACTTGGAATCGTTACGGACGAGCGTGCCTTCGAGCGAAGATTTGGAAAAATTGAAAACGGCGGTGACGGCACTATCCGAATCGAGCGACATCAAAAGTTCATTGAGCGATCTCGAAAGTAGGGTGGCCAATCTCCCCACCTCCAAAGAATTACACGCTTTGAAAAGGAACATATCTCGAATGCTGAAACGACTGGAAACGGTAACGGCGAACGTGGAACAGATTCGAGACGAAATTAGTTCGCTGGTGTCGACCTTGCCCACTTCGCAGAGCGTCGCGGATCTTCACACGCAGTTTACAGAGATGCGAAGCATCGTGAACGATCTTACCGAGAAAAGTTCGAAATTGAATCAAGTCGAGAACCTTCAGAACATCGTCGTCAACATCAGAGATCAAGTTGGAGTGCTGGAATCCACGCAGGAATCGACGCTGGCCTCTTTCGGTGCCAAGTTGCAAGAACTCAACGAAAACTACAAGCAGTTGAACGTGGAAGTGAAAATCAAACCGTCGTTTTCTACCGTAACGGATACCATAGTCGAGCATTTGCTGCCCATCGAAAATAAACTCGGACACGTTCACAGTAATCTGCTCGGCGTCGACACTAAATTCGCCAAATTGTTCACCTTGCAAGCCATCGAAATCAACAGCGTACCCAATCAACAGAGAATCTCCACGTTCGTCGAAGGTAACAAACTGTACATGTTACATCCTTATCATCCGTACTACAAGTTTCTCCTCGATGGCACGATTCAGATAAACGAATTTTCGTACTGGTCTCACGGCAGAAAAGCTAGCGTTCCCACCATGACCTTGATATCGAATCGTGGTGTCCAGAAAGCAGGAAACATTCCTCTGGCACGTTGGAACGAAACGCGCAACATATATGAAATACACGAAGACGAAGATCTTACCGTTTTCGACGTGAGTGCCGGCGATAAGCTGATCGTTCAAAACACAGGTGAGGTACCACCCTCTTTGAATCCCATCACGCTCGTGCTTCTCTTCAAACGTAATCTCTAAAAAAAAATGTCTAGGCAAGCCATCGTCGAAGAATTGCATAAACCTGCACGCCGCAACTACGAACGTTTGGCGGTGGTAACCAAGGGCATCGACGACCTCTGGGAAAGCAACCTCGTCGAGATGAGTAGCGGCAAGTTAAAAAACGTACATAAATTGAACAAGGGCAACAAGTACCTCCTCACCGTCATAGACACATTTTCGAAATTCGCATGGGCTCTACCTTTGAAGGCGAAAACGGGAACATGCGTCACGGAAGCATTCAAATTAATTTTTCGCGAAAGCGGCGGCAGACGACCTCAATTTCTGCACACGGACAAGGGGAAGGAATTTTACAACGCCGTATTCCAAAAGTTTATTCAAAAACATGACATTCGACATTATTCGACCTTCAGTGACGTCAAAGCCAGCATCGTGGAAAGATTTAATCGAACCTTGAAAACACACATGTGGAAACGATTCACGCTTAGGGGAAATTACAAATGGGTCGACATCCTGCCGGAACTCGTCGATACCTATAATGATACGGTACACAGAACGATAGGCATGAAGCCAGCTGACGTTACGAAATCTGACGAGCAGCGTTTAATTTCTAGCGTTTACAGTCCAAAGTACACACCCACGACAAAAAAAAGTTAAATACAAAATTGGAGACCAGGTGAGGATCAGCAAATTCAAACACACCTTCGAGAAGGGATTCACAAAAAATTGGAGCACGGAACTTTTTACGGTGGTTCGAGTTTTACCCGGAAACCGACACACGTATATAATAAAAGATAGTAGCGGCGAGATTTTGAAAGGAAGATTTTACGAAGAGGAACTCTCTAAAACGAAACACCCCGACACGTACCTCATCGAGAAAGTATTGCGTAGGAAAGGTGACAAACTGTTTGTCAAATGGCTGGGACTTCCGGAAAAGAGTTGGATCGACGCGAACGAGGTGATCTTGTGAGTACGTGGAACGTGGTGAAGCGTCTACCGGATTCGGAAAGTCAAACGAGAAAAAAAAAGAATGGCGAGTTGCTCCCCGACAGCATCCGCTGTCTGATCGTAGGTCCTTCGGGGTGTGGGAAAACGACACTGCTCGTGGACAATTTTCTCCTCGCACCCAATTGGTTAGATTGGAAGAACAGGCACCTGTACGTGTTCTCGAAAATTTTGGAGCAATCCAAATACCAGCAACTGATGAAACTGTACGATGGTCTGGACATTGCAAAGTTCGCTTCGGAAATAAAACCACTCGACGATTGTCGTGAAAATTCAGTCGTTGTGTTCGACGACGTCATCCTGGAAAATCAAAATGAAATTCGCAACTTTTTCACGCAAGGTCGTCACAAAGGAATGGATTGCTTCTACCTAGCTCAAACGTTTTCCAAAATTCCAAAACAGTTACTACGCGACAACGCTAATTTCATATGTTTGTTTCGTCAAGATCACACCAACCTCAACCACGCGTACGATGACTACGTAGGCGGAGACATGAACTACAATCAATTTTCGGAACGCTGCTCTACTTGCTGGAAAAGTGACGATTTCGGATTCGCGACGATCGACATGACGAGGAAACCCAACGACGGAAAATACAGAAACAAAATCGACGACTTTCTAAACGTTGTGAGAACGTTGTGAGAAACGACGTGTATAAAATAACGTTATGACGAAACGAAAAATCGAAGACGAAAATCTTAAGCTTCGCGATTACCTCGCGAAACGCTTCAAAGGTTGGAAATCCGAGAATCGCGGATTCTACGAAGAGAAGAAACGTCAAGATCAACCCGTGATCGATGCCATCAGCGGTCTAGGTAAAGAAATTAAAAGTGTCACGGAACAAAATAAAAATTTGATCAACGAACTCGTACCACTCGCAGCTAAAAGTTACACCGTACCCACGCCCATTTCGAGCATTCCTTCGACGCCGTTCGAACTGAAGGATGTACCGGCACGACGTCGAGCCATAGGCAGCACGTCTTCGGATAAAATCGAGTTGGGACCTTTGGCACGAGACTACCTGAGCACGGGGAAGTTCGACAAGGATGAAGTGTTCGGATTGTATCCGAGCATGGAAAGCAACGAAGGCGGCGGTGTGGTTTGGAAGATTGGGAAATCGAAAGTCACCTTCGAAGGCAACGACATTAAAGTCAATTTAGGCGAGAAGGATAGTTGGACCAGGTATCCGGGTACGGTGGGACTGTGGGAACTCGTCGCCAAAAAGCAGCCGAAAGATTACACCGACGAAGATTACCAGAGTTACAAGGAAATTCTGATCATGACGGATGCCTTGTACCAGAACAACGATGCCTCGCAGAATAGGGTGAAATCGAGCAGCGGCGAGAAGTACAGGAATCTCATCAAACCGATTTGGAACCAGGTCAAAACAGGCAGCGGCGTCAAACGCTACAACACGTTACCCAAAGAATTCGTTTGGGTGGACGACGTGAGGAAGCTCGTGGACCGATTGTTGGTGATAGCCGGCGAAGAGAATGCAGGCAATCGTAATTTCTACAACGAGAAGGTTGGCATCGTGGACATGATCAGCACCAAACTTTCCAACTTCATCGTGAACGACGACAAGGGCATAGGTTACCTGATCAAAATCATCAACACGCTGCCTCCGAGATTCTGGAACGTGGCCGAAGGAAAGGGACTCGTGAACGACATCATCAACAAGTTACCTTTCGAGATGCATTTACCTGGCTACCAGTACTGCGGACCGGGTACCAAACTCGAGAAAAGATTGGAGAGAGGAGACAAGGGTGTGAATCCGTTGGACGTCGCATGCAAAGATCACGACATCGCCTACAACACCACTCGCACGGATCTGGACACACGTCACGAAGCAGACAAGAAATTGGAACATGCAGCTTTCGAAAGGTTCGTGAGCAGAGACGCATCGTTGGGTGAACGGGTCGCCGCACTGGGTACCACCATCGCCATGAACACGAAACAAAAATTGGGGTGGGGTATATAAATAACATAGAGTAAAAAAAAAACAACATGTCTCGTATAATTGATTTGCCGCCCGAGCTACTATGTAAAATATTGAAACACGCAGTAAACGGAGATTGTGAGGATGTACATAAACTTGTAATCATAGCAAGAACGACGCCGGATTTTCGCATCCCTTGTGAAATGGTTCTCAAGGACCATCTTCGGGAGATCAGCGGCCTGAGGTGCGGCGATCTCGACACTCTTCTTTCGGCTGCAGCGAAAAAATTAAACGAAAGGATGGACACGGATGATTGGTGCAAGTCTGAACAGAAGGCGGCAGATATTATAACGCACGTCATCTCGTTTTCCGAAGCAAAATCTTTCTTCCTCTTACACACACTGAAAAAAAAATAATAATATACACGTCAAAAAAAATGTACGTTTCAAAAAAAAATATGACAAAAAAATATACGTAAAAAAAAATGTACATGTCCAAAAAAAAAATTGCCATGGAAAAATTTTTTATCATCAAAAAAAAATTTTATCGTAAAAAAAAAAAGTTGACGTGGCATCGTCAGAAAAAAAAATTGTCTCGTCAAAAAAAGTTGACGTGGACATCGTCAGAAAAAAAAGTTGCCTTATCGTAAAAAATTTTTATCGTCAAAAAAAAATTGTCAAAAAAAAAAAGTTGACGTGGACATCGTCAGAAAAAAAAGTTGCCTTATCGTAAAAAAATTGTCTCGTCAAAAAAAAAAAGTTGACGTGGAAAAATTATCATCGTGAGAAAAAGTTGCCTTGCCTTATCGTAAAAAATTTTTATCGTCAAAAAAAAAGAATTGTCTCGTCAAAAAAGTTGACGTGGAAAAATTATTACCGTCAGAAAAAAAAAAAGTTGTCAAAAAAAAATGTACAAGTAAAATGAAAACTTGATATATAAATAACACACATCGTGAAAAAAATTCTACGAGATCTCAAAAAAAAATTCTTCGGTATATATAAATAACACACATTGTGAAAAATTAAAATTCTCTAACACCCTGAAATTTCTCTTCGATATGACGACTGAAAAAATGAGTGATCTCCAAGCATTAAAACAAATGCTAAATTTGTCAGTCGAGTATGTAAAAATTCAGGAATTGGAAGTCGACAAACCTTACACGATAACTTCCGGTTCAATCGTTTCTACGCAGTATGGTCCCAAGGTGCGTCTGTTGCTCAACGGACAATACAGTCTATTTTTACCAGATCGATACGCTATCATGTTATCCGACGAGAAGCTAGCTATCTTAATCGAGAACAAAACTCGAATCGTGTACAAGGGGACAAAGGAACTTCTTGTAAGAAAACGAAGCACGTAATAGAATTTGTTTAATCACAGACACCCCAACCCCCGGAAAAAATATATATATAAATAACATACCATGAAAAATATGTCAACTTGTATAACTCAACTTCCTCCCGAAGTGTTGCACAAAATATTTACGTTCACGTTCGACGGGGATGTAACAAAACTCATAGACTTGTGTAAAGTAACGCCAGAATTTCGTTCACCGTGCAAAATGATTTTCATGGATCACCTCCGAGAAATAAGCGGAATGAAAAAAATGTTCCGATCCCCAGAGACTCTCTTTCGAGCTGCAAACAAAAAAATTGACGATAAATTAGACGAGCTGTACGAGTGGAGGCAGGGGAGAAGAAGATTTACCGTAGACTGGTACGCGTCGAACATTGAAACTGACGATCTTGTAAAACACATGATAGCATTAGGCGAAGCAAAAATTTTTTTTCTTTCCCAGAATACATATATATAAATAACACATCGCCACAGTTTGTTTTGAGTGAGACGATATATAAATAACACACATCGTAAACCTAACGGAAAAAAAAAAGTTGTTCTCTTTCTCAGATAACATATAGCATCAAAAAAAAATGAAGCCTAAGGGTGTCGTGTACTAGATACCATATTCGAATCTAAAAAAATCTAGGTGCCCTCGATGGGTTACTCACCAAGAAACAACGCGAGAAGAAACGTTCTTGCTTGTCGAAAGGACACGGAATGAAATTACTTCTCAGCACACCTCAATTGAGACGCTTGCAGCGTTCGCGGAAACAGCAAAAGATCGTAGGTTTCATATTCAGCATCCCGGCCATCCTGGCAGCATTGGGGGCCGTTGGAAGTTTGGCCGGCGGAAGCGCTGCCATCGCGAAAACCGTCATCGACTCGAAGAAGAACAAGGCGGAATTGGAAGAACAGAAACGTCACAACCTGGCCATGGAGAAGAAAGGGGGGAAGGGCGTGATGAAAAAGTTTAAAAAAAAGAAACAGCAGCACTCACCAACCGAGACATTGAATCTCTGATCGAACCATTACGAATCAAACACTTCAGAGGAGTTTTCATGTCCAACTCGTTACCTTCAACCGTTAAAAGAAGAGAATGCGGCGTAGTCAACTTGGACGGTCAAGAAAATCCAGGCACGCATTGGATATGTTACCACAAAAACGACGACAACAAAGCATTCGTTTTCGATTCTTTCGGAGGTGTTCCACCTACAAAT
Organism: Lepisma saccharinum; assembly: GCF_977018435.1. Taxonomy (NCBI): domain Eukaryota; kingdom Metazoa; phylum Arthropoda; class Insecta; order Zygentoma; family Lepismatidae; genus Lepisma; species Lepisma saccharinum. The sequence goes on along the minus strand of NC_139233.1, from coordinate 61,201 downwards.
TTAGTCCATTATCTGAAAACGAACAAAACCTCTATATACTACAACGACGAACGCATTCAAAATTTCGGAGACGTGAACTGCGGTCATCTCTGCCTCTCCGTGCTCGCGTTTCTCTCTAAAATAAATAAGCCTACGATCGAAGATTTCCAGAAAGCATTGTGGAACCTCAAACACGATGGGCGTGTTCCATCTCACGAGCGAATCTTCGATCTTGAAACTCACGCTGCACGATGACATCGTCTATCCTAAATCCGTAGCTCTGCGTGCATTCTACAGCATGTACCTCATACCTAACGTCACGCAGCACAACAACAAAATTAGCATCGGAAGCGAACATATCGTCGTCACGCCAGGCCAATACAATCTTTCCACTTTGCAAGCTCAGTTACCCAAAGGCACGTACCTTTCTCAAAATTCGGTCACGCACAGAGTGGAAATCGTGTCGGCGACGGAGACCGTGGACCTGGGCACCATGGGAGAACTTTTAGGTTTCGAGAACGACACGAAACTCGAAGCTGGCATCAAGCACACGGCAACCAATATTCCTAAATTTCTAGCCATAGAGACTCTGAACGTACACTGCAACGTGGCGGAAGGCATGATCACGAAATCTTCGGACGGATTAGGAAGTCACAAGCAGACGGGAATCATCGCCACGTTCAAACCAAGTTCAGAGTTCATGGAACCGATCATCTACACGCCCTCTTCGCCGATCTATTTTCCAGTATGTCGCAACCGCATAGACGACATAGAGTTGGTGGTGATGAACGAGAAAGGAGAGGTGGTGGATTTCGCAGGTGCAACGACCACTGCCATCGTGGAGATCAACGTATAATAAATAACCATACATCATGGAGCAAATCGAAAGTTACGAATTGCAATCTTTTCCTCCCAACCGTCGCACGTTCGCCAATTTGAACGAAGCGAACAGGGAGATCGAATACGACGTGGACGTAGGCGACGGCTTCGTTCATCCTCACAGAGCGGACCTCTACCTTCAATTCGACGTGGTGAAGAAGGATAGCGGAGACGCGTTTCCGCCCAATGCAAATTTGATACTCGTGGACAACTTCGTGCCTCACCTGTTCTCGCAGGTGGAGGTGAGGAAACACGGTACGGTCATCGACAGAATCGATTATCCAGGCATCACGTCGACGGCAGTGGGAACGTTGAAATTATCCAAAACGGACGCGGCGTACTATCAAGCGGGAGGGTTCGAAGCGGGGACCAAAATATCGACGAGAAATCACACGGTACTCTTTCCCATGCGTCTGCTGCCGGGTTTCTTCTCGGACTACAAGGAGATAATGTGGAAGGGAGGACTGAGAGTCACGTTTCGAAGAGCGGCCAACGACAACGACGCACTGATGCGATACACCAACTTGAACGCAGACGGCATGCCGATAGCCAACACATTACCCGAAGCAGCCAAGTGCGTCATCCGGAGCATGGAGTTGAGAATGCCGGTGGTGGAATACGAAACGAACTACGCCCTCAAGTACAAAGCGGAGATCTTGAAAAGTCCTCAGGTACCGATTCACTTTCACGGTTACCAGTGCGTGCAGAAGTTGGCGTCCGGAAGTCACATGGAATTCGACGTGACGACGCAGTTCAACAACATACAGTTCGACATGCCAGATTTCGTCGTGGTGCTCTTTCAGACCGGGCGCGATAACAATCAGGAAAAAGATTCCAGTAAATTCGACGACTGCAAGATCAAGAACGTTTATCTGAAGAACGGTAGGAACGAAGTCTTCCCGCGCGAGAATTACAACCTCGACATGACCAAAGACGATTACCTCAAACTTTACGAAGCTTACACGGCTTACAAGCGCGTGACCGAGGGAAACGTCGACGTGTACTACACGCCCAGCGAATTCAAAGCACGCAGGCCGATGTTCGTCATCAACATGACGAAGAGGAAGCAGGTGGTGGTCAACGATCGCACCAACATCAAGGTCGTCTGCGAGTTCAACAGTCCGTTGCCCGAGGATACTCTATGCAGCGTCATCCTGGTCGCAGAGAAGTCCTTCGTCCACGACGTGAAGAACAAAAAGGTCACGGAGCAGTTTTAAAAAAAATTCGTAAAAAAATTGCCACATACTAAAAAAAAATCAACAAGGTTATATAAAATATAATGTAAGTTAGTTCGGTGTGCAAATAAAAAAAAAAATGATAGGTTAAGTTATATCACGTAAAACCATTAAGGCGAGCCTCACCGAGCCTCACTTCGAGGCGGAACCCCAAATGAGTAAAGTGAGTTTTTGATGTTTTGGTGCTGTTTTCTTCGCTGTGAAACATCGTCAGCGCAATAAATGAGGCACGGAACGTGGAGAGAAAGTCAGTTTTTGAAGTTTTTTCGAGCCCCACCGAGCCCCATTTTCGGTCGTTGAATTCTCTATTTGGGTCTACTCTAAAGTAGGTCAAAGCACGTAGAGGCAGTTTAGCACGAAAAAAAAAGAATAGGTTAAGTTATATCACGTAAGATCGTGGTATACCTACCAAGTGCGAGTGGGGAAAAAAGGGAAATTTTACTAAAACATCGCTAAACGCTAAAACATCGACAAAAAATTGTCAAAATATGTCAAAAACTGATATTCAATTGATAAAAAAAAAGGATACCTACAAAGTGCTGCGTTGAAACAATCAATTTACACTATCTTGCGTGGTATACCTACAAGTGTGAGGTGGGAAAAAAGGGAAATTTTACTAAAACATCGCTAAACGCTAAAACATCGACAAAAAATTGTCAAAATATGTCAAAAACTGATATTCGATTGATAAAAAAAAGGCTACAAATGCACTCGTACCAAGTGCGAGTGGGAAAAAAAGGGAAATTTTACTAAAACATCGCTAAGCGCTAAAACGTCGACAAAAAATTGTCAAAATATGTCAAAAAGTGATATTCAATTGATAAAAAAGAGGCTAAAAAAGGCCTCGTACCAAGTGCTACTTTGAAACAATACACTTACACTACTTACGTACAAACTATTTATTTGAAACAATAATAATTAGTAGACTCTTCACTCAACAAATAAAATATTCGCCCCAATCATTTATATAGCTGTATTGGCTGAATCTTCTTTAAGCTGCCTTGAATAAACAGTCTAACATCTATTGTCTGTCTTTCTTCTTCTACTTCCTACTTCAGCTGGTAAGTCTGCTCCTCAATTCTGATTGGTAGTTCTGTGGTATTAACAATGGATTTAGAGCAGGGGCGGCCGCTCATAAGGACGATACGGACTCCGCATTGCCGTGTGTAACCACAAGTGGAATAACATTACATTAACATTTATATATTAGCTTTTACATTGTCTGAATTGCAAATATTCCATTGCTTATAGATCGTTGGTTAGTCAGTTCTGTATTCAATCTTCCACGACAATTGCGAAGTTTGTACGCCATTGTGCGGGTGAATAAGGAACTTCGAGAGAAATGTGCCAGGGCGCCATCCTCCCACTTTACGAGACGTAGAGCATTCTTAGGTGTGGTCGCGAGGGGTATGAGGCGAGGGAACTGGCTGAATAACACGCGCGGGATCTGTGGCTGGAAGGACGGAGGGTTTGTCGTCTGAAACCCACCCCCTAGGCAAAACTGACCCTCTCTCCGGAGAACGGTAAACAATGAAGAGTTGCCAAAAACAATGAAGTTAACATAAGATAGAAAATTACCAACCGTTGAAAAATATCATTCTGTATTCCATAATCTTATTCTCTTATGACATAAGAGTAGAGCAATAAATAACGCAATTTCCAATGAGGAAAGAAAATATCGGTAACTGAAAATGTACAGACTCTTGCTTGATTTTTGTTATTTACCGTCGCTTTCTGCAACTTTTCGGTAATCACGACGATGAGGATGAGTGATGATATAATGAAATTGATGGAAGAGCACTCACAAAGAACACACATACCCATGCCGGGATTCGAACCCAGGAGCTGTGGCTTTGTAATGCGGTATGCTAGCCACGGAAGTCGGCTATAGATTCTTGTTACATGCAAAATTATCATATATATGCGTTGTATTTTTTCTGAGTTTACTGAAAAGTACATTTGGATGACAGTGATGTGGAGTACATCATGTAGATTTAATTAGAAGTTTTGATTAGCACGTTTGAAAAAAATCCTGATAATGTGACAAGACGGACGTTAAATAAATTTGAAACTCGTCATCTAAACTCACCAAGAGCCGCTACAGGAACCTGTGAACTAAAAATTTCTTCAAATTTGGCAAAATTGTCTGACAACCCCGAAGCAATAAAACGACCGGATGGGAAGACGATAGTATTGACACTTGTTGTTTCTTAGTTTTCCATGGAAAAGTGAAGCTTTTTCGGTATTTGTGTGCTGTAGTTGTGCGTTTGTCGCCGTCGCGATGAACAGTGTGGAGAAATTGTTGGTGCGAAGTTTTTCTACCAGAAGTCCGTCTGAATGAAAAAATAAACATAAAAAACCTAGGCTGAATTTGAATCTAGAACAAGTCTCAAAGAAGGGAGGCCGTGAGTACACTCGCAAATTTTGCATTGAAGGACAAAAGCATTTCTGGTAAGTTTGAAGTTTTTACTGTAGGTCTTCTGGTAACGCAGATATCACCTATCCAGTGAGATATTTATTTTGGTGCCCTATTTCACATATCAATTAGTCATGTTGGACAGGAAACTTTTTCTGTGTAACTTTTTTACTAGAAATTTTCATGATCAATGCACGTAAATTTTCGTCATTGTGCTTATCAAGTTGTGTAAAAATTAATATCCTTTCTTCTGAATTTTCCCCTCTGTTAATTGGCTAAATGTGTTAGAATTCTATTCCTTCTTCCATCTTCTTCGTTTTACTGTTAAATAATTATTAATTTATTATAATATGTGCAATCGTGTAAAAAATGATATTTGGTAAACACAAACGTATCAATTTCTTATCACGTTGGCTGTTATACGAAATTCATCATTTAAACTCACATTACTAGTAGAGCAAATTTGTGCCGGCCCCCGTGGCAGAGTGGTTACCACATCGTGCTACGATGCAAGGGGTCCCGGGTTCGAATCCTGACCTGGGCATGGGTGTTTGTGAGTGTCTATCAATATCACTCATCCCCATCTTCGCAAATTAGCCAAATGTAGCACAAAAGGCGAAGTAAAATAAAGCAAATCAATAGAACAAATTTGTGAGCTATCGCCCCTCCACTTTGGTTCACCACGAGCTGCCACTGATTTAGACGGTTTCTAATTCTGTTGGGAACTGAATAAGAGAAAGCTCTCGCACGATCGTTAAGTAAGAAATCTAGAAGTCGATCACGAAGTGAGGATGTACCTAACTGCCGTGGGAGCCTGGCTTTACTGTTCAAGTAGTTCAGAATATGTATAAAAGTGAACTTGAATTTTTAAAAATATTTTTTTTTAGAGCTGGATGTCTCTCTACCCCTGGTCATAATTCAAAGTGTGAGTAGCAATCACAAAAAAATTGCTTGTTTACTGGCTGCTATCAAAAACAGTGTTCGTTGGCTGTATCTTTTGTAACCGACACACCATCACTGTAATATTGGCCATGTGCACATGGCCCTAGGGTATAATTCATGCTGTCTGGTTTTACTGAGAAAAAAAAACAAAACAATATGCAGCTTCGCCAAGGCAAAATGTATCAAGCATTAAAGCCATGGAGGACCATTTGTAAGTTGTAGCATTTTGTAGCGTAAAGGAGTATTCTATGTGATTCCAACAGAGTATAACAGTCTTATTATATTCAATACTGCAGTAGAAATGACTCCTGAAGAAAGCAATAAACACCTATTGTTTTTCACTCCCCCCAGTGTCATAAACAAGTGCACTTGTTCACAAATGTTGTAAAGAAGTTTGACATGTAGTCAGTGCTGGATCTTCAAATCTAGCCTCCCCCCCCTCCCCCCGTGCAAAATATTACCAAAGGCCCACCTCTACCTACCTACCTACCTACCTCTACACACACACACACACACACACACACGCACGCACACACACATAATGCATGTGTATGGGTGTGTAATTATTGACCTCATGTTGAGTCACATATAAGGGCCTAGAGGTTGATTCAAAACTCCCTTAACATCCCTTATAAAAACTAAAGGAGTTAGTCTGGGTACAATTGGTCATGATAGAAACAGGTTAGGCTTATGGGGAACCACATTGGTGTGTTCCATGCGGAAGTCCACCATATTGGTGGCCGCCATAATGAATTGAACTCATTTTTTTTAAAAAGGAAATGTATGATGTGATGTACCGTATATATGACACTGTTTTCTCACACCTGGAAAATGATGCATTTGTTGCAATCATGCAGACGGTTTCCTACATTTCTCGTGAAATTCTAGCCTGACCAGGGGTGGGTGATCAAAGGTCGGAATTTTTCCAGCTTTGTCCTCGCATAAAGCGGCTCTAGGGCCCACCCAGCCTCAAATCAAATGGCATCCGAAGGGGGGGGGGGATAAAGAAGGCTGCAGCATGGTGCTGATCACGTCACCTCCAAGATGCTCGACATAGAAAATATGTGCCTCCATGGCAAGGTGCCATGCACAGGATACTTTAACTTTACCTTTACCTGTATATATTGCATTCGTTTCTGTACCCCTGAGTAACTACGTTTATTTTTTACATACACATATACGAACCCTCTGCTATGTCAATGGCTGAGGGGCCCCTAGAGGCTTACTTGTCTCCCCCAACCCTGTACTGCAGGGTTTTGTGGGTTGTAGATCCGGCAGTGGAGGGTGAATAAATTACGTTCTTATTGTTTATAAATCTAATCTTTGTCTGTTCAAAACTATCAATGAATTTTTTTCATATTTGTAATACTTCATTTAAGATTCAGACCACAATGGTCTGGATGGCCTATTGCAGGGACTCAACCTGCAAACACTCCGAATGTGAATCCATCACTTTAACCGTCAATTCAAAGGAAGCAATGCTGGATTGCTACTTTTAATGTGTGGTTCTGGTGGCGATAGAGTTTGCACACAGATAAATGTATTATGGGCAGATATTGAACTTGGGCAGCAAATCGTCTGCACTATGAATCTGTGGTTCGCACCTACCGTAACGTGGGAGTCGAACAAACACTATTTGTCATGTGAGATTTAATGGAAAATAATGCACGACGATATTCCTTCTTTGTCTGCATAACAACAGCTTTAGAACAAAAGAATGCAATTTATTCACTCTCCACTTGTATTCACTACATGTCAAACTTGTTTACATCATTTGTGAACATGTGCACTTGTTTATGACACTAGGGGGAGCGAAAAACAATTGGTGTTAATTGCTTTCTTCTGGGGTCATCTCTACTTACTACATGCATGAATTTGAAGTGCATATTTAGTATCTTATTCCTTTCGTCTCCTTCAGTGTGATACCTGTGAAGAAGAGCCCATAATAGGCACCAGGTGGCATTGTGAAGATTGCCCTTCGAGCCTTTCTGTCGACTATTGCAGCGACTGTATCGTCAGCCAACTAGACACCCCTCAGCCGCACTGCCTCGTGCACAATTTCCACCCCTTGAGAAGAAGGGAGGAACGGAGCATCTGGGACCAAGACTATCGCCTGTCTCAATCGTATGGTGGCTACAACTATTTAGACCCAAATTTCATGCCTGGGTAAAGAAGAACGGATTGGAAACAATTTTTGGTAAGTACCATATACATACAGACTGTACACTCAAGTCCCAAGATACGTGGAAGCAAATTGTATGTCACTATTTTTATTCGCTTTTGTTCTACATTCTATACACTCTGCTTTTTCTTCTTCTTAAATGGTGCTGTCTTCCAGGCAGTACATCAATTATTACAGACACCTGAACCCACAGCCAGTATAATCCTCTGTGGGACCTGTGTTTTTTTGTATCCTCTCCATCTTGATTAACTAGTGTAGATAATTTGAAAAAAAATGAATGTACTTCCAAGTGGATTCTTCTGCTCCAGTCCAACATTTTGGACCTATTTCTTGATTCTTTCTCAGGGGTGCCAGGAATTAAAACATGAACAAGGTTTCATGATGGATGTGGTAAACGTGGTTAAATATTACTTACATTAAATTTCGTATTTCCACGTTGCACAATTGGATGGTTATTTCCAATCAATTTCAAAGGCAGTGAGGCTTCAAAATTAATTGGAGATAAGCATCGAATTGTACAAGGTGGGAATATGAAATTTAATGTAAGTAATGAACAAGCTTTAATTTAAAGAAAGCAAATAACAATTACAATGACATTTGTATTGGGATGTTTTCACAGATACCAGTCACTACTTTCCACAGTTCAGGTGTCTGAAAAAATGCCAGAACATTTTTTTTTAGGGGGTAGGGAAGGGGATGGATTTTATGATTGTGCTTATTTATGTGAAACTATGAATGTTTTAAAGCAAAACTCTGACATATTAATATTATAAATATTCTGAACTACTTTCAGTTACAATTTTCAAGCATCCATGTTGATGGGAATCTGTAAAAGTTGTCTCAGCCCTAGTGAGAAAGTTTGGCTGAGTTTCTTGAGGAATGATCTGAAAACAGTCTGAAGCAGAAGCCTCCACTTGTATACTCTGTTCCAGGAGTCTCTGGAGCAAGCTAAAGAAAACCAATCTTCTCCACAAGTAGTGACTTGAGAGAATGCATGAAAGAAAAAGGGATTGCATGGAAGGGACATTGTAACTGCAGATCCCAACTCTCTGTGCATTGTTCCACATATTCCGGAGACGGAATACATAAACCTTTTAAACCCTCCCTCGCACATACATACAGGGTGTTGCCACAGAACACCAAATAACTTTCACAGCACATAGAGGCCATTCATGATGAACACCTTTTATAGAAAACATTGTGCTTGTTAAGGTCTCATTCTATTGCCACAAGTAACATTTTGTACCCTGTATTTATGCATGGTTGCCACTGATAGTTTTCTAATTATTCAAGAGAAAAATAAATGCTAGTTGCAACATTGAATTTGCATCCTATGTGGGCCCGTAGCATCAAAATATAAGAATGCCTTAATGAGTAAAAGGTGAACATTCATACAAACTCTGCTTTGTTGATGTTTTTCTTCAAAGTTTTGAATCCACGTTGTGCAAACTTAACAGCATTGTAATGGGCAATTTAGGTACACTTATCTTTGACCTTGACTGTACAGATGGTTCATTCACTGCATTTTGCTTCATCAACAGTGTTTAATGAATGTTCATTTTATTTATTTAATCTTCTTGTGTAATTCTAAAGAGTGCAGAACTGCACATTTTCCAATAGGCACTAGTCCTGACCTGGAAAAGTTAGGAAGATCAACCCAGGAGTTAAAACATCATAGAGAAGTGTGTTTGTTGTTCCCACTCTTAGAAGAAATCCTCATTCCACATTTTCCTTCCAACTGGATGGTTTCTTTTTGGGCGAATGTGTTACAGCTTGTCTGGTAGAATTACTACATACTAATAACAATTGACAATATCTCCTACACTTACAAAGGGAGGGTAATGATTGTAACTTCTTTCATGACCACACATATAAACTAAAATGGTAGCTGTGACTGTGCAGCATAAAGTTCAATGCTGTTTTGATTTGCTGAATTAATTTTTGATTCTTTCCGTATTCTTGTCTGATTAAACTTTCTGGCATATCCAAAAGTGATTGTTGTAGCACACAAACCTTTTGCCTGTCTTTACCTTGGCAAGATGAATTCAGCTTTAACATCCTTGCTAATTGCTTTCAGGGTCATATCCACGTTGCCCCTCCATCTTATATGTTAGAGGAAATAACACATGACAACAGTAAATACATTTATATATAATTATTATATAAATTTTGTTACAAAGACATAAAAATTATGGAAACTAGTTTTAAAGATATGTTCACCTGGGTTTCTTGCATATCATACAAAAGAATTTCTTAAAAGAAAGGAGGGCTCAAAACATACGCACATTAATGTACATTAAAATATATTTTATAAAAATATAATTAATTTTTTTTTTACATTCTAGTTACCTTTTGCAACGTGAAAGGCATTTTGACTTAATAATGGTGAGCATTGGCTTTGAGGAATGGTTTGTCAGTCTCATCGGATGAAGAGAGGTTCCTGGTTTCAGTCTGGTCCCTTCTCTGGAGGCACGACTTCCATCAGCACTTGCACGAAATACGTGAAATTGTCTGAAAGTGATGGTAAACATTAGCTTACATAAATACACACACTCATTAGGACTCTTTCTCCATTGACTCGAATCAACTTGCTCATTACTTCACTGGTTTTTAAAATCTGGTTATTTAAAAAGCCTTGGAAATAATAAGCTAGATGATTCATGTTATCTCCACTTTCTGAAACATCATTTGAAAATTTGAAGCTAAAGTAGGGATTGAACCATGTGCATTTGCTCCACCACTGAGCTTCCAAGCCAACTCCTGCCTGCATTATTGATTAATGATTAATGGAGTGAAGCTCCGACTGTGTAGGTGAAGTTCTGTTTTTCCACGTTCCTGTTTTGGTTTCTGATTAATTTCAAAGGACAGCTGCCTTCATTAACACGGGTTATGGAAATGGTGGATGTTGAGTGCTAGGTGGTTGTCCAGGATCTTTCAAAGTACAGGGTGTCAGGTGGAGTTTGTAGGTTTATTGCTAGTTCCCGCTGGATGATGGTTATTCTGGGATAGAAGGGACTGGGGTGCTGTGCAAGGTGAATCTTGATTCTTTCTTTGCATCATTTCGGTGTTCACCTGTTGCTTCTTGTACTGTACAGGTGCCAATCTAGCAGAGTCTGCTTTGGCATTTGGCCAAGTTTGGCAGGGCTCTTCCAATCTGGGATACTGGTGTGCATGCTACTCTGATGTAGAATTGTTTTCCTGCCTTATGTTGTGGAGTGATATTGGAATGCAGTCCATTTGGGTTTGGGTTCTTGGTCATCTGTGCATTGTGGGTGTTGGAACTGTCAGCCTCTATGTATCTGGTACTCAGGCCCATTTTGGAGATAATCTTTCATGGAATGCTCTCCTGTAAAGGTTGAGCGACACTCTTGCTTTCTGTTGTGTGTATACTGGGGTCCCGAGTACAGTTTCATGCACTCAGAAGTGATGAACTTGTCTTGGTGGTGTCGGATGTTGAGGTAACCATTTTTTCATTTTGGAATTAGGGGAAATGTGAGGCAAGCATGTAGAAGAATGCAGATTCCATTAGTTTCATAAGGTGTTGAGCCAAGTTCAAGGCAAGTGCTATCGAGGTGTACATGCTGACTAGCTTACAGAAACTGGCTTTGACCACACAAAACCATGAATAAATTGGCACAATTGACTAAATTTTCTGTTTTGTCTTGGAATAAAAAAACTACTAAATTTCAAACCATATCATGATGGTAGACCATCCACCCTAACACACAGATGGAAAAGGGATGCAAAGTAACTAAAATACAGAACAATAATGATACTAAGGTTTTTCTTGACACCAAATAATCTTCATGATACAATAATAATAATAATTACAGATCTGGAGACATTAATTATTGTGCCTCAAGCACTGAAGTACATAATGTGCATGGAATGTTTTCCCAGTACTTGTGAATTACAGTAATTACTGAGTGACCTGTTTGAGATAATACACATGATGAATTGTTGAAGCTCCAAGGGAATGATGTGACAAGCAACACTTACCACCAACCTTCAGAATAAATGCAATCTTTTGTACTGGAGGGAAAATACTTAATGCGGTTTGTACAGATTCATGTTCCTTGTTGCTTGAGTCTTAATGTTCCATGAGAGGAATCTGTGTCTGCTTCAGAAGTAATCTTGCACATTACAATGTTTACACAACCCCTCAGAGTACCCTAGTTGATAATTGTTATTAATATTGATCAGCATAGTACATTTTTATTATTAAAATAGCATTTAATTTGCTAAGTATAATATTCTTACCCATCCATTTTGGCCTCTTCTCATAGTATACGAGAGGTATGTAGACTAATATTCCAGCAACTATGAATGCAATCGCAAATAGATATTCTATTGTTGGATCTGTGACAATAGGAACAAGGGCCAGGAATAGTGCCACCATCACGATAAATATTGGAATTACAATAGGAACCTAAAATAAGAATAAAAATCAGACACACAAGGGAAAGTCTGTGAGTATGCCACAGTTATGGTGCAGCTAATAATGGCAGTTAGTAGTTTTGAGAGGTGTCAGTACATGGCAGTAGAACACAACCTGTAGATACGCTGCTCATGCCCATCTGAGTATCAGAACTGTGTGATTTTTTTTTTAAAAAAAAACTACTTCCTGCAAAGGATATAACACACAATTGGATCAAGAAATTTTCTTCGAGATGCTCAAAGTTTATGGTTATATTCATTCATAACCTATTTACTGACTTTCCTCATAGAAATATGCAGAGGTATGCAATTTAGTTGTGAAAATAATCACTTGTCCGAATATATTCGAGAGATTTTTTAAAAAAACACTACCATTAAAAGTTTTTTTTGAAAAATGCAAAAATTTCTCTTAATTGTGACAAGAAATGAAAATTTATCTTAAATTATAATCACTTTATTCTTTTGTATGAACTGAAGAAGGAAATTGTAATACCATTCTGCAGCAGTAGCAGTGAAATAGGGCATATCATCTTTCAGTGCGTACACAGAACTTACTTTGTAGGGTCTCTCGACATCTTTCTTTGTTCTCCTCATAATAATCAAAGAGACCATTGCCATTCCATAGAAGATCCAGATGAGGAAACTGGCAAAGTCAATGAGTGTGACTATGCTTCCTGAGAATATCAGAATGAGTGTTAGCAATCCCTGAAAAATAAAATAAGATTTTTATCACCACAAATTCTGAAATATAATTGCTAACAAACATCTACAAAAAATAATAACATGCTATATTTTTTCTGGTGACCACATTATGTGCCTCTCCATGCTTATATTTAATCTACAAGTTTCCTTTCATAAATGTTTTTTGCTTTAGTCACTCATTTTTGTATAGGAGCAAGGTGATACCACTTATCAATTTCTGGTGATACAGTAACAATACTTGAACATTATTGTAAAAGTTGTTCAGGATACTCAATGGGTGTACCAAGGCCAATGGTGTATCTCCCCAAATCATGTCATAATCCTCATAAAGTATGACAGCGTGTCTACTGCTATTGCTGAAAGTTATTTTTTAGCTTTTCTGAACACACTGCTTGATCTGATCCCTAAATCTGTCCTTTTCTTCATATAACAGATTAAATATGTTACACCTAGTAGCAGCATTCTGTGTTTTTTATCCCCTGAAACATGTATTGAACTGGTACTTGCCATTGATACTACTCATGTCAGCTAATACCCAATGAGCCCTACTTTTTTCATTGCAATTTGTGCAACAGTGGTAACAAATTACAATTCATGAATGCACTGGACTGCTTACTTGCAATTAGATTTTCACTTGTTTCCATTATTTCCAGCCTCTTCGCCGGGAATTTTCAAGGATAACATGCAAAGGAACGGGTGTCAGATTTTGACACTTCACCCAATCATTGGAATTCCCTGATGACAAACAGACTGGTCGGAAAAGGGTGTGCCAAAAATGTTCAATTTATTTGTAAATAATGGTATAACAGAAGTTATCAAACATTTAAATGTGTTTGATTCGAGTCACGTGTTACATTCCTAGATTAATGCTTAATTTAAAAATTAGGGTTGGACCAGATTAATCTGTACTCTGTGTGGGTTGTTAGTTCTCCAGATTGAGTGCCACGAATGTGTAATTTGGCTTCCACCACTGTCACTCAAACAAACAGAACAAAAGAAAACGCCATGTCTAGGTGTTGCTGTACAATGACAACTAACACATGTTATTTACATGTCGTTTGTGGGTGGTTACCAAGTATCATACTGAAGTTTTTCTGGATGTGAAGAGGAAACAAGGTGATCAGGACTGACATTCTCCTTGATTACAATTTTTGGGATCCTTGGGATCAATTTGTAATAAAAAACTTACATTCATTAATTACAAAGGTGAGTTCATCATTTAGGGTATCACGAAGTGCTTGTCACACTATTTAATTATCAATATCAGTAAATTTTATTACCTAGGTATATTAGGTATCGGTGAAAATTTCGATGTACCTGAAAATAATTTGAAATGAATATTTACCTGTAGTATAACAGCTGGAGTAGGTGTTAACCGCCTGAGGTGAACGTACGAGAAAGCCTCGATCATGTGTCCTTCCCTGCCAGCTACAAAGCATAACCTGCAATAATATTTCCAGTTTATTTATTAAGTCAATTTATGACTACCATAGCTGAATGATTTGTATAATGGCACATGCACAAATGATGAATTAAATAGTCAATTGCAGCCATTACATGAGCTAACAAAGATGTGGGGCTGTATGTGAATAATGGTTCGAGTACACTTGTTATAAGACCAGTAATTTCGCAACTTTTTATTGAATTTTTTGGATAAAGGGTCCTAATTGTGTTGAGCCTTCAACCATGCCACACAAATTAGAAGTCTAGTGGATATATAAGATTGTGCCATAATTATTGATCAGTATGCAACAAAAAGGTTATCAAACCACATTTCTACACAAAAGTGCTTACCATAGCAGCCACATGGAACGAGCATTGTCGTGTAGCAAAAAGGCTAATTTTGCAGCATAAGTTCTTCTTTATTCTGCCAAATTGCAGGTTTTTGCAGTTTTGTACGAATTGGGCCTCGATGGCACAGTATACACACAGCATATTGACCTGAACAAGTGAGGACAGTGGTCGACAGTTCCTCAATCCTTTTTAAAGTCCAACGCCCACCTTCTCACTGTCGAATAGGACAGAACATTAATGCTGCATGCTTCTGGTAATGTTTTGCAACTCTGCACAGCATCTGTTCCAACAGTAACCTTCATTTTCACAGAGAATTTAGCTTTTAAGTCTAAATTGAATTATATTGTGGTTTCCAACACTCAATTGAGCATTCGTGTCACTGTTCCTTAGCAGCTACAACAGGCACACAGTCCATGGGTGCAGGAAGATGCTGCTACAACGTAAATATTGTATCAATAATTTACATGGCTTTAATGTGATCAAAAATTAGGACATAATCCTTGTACATAGGCCCACACCCAATAACAGAGTGCACTCTTCCTTACGACTGTGTCAGTGAGCCTTTTTTTTAATTTCCATTTTCAAAATAACACACTGAAGTTTCTTTTTGACATTGTTTCAAAAACTAATGGACAAATTCCATGCTTTTTTTATTTTTAGCGTAAATCCAGCCACATTTTCACTCACTTTTTGTAACTTCCCTTGCAATATCTTTTCAAGTTCCTTCTTTTAACACGTGTGGTAACCAAGTAGAGCTTGATTGCGGAGTTTCTAATTGTGCAAAATTTGCCACTTCATTGCTGTGGTGAAGTCCAGAAGGTCCAGGAAGAGAATCCATACCTTCAAGGCCAGGAGTGCTTGCAGGCCCTACTTCAATGTTTGGCATTTCTGGGTTGTTTTCATAATCAGGAGGTTCAGACTTCACGACACATCTTTCGGAGTTATCTGTGCTGCTGCACAGGCTGAACGTGCCTCAACAGAATCCGACTGTCCTCTTCCAATGCTTGATGGAGTAAGGATTCCCTCGTCATCTGTTCCTGTTCTCCTGTTATGGGGTAAGCTCAGACAATGTATTGGGAAGTATGGACATTAGTGTAACCCACATCTGAAAGGCAAATTAATTGGGGACACCAATAGACACTTTACTGTGCAGGCTATCAAAAATGCCAAACAGCTCTTTTGTCATTTTATATACTCAGTGTTTCAGCAGAAAGAGGAGGAAACAACCATTGTCATTCCAAGGTAGTAGCAAGGAACAATTGGTTGCTGCAGGAATATGATCAGGATACTTTTTAATCCCTTAACTACCTTTAACATGTTTTAACCCTTCCATGACATTATTTTCTTTTATCTTTAAAGGCGGACCAAGATCAGTCTGAAAATTCAGACATTACGACATGTGGTGTAAAATACAAAGTTTTTTTTTAAAAAAAAAATAATTATGTATATACATTAGGGATGGACCAGTATGAATTTTTTGCTGATATCAATATACTACAGATATAAAATTTACTGATATTCTACAGATCCAATATAAAATTTCAAATGTTCTTTGAAGAGCATGAATGGTTCATTAACTTCCTTAATCGACTTTGTCTTTGAAAAAGAACACTATGTATTTAACATTTCCTTTACAAAACCATGACACACGAATTATATGTTTATGTTCTCAAACAAAATGGTAGAATTTATTTTGCTTACATTTATTGAAGAAAGTTGGGAAGTTATATTATTACAATCAGTCCCACATCCTTGTGAGCTTACGTTATGAAGAATGTTGGAATATTGTGGATATAAATAAATGTTTCAGAAATAAAATGCTTTTAAAAAATCCACTTAGTATATTACTTATTTATAAGCATGCTGGCACAAGTTATAAGCTCTGCCATAATTGCATGTCAGGTTAGTTAATAGTTTTGGATATTGTTAACAATATCTGGTATGCCTTTAACTGTTTGTGCAAATATAATAATCTCACATTAAAATAAGTCCTTAAATTCCAAACAACATAAGGGATGTATGGAGAGACTTTTACAGAAAGCCTTCTCTTCAAGTACCCTGGACTGCACCTTGCGGACTAACAAGCTAGTCTGTGGGACTTGTGTTGTGTGCTGTCCATGTGCATTTGTGATTGCCTACCATCATTCATCCTCATCTTTGCAATTAACCAAAAGTGGCAGAAAAGCAAAGTAAAATAAATCAATCAATACAAAGTAACACGATCATATTATTGCAGTTGTGTGTTCATTTTTGTTTAGAGACACACAACCTTTAATAGAAAGGCTATCATAAATTTTTATGTAGTATCTAGAGGACCGTACCTTGTTACACCAAACTGAATTCCTAGAGCACAGCCAAATGTTGATAATGCTACTCCAAGAGGAATGATAAAGCTCATAACCCCAAATATTCTGTCTCCAAACAACTGGAAAAAAAAAGAGGTACATGAACTAATTAATACTTTTTGAGGTCTGGGAATTTCCCAACATCTGCAAAATTTTGTGCAACATTTTGTGGCTGTACAGGCTAGCTCTTTCTGTCCTGGGCCTCTTGGTTGAAGGATGCCCGGCCATACCTGCATCCTACACATAAACAAATAGAAAATATTATTGCAATGGAAAAGGAGGGGGTTGTAAGTGAAATTATATCAAAGGGAACTTCCTTCATATGCTGTAATATTGTGAAAGGGTCTTTACATCATGAATTTCTACACACGGTTATGTTTTTCCATAACATCAAGTCCACCACTCACATTCGCTATTGGTCGCACTTACTCTTGTGTCCTGCTCACTAATATGTGCGTTAAGGTCCTTTGGAAATCTGGTTCACGAATGTCGTCTCCTTCAGGCACACTTACAAGTAGGCTGTGATGCCGACCACATCCTTGGGGAATTCCAACGATGTTCCCGTTCACCAGGTGGCCGGGTGACGCAATGTCCGGCTGCTTCCTGGAGGGTCAAACACTGACAATCGGTGCCGGTTTCCGCTCATCTGTTAACTTACATCACTCCGTCACGTTTCTAGAACCTGGAAATGCATGCCACAGTTGAATCTTTCCAATAGTATTCCCTAATAATGCTGGCGAATACGCATTGCATGTTGCAAACCTCAGGTGAGTTTCTTTATTCGTTTCTCTTGCGGTGAGCTGTTTGTGCACTGCTCGTGGGACACATCGTTTTGTCGAACTTCTCAACACGGACTTTTCATAACTTCTTAACACATACTGCTCTTGGAAACACCTTCCTTCTCACCTAACTTCTCGGCACTGATTGCTTGACTATCTTAAAATTCAATGTTCGGTTTTGATTTGAAAAGGTTCAGTTTCTATTGGCTGATGTAGAAGAGGGGTTGGTTGCAGGCAAGAATGGAAAGTTTTGGATGTTGGGAGGACAAAGGACAAGGGGTTTCTGGGAGAGAAAGTGAAGAAATATAGTTCTTTGTTGGCTCTCAAAAGGGTGCAAGACAAATGACCTTCGCTGGAACTGACGGGGACTTGGAAATGTGCTGATGTTCGATACAACAATAATAAATGTAGAAGAAAATTATATGTATATTGATATTAATGTGCCCATATGGGAGTAAGGGTTCTAGTTCTGTAACACGCCAACAAATGGCAGTGCAAGGCTGCAAGCACAGGCACAGGGAGCACCAACCTTTATAAGTCAGTGTGCCAAGAGACATCGTCATGTGTACATCGTGAGCTGTGCAGCTGGTGCTCTTCTGACCACGTGTGTTACCACGTCTGTGATTTCATCATGGACAGCAAGTTAGAACAACGAGTGAACGTGAAATTCTGTGTGAAACTGGGCAAATCCGCCACAGAGACGCGTGACATGATTCGGCAAGTGTATGGCGATGCTGCAATGAGTCGTGCGAGCTGTTTTGAGTGGCATGCGTGCTTCAAGAGTGGAAGAACATCACTGGAAGACGACGAGAGATCAGGATGAGCACAACACCTGAAAATGTTGAAACCATTCGGCAACTTGTGCATGAGGATCATCGGAGAACAATCCACAACATTGCTGCCATTGTCGGTGTGTCATACGGAACAGTGCAGGCAATCCCATGTGTGATTTAAACATGCTCCGTGTTGTTGCCAAGTTCGTCCCCAGGCTGCAGACCAAGGAGCAGAAGGAACACCGCATCCAAGTCTGCCAAGAACTCCGTCAGCGTGTCGTCTTCCAGTGATGTTCTTCCACTCTTGAACCGCACGTGTCTGTGGCAGATTTGCCCAGTTTCACACAGAATTTCACGTTCGTTCGTTGTTCTAACTTGCTGTCCATAACGAAATCACAGACGTGGTAACGCACGTGGTCAGAAGAGCACCACCATGTTTTACAGCATGAGCAGACCTCTGCAGCAGAGCTAGTCTGGGCATGGGTTGTTCTTTATGAGTAATCCTTCATCAATTTCATTATATCCATCACTCATCCTCATCTCCGTGAAAAGGCTCAAGTGGTAGAAAAAGTAAAACAAATCAAGCAAACTTTACAGCATGAAAAACCATACAAAAACCAATGTATATTAACTTAAGTATTTATTATGATGCGATTGAAGCTTTCATGGAAAGCCCATTCTTACCACGGCAACAGCTGGTGCTTGTACCATCTCTGGCACGGTGAGCACGGCCATGTAAGCCATGTTCATCATCACATACACAATCGACACGAGAGGAACACCAATCAGTATGCTTCTCAGGATGTTTCTGTAAAAAAGAATGTACAAATTAGACTTACTTGTCTTTGCTTAATATGGCCTACTGTTAGGTAGAGAGCTAGGTAGAACTGAGCATGTACGTCATTATTGGTTCAAATTAGGCATGTGAAGTCTGATCCAAATGTGATGCAATTCAATTCCAGAATTTGCCAGCTGGTTCTCGAAGCTAGCATTCACCAACTGGTGTAGTTAAGATGGAAGAACTTCAGAGCAACGTTCATAATTAATCTGGAAACTATATTGTTTCCGTCTTCCCTTACTTATGAATTGTCCTAGTGAGATCTAAGGTCTGAGTAGTAGTTGAAATATCGGCATTGCCAAGAATCAGTAAGTGTTGAGTATGCTTCAAAATGGTTTAGGTTCCTCTCACATAAGGGTTGTAGCAGTGTCAAGAGTTCATTCCTTTCCTACCAAGGACGAATTTAGGGAAGGGAGGTCCGGATACCCCTTGATAGACTTAACAAGTAAAAAAATTAAATAATGAAAATATGCGTTATTTAACATTTCTTGTATATAATCTAGGGTTGTTTGTTTCAATTTATTTGAAGGCAGTAAATATTTAGTTTTTGCTCAGTCGGTAACGCGTCTGACTACCATGCTCAAGGTCCCGGGTTCGATCCCCGGCCGGTTCAAATCCGGGAACTTTTCTAACGATGGAAGCGGCCCCGGCGCCCACCCAGCGTCGAATAACATGGGTACCTGGGGGAAACCCTGGGGGGTAAAGGCGGTCAGGGGCGTGATGCTGATCACATCACCCCCACTCATGACCGGATCAAGAAAGTGTGGGGCGTTACCCCCACACCCCCTATACGCCTTCATGGTGTGGTGCTAAGCACAGGGGAGCACTTTACCTTTTTTTTTTTTTATTTAACATTAATTTGACATGTGTGTGTGTCTCGAAACAAAGCAAACATAGTACAATGACACTTTTGTTGCATAACAACAACATAATTATTTTATTGGGAGATGCTTGACACTAAACTATCCTACCACACTGTCATGGACATATTTAGGGCGGAAGCCCATGTTTCCGAACCCCCTCCCCCCTTCAAGACTTACCAAGTACTAACATTAAACAATGAAAATTTACATATTTAGCATTTGCTGTATAATCGAGGTAATTTCTGTGACACTTGGTTCAACCCCCCCCCACCCTTCTGCGAAATAAATTTCTAAATATGTGCCCGTTTCCTACATAATTTATTCAACTACTCTACTCTGAAGTCCATTCATTTTATTACATTATTAAGTTTATTGCATCAACATTTCAAGAAATGTGAAATATTTTAGCTCATCAAATATCAGTTTTGAAGACTATGGCACAGCATTTAGTGCAACAATGTGGGGAAAAACCAATTTAAAATGTTCCCTTACTTGTTTGAAATTTGTTTTTGTGAAAATTCTTTGTTTCTGATTAGAAGAATGCTAAGTAGTGGATGTGACATTAATTTGGGAGGGGATCCAAATTTGGTTGAACATGGTATCATCTCAGCCCCAATATCCTTATTATTTACTTTAGCCATTTAACTCTAAGATTTGCCGGCCCCCGTGGTGGAGTAGTTATCACATCGAGCTATGATGCCAGGGTTTCCGGGTTCGAATCCTGGCATGGGTGTGGATGTTTGCGAGTGTCCATTCATCAATTTTATCATATCACTCATCCCCATCTTCGCAGATTAGCCAAAAGTGGCACAAAAAGGGAAGTAAAATAAAGCAAATCAATTAGCTCCCAAGATTTCTTTTTTACTGCTTTTTCTTCTGGATTTAATATCTAGAACAGTAATAGTTGTACTTTTCTAATGTAACATCAAGTAACACTTTTGCCTCTGTTGCACTTAAATAATTCAAAGTATAATCGTAATTGTGTAAAATTAATAACATATAAAATAAAACTTACACTTCCGGCCGTTTTATTTCTTCAGTAACAATTGTAACAGTTGACCTAAAATGGGAGAGAAAAAAATTAAATACATTTGATTTAAAAAGATTAATCTTATAAAGTATGAATTTTACTGTAAAGCCCTCCTTTCTTTTCCCGAACAAGCAGAATCATTTTTCTAAAATATCAATGGCTTTTTGTACATATATAATGAATCTTATGTTACTTTTAACTTCATTACAGTAATGAATAATATGTATGAAAAAGTGTGTGTTTATCTTGCTTTTTAAAATGAGGCCATCCAATGTTGTAACTTACCATCCATCGTAAGCCCAAAGTCCACTATAAAAGGCAAGTGCTATATCTCTTAGTTGAAAACTGGTCCCTTTAAATCCAGTGGCAAGATTTGAAGTGTTCCCTGAAATGGAGAGAAAGCAATCCATGAAAAAGGAAAAACATAGGGCAACAGTGTGATTGATTGATTTATTCACATTTAGGAATTAACAATAATCCATGGTTTCATCAATGTTACATGTTTTTTAACTTTTTTGTAAGCAATACAATATCATTTTCATATAATTAGAATTGTACAATTTGCAAGAGTACATTTTTTTAACAATGTAAAGTATCATTACAATCTTAAGCACTTGCACAAATAAAGTGGAATAGGGAATAGATCTCCTTACTATTGTGCATCAAGGTATTCAGCTACAGAATAAAAATGTCAGTAAAAAAAAATGTTTTTCTTAAAGTCCAAGAGATTCATTAATTTGTAATTTTGAGGTAATTTGTTGCACATTACAAGACCTTCATGATAAGTACTGTTAGTTGAGCAATTTGTTTTGTGTGTCTCCAGATGAAAACGGTGGGAATTTCTTGTTTGGTATCTGAGTACTTCATGGTTGTTGGTAAATTTTGATTCGTTTGAGTGTTTCTCTGTTGAACATGCAGGGGACTGTCAGGATTCTTAGTGTAGCAAATAATGGTTTACAGAATATAAAGCTAGCACAAATTCCATGATTTTTATTATCTTTTTCTGCATTGTAAAAATTTCATTTATCTTTGGTGAGTATCCCCACATAAGGATATTATTGATTCAACATAAGCATGCTATAATATGAGTACTGTTTTCTTATTTATAATATTTCTTAGTGCTCTGGTCATGTGGCACATTTGACTCAATTTATTTAGAAGAATATTGGTGTATTTATTCCATGTTAGTTCTGAATTTATCCATAGTCCTAGAAATTTTGTCGTTATAACTTCTGTTATTTTAAAGTTGTTAAGTTTCACTTGAAAGTTGTAGTCTGTTGTTTGTGAGTGTTTAAAGTGCATGAAAGTCGATTTGGCTGTGCTTAATATCAGTTTGGTTTCCTGTAGCCACTGTGTTAGTTTTTCAGATATACTATCTATTTGTAATTGTAATGCTTCTGGATTTTTGAAGCTAACAAATATAATTGCATCATCTGCATACAGAAATGTGTCTGTGACTGAGGCATGTCATTGATAAATATCAGAAATAGAAGGGGACCAAAACTGAGCCCTGCGGCACCTCTTGTCTCCACAGTGAGGATCTTTGACGTAGTTGATTAAATTTCTATACTGCTTTCGATTATGTAGGTATGACTGAAGCAATATATTGGCCACACCTCTTATTCCATTATTCTGAAATTTATTTAGCAGTAAATTATGGTCAACCAGGTTGAATGCTTTTGTCAGATCAGCATAAAACTCTATTGTTTCCTCTTCCGTTTCATGAGCTTCTTGGACTTTCTTTGTAATGGAACATAGGGCATTATTTATGGTAACTGTTTCTCTGAAGCCAAACTGTAACTTTCCAAACACCAGCCAAATAGTGCTTAAATATTGAGCTAGTTTCGAACACTGAAAAATCTTATCCCAAATGAAGAGGAATGTACTGCAAGTTAATGTACTCATCTCTTTCCCCAGTAAATGTAACAATGTATTATATTAACAACATGAATATTGCATACCAAAAACAATAGAATAATATATTTTCATGAATTCTTACCTCTACAAAGCTCATATATCCCTCCAATTATGACAATAAAACATATCAAAACTTTGCTGACTGTAAAGACATTCTGTACATTCACATACAGTTTGACGCTCATGATGTTGATGTAAGTCATTAAACCTACAAACATAAAGGAGAACAAAGTGTAGAGTACAATAGTAAATTCCTTTTCCTCAGTAATTTCCATAACACACATGTACATGTTCACTAGTAAATATCTGATCACATTTAACATGAATAGGCTATACCAGTTTTTTTTCTTTTATTTTATTTTTATTTTTAATAATGAGTTAGTGACAGTTCATTTATAAATAATATTATTTTGCCTGCCTTCTTCAAGCCTATGTCTGAATTATGAGCATGGCGTGGCTGTATCACCTTGTCAGTTCAACATTCATCCTCATTGTTTTGATTCACCGTGAGAGGTAGAAAAGCGATGTATAATTAATAAAATAGAAAATGGACTGTATGTATGTCATTTAGTTTACAGTTACTATGAGAATGAGTAAATAATTGCAGTAAAATTACACACAGAAATATCCAGTCCACTTCCGGTATTCAAATACAGAAACAATTACTGCATACCCCTCTGCCCAGAAAATCTTTATACTCTGCAACACCAGCGCTAGTCAGCCTGTTGAATAATATGGCACTTATTCAAAGTAGTAACCAGTGCTCGAAGTGGGGTGGGGGATGTAATCCTCAGAGTTAAGCAAGAAATCCTAAGGCATCCCTCACCCATCCCCAAACTAGAACAAGCATCCTCTCAGCTAGGAATTTCCACTTTGAGTAAAAATTCAGTTTCGGAATCACTTACCCAAGGCTAATATGGCGATCATTCTTTTCACCAAAACTACCGTGCTAGGGTCTAAAGGGTGAAGGTAATAAGAAAATGGCTGGCAGACGTATTCTGCAAATGTAAGGGTGATGACTGCTACTTCTGCTGGTCTCAGCACGACGACGTAGATCCATGAACAGATGAAACTAGGAAGCGGCCCCCAGAATCTGTGCAGAGGCCCAAATGACTCTTGGAAATAAGCATATTCTGCTCCCGACTTTGGTACAACTGTTCCTAGCTCGGCAAATGCTAAGGCACCTGAGAAAACACAGAAATAAATACCTATGAAGTTATTTTTGTACGTGCAGTTCCACTTTCATTCATATCTATGGTGAGACAGAGCTAGCAAATCATTGGATGCCTCCAGCATCACTCAAGTTAAAGTTAGTAGCAGTGTTGGGTAGCAAGACCATAAAATTCTCTCACCACTTTCTACCTGGGGTCAACAACTTATTTTATGTTGGGATATGTCCAGTGTTCTCTGCTGAAAACAAAATTCAACACACAAATAATTTCTTGAATGTATATTCACATCTTTTCCCTCTTCTCACAAGGAATGAACTCTTAAAACTTTTTTAACAATTAGAATGCTTAAGTCGAAGAGTGACAGTTTAGCACCAGGTATGCACTTATTTCAATATTGTTGAAATGGGCACTACTACTGAAAAAACAAAACATAGCACAAGATAGTATGAATTTCTCCCTGTGTTGCAAGTGGAAGCAGTTTTTTAAATTTATTATTAAGCTAGGTACGATCTGTGAAAAATATGATGAATAATTATTTATAGACTCCCACGTATTTCTTATGGACAAACAACTTCAACTTATAGCTAATCAAATGGAAATTTCGAATTTTCCTAACAAACAAAATCTTCAACCTGTCCTGTTCCCATTCATGTCTTTTTCAACACCATTGTAAGTTTGATATTCCCATGAGAAGAAGTTAAATAATAATCCCATGAGTGCAATGTTAAGTTTTCTTCCCCTCCTACAACCATCCAGAGCACAGATCTCCAGCTTTGCGGGAAAGTGTGTATGAGGAGGAGCAGTTTTGGGTCCTCGCGTGTGGTTTAGGGTTACCGGACGTCCGGATTTTCCCGGACATGTCCTACATTTTAGCCTTGTGTTCGGCGTCCGGGAGGAATTTAAAAAATGTCATAAATGTCCTACATTTTGAGCATCACATAATAAAATTAGGGAAATACACATTTCAGTTTAACAAAGAGAAATCATTCAAGTTACAAGTCTATGGACTGCGCTCCCAAACTCAATAGTGACATTTATTTTGATACAGTCATTGCCGAAAAATAAAATAAAATAAAATATTGTCCTGCTAGAGGAAAAACGGAATCAATTAATGAACAAAAGTTTTGGGGCCACATTCTGATGATGCGACCGTTCAATGCCTGAGGGTAATTTTTTGCCTTTGGGGTTTATACTGATGAAACAAGGTGTTTTCCATTCTTATTCATTATCTTGATTGTAAAGCAGGGGTTTAGAGAACAAAGTTGTTTAGGGTGTCTACTAATCAAGAAAGTCGTGAAAATCAAGAAAATTAAAGAAAGTAGGCCAAGAAGTCAATAAAAAGTCAAGAAATTATACTTGTGGTCAAGAATTTTTGCTATTCCAATGACTAATTTGTGGATTTAGTTTATTTTACTTAACTTTTCTCCCCCTTTGTTTAGTCGCGAAGATGAGGATGAATGGCCATAAGATAAGATGGATGAAGAGACAATCACAAACATATAGGGACAACAACACGAGTCCCACATAAGATTATACTGGCTGAGAGTCCAGGCGCCAGAGCCTCGCTTGTCTGTAAAATGCAGTCCAGCATGCATTAAAAGATAAAATAGATCTAAATCTCTTGTTGTATACTGCTGCAGTTTACATTTTAACCAGCCTTTTGGTAGGATTTTCTTATTAAATATTATTTTCTTAATTGCTGATTTCCAACTTAACTTATTCGACCCCTACTTAGGTAAACAAAAACTAAAAATAAATGTAAAGAAAAATGCTGAAAAACTCAAGAATTTTGGATTTGTTATTTTGGTAGACAACCTGTTATTCAACTAAAAACTACCCAAGATGAAACTTCTGGAACCATTTCTACGATAATTGCTGAATATTTGTTTGCCATTACAGGTCATAATGCAAAGGTTGAGAGAGTACTTTCATTACCATCAGCACAATGGACTCACAATAGATTTTTTTTCTCTTAAAGTCTAAGAAGTTTGGTACTGGTCCATATGATATCAAAGAGTTTGACTGTTCAGTCTCTCAAATATATTTTGACTTAACCTGAAATTTTGGGGAAAAATTGGCTCCTCTGAGAAGTACCGTTAAAACAGGTGCATTGTTTAGTATATTGTAAATTGTTCGCGACAACCATTCATAATGCACAGCTCTTCGTGGATGTATCCGATTAAAATAATGTGCAATGGCATGCGAACGTCTCTCCATAGACGTCACTTTGATCTCGATGCATTACCGAAGCGCTAAACAAATTTTAAGGCATTTTTCTAACACCTCGAAAAGGAGCAAATTGGTAAAAGAATTCAGTCATAACTTTTTACTGGTTAAAGATACGTCGAAAAATCCTTCACCATTGCATTTCTCGTGAAATTCTAGCCCATTTTGATATGTCGCACGACCCCCTTGCCATTTAAAATTCTGAAGTTGAATTCAAGATGGCGGACATCAAGATGGCCGCCGACCGTGTGGGTGGCGTCAATGTGGTTCCCCCTTGGCCAGATAACGATTGGTCATCGCCAATTTCAAATTCCATGCCGCAGTGGCCTTGTACTGAGGGTGTTAAGTGACTTATTGAGCCACGCTGTATATAAAAACCTAAAAAAGGCTTGATTTAGGCACATAAACCAAAAATAGGTTCTAACAAGCAAAATATAAAACTTTATCAGTTGTTGCATTTTTTAACGAAACCTTGACATAACTTATTAATTCTTACATACCTGTAAAGGTAAAAATAGGTTAAAATCCGAGGTTAGTCATAAGTAAAGAAAACAACAGACTGCTTAAAGTTCACACACAACACATCCTACAAGTGGTTCTTATCTAGAATACAGTCACTTTCCAAAGTCTGTACATACCTAAAAGGGAAATTCCTCCACACACGCTCCAAACTATGAGACAAAATGCAACTGATCCTGATCGCTCGAGTGCACTTGCTGGAGACACAAAAATGCCAGAACCTGCAACATAAGGAGAAATGTGAAAATATAAACTTTCATTTAACACACCACCACACACACAATATAAACATCAAATAGTATAGGTTCGTTACATGTATATACATCTTGTTTTCCCGTCTGTGGGAGAAGTGTGAAAGATTTATTAGAAAATTTAGATTAAAGGGTCTAGAAAAGGTTACTAAAAGCCCTTATTGGGCGAAAAGCAATAAATAACGTAATTAATTTTTTGCAACTCATGTGCGACATGCTTACTGTATATATGCAACTATGAGGATGTTGCAAAGTGGAAGTGAACAAAGATAAGGTGTGGATTTGATTCTTAGCACATGAACATTTAAATCACGAACGTGGAAATGATACACTTACCAATCATAACCCCAACAATAAGATTCACTGCACTGAATAGACCCAGTTCCCTCTTGAGTCCCACGCTCTCCTCTACCTTCTCGACCTTTTTTTCGGTTTCCGTTGCCACGGTGGGCCGGACGTCTGTGCCATGGCCATTTCTGTTGTGAACTCCATCTGAAAGAGTTGGTAAAAATTAGTGATACATTTAGCTCAAAATAAAAAAAAGTAAGATGCGAAGATAAAGCTACTTCCTGCTCATTGCAACATACCATGAAGGCATAGGAGGGGTTTATGGATGTAGCGACCCACATATTCACATCCTAGCCCCCCTCCCCCCCAGATACCAATCTCCAGAGGAACTAAAAATCTTTCCAGTAGTTAATGCACAAAAATGCACCATTCTGATGAACTACTTGTGCCAAAAAGTCAAAGGTTAACGATTATTGTGGATAACAGGAAATCTGTACTAAATGAATTGTTAGGAGAAATCTGCCTCAAACGCAAGATATTCAAAGTTGACAGTTTGAGCGAGAAGTCACAAAATCTGGCATATTTGCAATCCTGCTTGGCGAGTGGGACAGTTGATGCAATGCTTGGTGAGGGGATACCACTCCACTTCAAGCACTGATTATTTTTTATTATATTTTTTGTGATGGGACATTCTGATTTGTTATCTTTTCATCCTTGAAAATAATTTATCAAAATATGTCTGTGTTTTCACTTTTTGAGACTACAGTAGTTTTTTTCCATAACAAACCCTGAAATTTGCTTAGCTTATGTAGGAAATAACATTATTGTAATTAAGAATAAACTTTTCAAAATTCTTCCAAGTAATATCATGAAATGTTTAATGGAGTTTTGACCCATTAAATCTCCCCTTACATGTGGCCATGTATGGACTAGTTCCATTCTAACGATGTTGGTAGTTTGAATTCTTAAGCTTATGTATGCTATGCTTAAACTGAAGTTTGAGGAAACTTTGTCACAGACAACCACTGGTGAAGGTGTTTTACAAATCTTGACTATCTAAACAATCCGGAAATCGTCGTGCGAATTTGTTTTTGAAGGTGGTGATTAAAAAAGCAACGGAGTACCTAATTACATGTGGTAATACATCCTTACATGAACCCAGACTCCTTTGTTTGAAAGTGACAGCGTTACCACTATTTCATCGCGGAAGCCGAATCCTGTGCAAGATATGGATGTGTCATGTATTTCATCGGTTAAGAGTTTCTGGAAGGAGAATTTGAATCTAGTTTGTTTACTGGAGACTTGCGTAACACTTCCCCCTGATAACCTGAACGTGGCGAAAAGTAAAAGCGGGCGAAACCGCTTAGAGCCTATTTGGTAACCGTTGCTAATTTAGCTTGTTGCTGGGGACAGACCCAATAACCCCTTCCACATACGCCGTGACGCATCGGAAGAAAAGTGCAAGGCCGTGGGTAGGCACGTTTGTGGTGTGCTCCACTTCCGTCCACAGCCAGTTGAAGTCGGTGGAAACCAAACCACGTGACCTAGCTGATTTATATGGGCGAGCTGAGTTCAATATGAACGGGGTAACTCACATGTCGCGTGCTTTTGTTTTCACCGACTTCCTTGTTGCTCTGGACATAATACCCTCCAATGTCATCAATTTGCCTCTCTTCCTCTCTCAATGCCACGCTTACTCCTTCGTTCTTTCTGTCTTCATTTCGCTCTTTTTTCTCTCCCCTTCCCCCTCTTTCACTGTGGGTGTGCGCGCGCATCTTCAACGATTTATTAATCGCCCTGTTTAAATGCTTTTTGATTTTTCTAACGGATAATTTAGCATGTGAGTTATGAATACATTCTTATTAATCTTGAATCGAATTATTATTTTAAGTCCACTTTGTGTACAGAAACTCTAATCGCGACTGGATCTACAGTGGGATCCGAACCACTGTGCCATGTGCCTCCACCTGGTATCGAATCCGGGGCCCCGTGATTACAAGGCGACGACGCTTGTTAATCTTATGCAGCGGTGTCCAAGTCCTCTCCTTCGACGTTGTCGTCTTGGCCTTTTCTCGAGTCTCCAAATAATAGGTAGAAAGTGTAACAAATACATCCCTAAGCAGACTAAAACATAAGTTCATGCACGGCAAATACAGCCTACCTATACACAATGGGACAACCAAATCTAGAGAAAACGACTCAAAAGCCGGCCTCCGTGGCGAAGTGGTTAACACGGCGCGTCCGGTCGAATTCAAGTCTGTACATAACGTGTTCTTTCTAAGTGTCCCTTCTTCAATTTCATCATCATGCCGGCCCTCCATGGCGGAGTGGCTATCACACCGCGCTACGACGCCAGAGGTCCCGGGTTCGAATCCTGCCCTGGGCATGGATGTTTGTGAGTGTCCATCAATTTCACCATGTCTTCGCAAATTAACCAAAAGTGGCACAAAAAGCGAAGTAAAATAAAGCAAATCAATCAATTCATCAATTTCATCACTCATCATCTTTCCGATAAGCCAAAAGTAGTAGAAAACCGAAGTAAAATAAACCAATCAATGAATCAAAACGGAGTGGACTTACGTTATACTCAAACGTGTGTATACAACTGTAAATGTAAACAATAAGCAAACAAACAAAAATAAGGTACTGCGTTTTCGTAGTAACTTTTCCAACTGTGCTCAGAACAAAGATGATACCGTGGGATGTTTTTTCTTTAGATCCTCACTGTAACAACACAACGCTATCAAAGAGACCCTTAGGCACCATTTTCCGTGGAGGACCAACACCAATAAAGACACAATTAGAGAATAAATAACTTTGCTCTCACGGAGAAACAAAAAAAGACTGAAAATTTAGGTCAAACACGCCAGAACACTCGCACTTTGGACCCGAAACACCATGTTGGGCACGTGTGCAGGGAACACGTGTTTCTTCGTTTCTTGAAGAAAGAACTGTTGTCTTACCTTGCGACACCTGGCTCACCATCCTATACGCTGAGGGCGACGCACTTCGGGTTTCCCTGAGATCTGCGAAAAAAAAGAGAAACAAATTGAAATCAGTCGATGTTATGAGGCAACGAACTGCTTTGGCGAAAAAAATCTAAAAATAAAAAATAATAGTGATGGGATCGGACCGCTACCCACGACAGACTCCACGCGCCAGCACGTTCTATTTAAAGCCGGCAGGAAACCCAAAGACGAAAGCAACCTGCTTTTTATTGACAGCGGCAGTGTAGCGAACGAACGGCAAAACAAACAACTTCATCTCCACGCTGTTAATTTTGTCCACGAAATGTCTGCGGTCGTGGGTCGGAGGGGTCACTGGACTTCCCCCCTTGGTGGAATAAGAAAAAATGGCCCTTCTCCATTTTGTTTGTATTTCTTAGAGATTACATCGAGGGGAGGGGGTTAAAGGCATCCGGAGCCTGCTGCTGATCACATCATCTCCAACATAGCCGAGATCTATAGAATGTGTGGGGCCCTACCCCCCATATCCCCCTTTATATTCCTGAGGGTTGGTGCACGGGGAACCTTTTGTTTACCTATGTAATAAATATAGTGGAAACTCTTATTAAAAAAAAGTGTAGCAAAAAAATTACAAATTTATTTCTATTCTTTTAGCAAATCCTAATTTTGCTCATTATCAAAATCAACTCTGAAAGTTAGGTTGTTTTTGTTACTATTTACTTGAACATATGTTATCAACCGTAGCTCGACAGCCTTTCTCCTATCTAGACCTATCTCCCTCCCACAATCCTACCTAGAGGTGTGGAGATCATCAACCAGTAATGGGGTGACGTGGGGTCAGCACGTCGAACCCCCAGCCGTTCTAGGAGATATCCGTGACCGGGTTACGCTACTCAGTCGTAGCTCCCCAATTTCCTCACGATGGCATGTAGTAACTCAATTACAGCTACTCATTTCAAAAAGTATGAGCCGCGGTAGCTCAGTCGTTATGCCGTCTGGCTACCATGCGACAGACCCGGGTTCGATCCCCAGCGGGGGAGAACAGGGATTTTTTCCACCTGTTCAAGCGGCTCGGGCGCCGACTCAGCGTCGTATAAAGTAGGTACCTGGAGGAAATTCTGGGGGCTGGGTAAAGGCGGCCAGGGGCGTGGTGCTGATCACATCAACCCCACCTTCGGGCGTGATCAAGAAAGTGTGGGGGCCTAATTCTATACGCCTTCGTGGCGTGGTGCATAACAGAGAGGAACAGTTTACTTATTTACTTCTCATTTCAAAAAGTAACTACTTCCAGTTACTCGTTGCCAGTGTCTAACCGCGAGGCTGACTGATGATTAGATGAAATTGATGAAGGGTGAGCCAAAAAGAACATCAATTCCCCAGTCCGGGATCTGAACCCGGGAACGGCGAAATCAGAAGTCAACCACCTAATGCGCTCAGCCACCCAGCCGGCTCTTACTTGTAACAATAAGTAATTCGTTACTTCCAATGACTAGTTTTTCACATATCGTGCCGGTAATGGACGAAATTTTAAGACAAACGAACACCGATGCCATGGCCGAGATTCGAACCCCCGATGGCGACTCATTAATACGTTTCAATATATTCCGTGCAGTGGCGGCGATTAGGTGGGGCAGTTGTCGATTTTGGAACCCAATCGCCGCCACTGATTCCGTGGCATGCGACACCGACACCAGCAAAATGCAAAATACGGGGAGATTGTTTCTTGAAGAACCGTTCAGCGACACTTTGGTCCAAGTGCGTCAATGGGACACGCGTGCGATGGCGATTTATTCTAATCACCGCAAGGACAGACACAGGAAATGTGTCAACAGGCCTTACATTAACTCTAATAACATAGCAACGAGGTCGGCATTTCTCTCGCCCCACGCCTTGCACTTCGGTTTCTGTAGCTTTTCTACGTATTGTGTTCGTAAGATGAACTTACGAAGTGGATACCTGACCAGGGGTAAAGGCGGCCGGAGCGTGGTGCCGATCACCACCTCTAAAAATGGCAGGCAGATTGAACACGAGCCGTCCTCCGTGGCGGAGAGGGTATCACGACGCCAGGGGTCCCGGGTTCGAATCCCGGCCTGGGTGTTCTTTGCGAGTGTCCCTTCATCAGTTTCATCGAATAACTTATCCTCGTCGTCATGGTTAGTCAAAAGTGGCAGAAAAACGAAGTAAAATAAAGTAAATGAAGCAATGAGCACGGGAACATCATCCTTTATCTAACAGTGGTCCGACTAATCTCGGAGAAACAATTTATTATTATAGTCATCACTGCTAATACCACCGCAACTAATACGAGATAGAGTCAAATGAAAACCCGAAAAGTCCGACAAAAATTACAGGACTGACTGTACACAGCTTTTTTTTATTTTTATTATTTTTTGTAATGAGGTATCGACTGTTATTAACCAAACGATCTCAAGGTTGCAACACTGATAAAGTGAGCTTCAGAACACCACTTTTGTCATTTTAAAGATGGCGCTTTCTGCAGACACATGCACCAGCCGAGAGCAGTGGTTTCTTGCCCTCTGGAAACCTAAAACTTAAGACATTCTAATGAAAATGAAAATTCAATGTGTCTAATCATGCTTACCACGCCAGCAAGTTTACAAACAGAGGAGTAAGTTCATGGACGCCCGCAGGATTTTTTCCAGGAAGGGACAAGCAAGGTGATATTTTTCCAGGAGGGCAAAGGACACATATTTTCCTCCAAAATAGTGATGCCCTCTCAAAAAACACTATTTCAGTCTGAAATTATCATGTTTCTTCAACGATTTTATAATAATTAACATAACAAGTAGTGAATAATCTGACGCGCTTAACGCCGGCTTTAGACGAAATCATTTCCTTTAGCATTTTTGCTAGCATTAATAGTATGTAAATCTTTCCAAAAATCTTATAGCAGATACACGCAAACATTTCATGTAACTTTTCGACTAGCTTTTGCGATTACAATGTGTAAGATATACAGCATGAAAGGCACGTCGAGTTACACCATCTATGCTGAGTGCAGTGTGTTTACATTTGAAACAACTAAAATATTCTTCCATACGTGTACAGTAAACGTTGTAATGTATGTATTTAAGCAGCGCCATTGTTTTGTACCTAATAACGTTTTATGCAAAACGTTATTCTCCTCGGTTGAATAGTTATCGGCTTTTAAAAATGTGAAATGATACATCGTATACATCTCATTACAACTTCACTCGTGACCTAAATGTCGCTTCTGATTGGTTGTGCTACGAAAAATGCTACGGAAATGGGACGGGTCCTATCCTTGAGAAATGTCATAAGATTTTTTACTTTACACGGTAGCGTTTTGATCATGGCGTAAATGTTAAGAAAAATGTTTTCGTCTAAAGCGGGCCTTACTCTCCTAGTGAAGGTTGTGAAGAACAATGTGCAAGAGTAATGAACAATAGAGAATTGCAACCGAAGCGCAACTAACCTCGTCACTTGCTGCGACTGAAAGAGGCTTATCAAAGCATTGTATCTTGTGGCCTAACAGCATATCGGTGACGTAACAAGTGATACGTGACCTCAGCCCTTCTTCCCTTGATACTCTGCTTTGATGCAAGGATAGAAATCCTCTGGATATTTAGGACGAGAACAGGACCTTTTGGACTTCTCGAGACGAGACAGTGTCCGAGATTTTCGGTTCCGTAGAGTCGCAAATGTTCTCGTCTCGGTCTAGATTGATTAATTTGGTGTTTTAAATCCACTTTATGCACAGTAAGGCTAATCGAGACTGGACCTACAGTTTAAAGTGTGATCCGAACTACTACGTGCCTCCACCGGGTATCGATCCCCGAGGCCCCCTTGATTACCAACTGCGCCATCGAGGAGGTCTCGTCTCTATCTACTTATAAATTTAAACCCATTATAAATAATATAGGTTGTATTTAAAGATTCGTAGTTTGCATTTCTGATTAAAAAGTTTGGCATATTTAAGAATTTTTCAGTTATATCTTAGTGCAGGGCTCTCAAACTTTTTCGTTTCACGGTGCCCTTAATGTTTCAAGATTTTTTCCGCGGCTCCC
Organism: Lepisma saccharinum; assembly: GCF_977018435.1. Lineage (NCBI taxonomy): Eukaryota > Metazoa > Arthropoda > Insecta > Zygentoma > Lepismatidae > Lepisma > Lepisma saccharinum. Next base: position 26,619 of record NC_139233.1, on the reverse strand, counting down.
AATTCAGAATGTACAACTATTTAACGCTTCCAACGCTCTGTTAGTGTGGTTAGTTTGCTTGTCTAAGTTGAAAAACAAAAACACATACGTATTTCAAATTCAGAAACATTTTACACATAAAAAGTACTAAATAAGCACACATTGGAATAAGTGTCATTTTCAGTGAAAATATTAGAACATTTGGCGGCGCCCGTGTAAGTCATCCACGGCGCAAACTGTGGGAACCATTGTCTTAGTGTATCAAGAACCTATTAAAAAATTACTATTACTACTATTTTGAGAAATAGAAAATTTCCGTAGTGTGTTACCAGAATATAAGCCTACAAGTAAAAGAAGGACTTAAAATCTGGATGGTTAAAGGTCCAGGAATTTTAAATAAATTCAATTCCGGTTCAGAAGAGAAACTCAGCAAGCGTAAATGGGTTCTGGACCGTAAAAAACCTTTTTATCTGAAGTATTTCAATTCGGTCCAGACACCTTTTTACCAGATCAATTTAAATACGATCCAGGAACCTTTTTTCAATTAAACAAAACGCAACTTGGATCAGTATCTTCTCATAAAGACCTAGGCATTGTTTTCGACGAAAAGCTCACATTTCAGGAGCATATTACAGGCACCACTAAAAAGGCTCTCTTGGGTTTACTGTACCTGTTTCACTGAAATTAGTGACATCTCAGCCCTCACTTTATACTTCAAGTCATTAATTTCCCCAATAATATAATACTGCTCTCCCGTCTGGTCCATGGCTTGTCCCACTCAGCTCTCTAGAATCGATTCAGTCTTTCCCTTCTTCCTGGCTATAGTTCGTTATAGGGTTCCCTCTTTACGTAATTTTTCATCTCCGCATCTCTTGTCTTTTCTAAACTTACAGACTGCACCTCAGCGCCGTTTCAGAATGATTTCAGTTATTTATACAAAATTGTCAATGGCAAAATTTGCTGCAACACACTCCTTGAGGAATTCCACTTTCGTGTACCCTTGCGCACAACACGCAACACAATCTTATTTTACACACACAAAAAAAAACAGACTACAAATTCAAAAAATATCTCTCTTTTACAGACTTGCCACACAATTCAAGATATCTCCTCAAGTATGGATATATTTTCCTCCGAGCTTGCCTTTCGGTCTTCTATTAGAAGAAACGTTTGTAAATAATATCATGTAGTGCCATCTTTTACTTATTTTTTTGTTAATTTGCTATTCATTTTTGTGTTATTTTGTTACTTTCAATTATTATTATTACTATTATTATTTTGCTTTTTCATTGTTGACAATTTCAGTGTAAAATGGCCTGTGCTGTATCTGGAATTTTCTCAATAAATAAAGAAATTTAAATTGTTCTAGAAAAAAGGTTCCCGTTCCGCAGCAAAACCCAAGAATTTCGGGCTTAACAACCCTGCTTAAAATGAATGGCACCCTAGGCCTATTCCTCGGTACGGGGTCCGGTAAACACTACTCATCGTTTCTCTGGAATGTGCTTTGTGTTGCATTCTTCTCCTCGCTTGTTTGTTTCCTTCTCGTAAGACAGACTATGCCGAGAGTTACGTCATCCCAAAACATTACGCTTGGTGCACTCGCTTTGAAGTTCCGTACTGAAAGACTATGAAGCAGATAATGCTGTAAGTGATGCTTAAATCACGTGTGCGGGGCGGTATTTCAAGGGGGAATTTACCCTTTGGTTGCTAATTTTTGCTACCTGGGACAAGTGAACTTGGGTCCACCCCCTACAACCTCCCAAAATTTCAACACCCCAAAAAGTTTTCACAAATACCTAATTTATGGCCAGATAGAGAATTCTGGAGGTGTACGTGTTTAACCGATGCTGGATTTTTCAAATATCACGCTGCACGTATACACGTATATTCACTTAAATGTCTAGCTGGGACAATGTCTAAGGGGGAACAACAGGGGCACTAACTTCCTGCCTTGTAAATCAGAATGACCCATACACGTGCACAGCAGTTTGTCAAACTACCTAGTTTAAGGTCAAATTTGTGAAAATTCGAACAACACGAACATTCAACCCCCCAGATGGTGTATAGTCCACGCGTTTACTTCGTTAACGTCCAAGAACTGTAGGAAGCCGCCGCCACGAACGTGGGTGGGGTTAAACAGCGGGCAAGTAGTTTTCGTCCAAACACACTCAACCTTCAGCCAATGGGCAGCTGTCATTCTGTTCGTCTACTCCACGTGGAGTGTCAGTCCCATGACTGCGGAAACGCTGTTGGCGTACTTTGCAACTTCAATGTGGAGAGGGGTGTAAGGGGTACCTTCCACGTAGGCGCCCAATAGTCAACCTCACTTCCACGTAGTACACCCTGGACTGAAGACTAACGAGGCTCTGGCGACTGGCACTATGGCCAGTATAATTTTGTGTGTTTTGTCCTTATTTGCCTCAGCTTTTAACGAAAGTCAGAAGATTTTAATATTTTATGATTTTAGTTATGCAACGTTAGAGTTGTTATGTGTAACGATAAGGGGCTGCTCACCGTATAATGTGACGGGTGCAAAATAGCCTTAGTGCTGACGCACCCAAAATTTTAAATTCAAATCAAAATTCAATGTGTAGACCGTGGTAAGGTGCTAGTGCGGGGGAGGGACAAGGTGGCGTAGAGCAGATGTGTGGCAACACTGCGCGTTGAATGTGATTGTTGCAGTTGATGGGCGCGTTCGGTGGACTCCAAAGCCAGCCGGCAGTTAACGAAGCTAGCGTGTCGACTATAACGATAACGCTGTCGTCTTGTAGTCGAGGAGTCCCGAGTTCGATACCTGGTGGATGCATGCTGCACAGTGGTTCGATTGCTCTATTTAAACGTAAAGCGAACTTAAAACAAACTTTTGTCAAACCTATCCCTCTTTTGTTAAGGTAGATCATCAAACGACACTTAAGGGAATGAGGTGCAATTTTTGCACAAGTTGCACATTTCCTTGAGGATATTAGGATGCAAAGAGCAAGTTCTACTTGTAGGTTGTGGTTCTTTCCTCACATTGCAGTTTGTATGCGGATTTTTATTAAGCTAGGTAAAGCTTATTAAAACTATCATTAATAAAATGTATTCGACTCCCATGTATTTCGTTTGGAGTAGAAAACGCTCGCCACATAATTTTTAGTAATAGTTCTTCAACTTTCCTCTTTCCTTTCATAATTTTTGAAGTTAAGTTTCGTGTTCATAGTGGCATATGTTGGTTCGGATCCCACTTTAAGCTGTAGGTCCACTTCTGTTTAGCCTTTCTGTGCGTAAAGTGCGTTGATCTCCCCTTTCCTCCGGTTTCGCGAAAGCATTTTTCTTGCCAGAAGTGATTATTTTTTTCTGGACATCTTCCAGGTAGGTTCAGAGATTTTTCGAGAGCTACTGTCACTCATCTTTAAGGACTTGCTGAAAGGATTGAAGATGAGCGTGACGTCAGCATTCCGAAGTTCGGAAGCCTTGGAAAAATCTCTCCTTGTCTCGTGTGTGATATCTGTCTCGTTCTTGTTCCCTTGGCTTGGAAAGCCTTTCTCTGTCTTGTCTCGAAATATTAAGTAACACTATGTACAGCGTGTTATTGAGGCGCATTGTTTTGACACTGCGGACCCTCGAAAAATAGAATTTCACCCTAAATGTACTTATGCATAACCATGCCGAAAAGGTCCTCAGTTGTCACAGTTCGTCGATAAAACTTAATGTAGGAGTCATCTAAAAAAAGAAAAATCAAGTGTGTTTGTGTAAGACTACTGGGAGTCTTAATTTGTGCAACAATAACGGGGAAACCCCCGAATGTATCCAAACCTCCACCCGCATACATTCGAGGGTATGCGCATGTCCCAGAGCCTCTGAAATAAACTGGGACGGCAGTTGCTCGTTTTACGGTTCCCCCAGTATTGTTGCTCATTACCTCTTTATTGGAAATTGAATTACATACAGATACAGTACATACATATATAACATACATAAAATAAAACATACAATGCATTTGATACTTACTTAGGCTCTAGTTACAGTACAAGCACACGTTTAGTTATTGTTGTTTGTTTATGATTGGTAGTTGAAATATTGTTTCCAAATAAACTGTTCGTGTGTCTTGTGCTTGAGTTCCGGATTCCGGAATCCCGGAGTCTGTTAAGGGTGCATTTATATCAGTGTCAAGACAAACCGCCAGGGACAGACTGCAATTAGATGAAGACTATTCGTGAGTTTATACTTGTTGGGAATTGCTCACCCCAGAGGCTGGGTGTTCTTTTCCCCGGCGACTGGTCTTGATCTTCCGGAATATTAATTGAATTTCCTGTCGATGTAAGAGAGCCGAAATTACTACACTTCAGCCTGTAAGGACGATGATTCAACTGGGAACGAGTCGGACCCTGTGACCGAGTGGTTAGCACATCGCGCTGCGACGCCAAGGGTCCCGGGTTCGAATCCCGCCCGGGCTCGGTTGTTTGTGAATGTCCATTCATCAATTTCATCATTTCATCACTCATCCCCATCTTCGCAAATTAGCCAAGTGGCACAAAACGCGAAGTAAAATAAACTCAATCAATCAATCAATCAAAACCGCACGAAATCGCCTAAGTTGAGTCAGATGGCGGTGTTTTGATGTTCCTTTATTGGCTGCCTTTGCAACTGGCAAAGGAACGAATCGGGAATGTGTTCGGCTTACAGTTGCAAGTACCGAAAATCGGTCCCTCCGATCTTTTTTAATAAGAACTTCATATAATCGTAATCAAATTATGCTCTGGCTTACCTTAAAAAGAAATTCTCAACCTGGTTCAGTCCGACCCATATTTTTTCCCACGCTGGTCGTTTCAAAGTTGTCACAATACTGCTTTAACCTAGAATCACGCTCGTCACCAACAACGTTAATATTTGCCATAAAGTCTGTTTCCTATCAGCGAAGCCAACCCAGCGAGGTACTTCAGCTAGGAGAAACTCGTTCACGATTATAAACCTGCGATAACAAAACCAGTCGAACGGAAACTGCAGGATAATGGGAAAACGCAACGCCTAATACTTTATACTTTGCAAAGTTACGGATGTGAATTTTCTGTCATTCTAGCATACACTTCATCAGTCGCGGCTACATTCGAGTACAATAACAGACGAACCACGTGTTAACCGAAATTAAGCCAGTTTTGATCAACTGATTCTTTCATTTTCTCATTTCCGGTAACCCCTTTCTAGCTTCCTTTTATTCTCACTCTTTCAGACCGAAGCGACACGGGTAGCTACAGTCTGTAAAAAGGCATTCACTGCACATGCGCGACCACCGGACCGAGGCGACACGATGCACGATATCAATAAAATGGCCCAGTCCGAGCGACACGTGCAACTTGCTTGTCGCTTCGATACGAAAGGTCGCATTTATTTCTGAAGATTGATTTCGAAGTTCCCTATTATTAGTGCAGTCAAAATAGGAAAAATAAAGGTACTAATTCATAAGCTGAAATTTGGTATGTAGCGTCTTCATAGCATTAATAACAACATACCAAAAGTCCCCGGCAATCACCCGTACGCTAAGTCCACTATATTGGAAAATGGCGGACAGTGAAAGTTTTTTCGAAATAAGGGAATTATAATTCACAGCAAGCTGAAATTTGGTGCATAGCTTCATTATAACATTAAAAATAACATATCAAAAATCCCTGGTGATCGCCCATACGCTACGTTCGCCATATTTAAAAATGGCGAACAATGAAAGTTTTCACGAAATAGGGATCTATAATTCATAACAAGCTGAAATTTGGTGCATAGCTTCTTTATAATATTAATAATAATATATCAAAATTCCCCGGCGATTCCCTTACTTCTTGAAAACTTTCACTGTCCGCCATTTTCCAATATGGTGGACTTAGCGTACGGGTGATCGCCGGGGACTTCTGGTATGTTGTTATTAATGCTATAAAGACCCTACATACCAAATTTCAGCTTGTTATGAATTAGTTCCTTTATTTCGAAAAAAATCGCCTAAAGTGACGGCACTATATGTCCTCTCAATTTGTGTTTACTTCCTCTCTCTTCTTTTTCTATCCTTTTCCTTCCCGTTTTCTGTTCCATTTTCTTTTTCTCTTTCCCTTTTCTTTGTCTTTTCCCTGCCTCTCTCGCTTCTCTATCTTTGTTCCTTTCTCCTTCTCTCTGTGTATCTCACTTCTTCATTTCTCTTCTTCTTTCCTCTTTTTATTCCTTTCATTCTCTATCGTTCCTTTCCTGTCCTCCTTTCTTCTTTAAAATATTTCATTCTTCTGATGACACCAAGGGCGTCCGCAGGATCTTTTCTCAGAGGGGGGCAGGGTCATAGAAACTTTTTAAAATTATTATTATTATTGCTATTATTACTGCTTTTACTGTTGCTACTATTTTTGTTACTAGTACTACTACTTGTTTCTTTTAAAAATTACATTTATTGGTAATTTTCATATTCGGTATATATCTATATATAATTTGCATAGCTGTATACTGACAAAAAGCTGTTTTTTATAGTTAATCAGTGTAAAATAGACTGCAAGCTTAAATGTAACTTTACTTCAAATAATAATAATAGTTGCTGTAACTTACCGCCTGTACGTCACAGAAAACAATACTTTTTGTTATAAAATATCACTACAATTTCACCATTCGAATTACATTAACTCTTTCCAAAAATCTCAGGGGAACAAGCCCCCCCCCGGCCCCTCTGCGGGCGTCCTTGGATGACACGTAAAGATAACGAAATCCCGCTTCGTAACAATGTTTTGATTTCGCTCCTCCCTCCCTTGGGAAACTTTGTGCGGTCGCCCATGGCTATTTCATATATAGCTGGTTCAGTTAAGTAGGTTATGACTGGAACTAAACGAAATTACTACAAACAGAGCCGTTTAGTTCATTGAACGAAATGAAAACAAGTGAACAATGAAAAGTTCTCTATTCCGGAACAAATCTGATTTATTGTTCAAGTCCAGGATACAAACAAACACGATGACATTTCTTAATTTTATTCATTTGCTAGGGAGGGCTTGTACTGAACGGTAGATCCTGAGAATCAAATATCCTAATTTCTACTTCTTAGCGGCAGCCAAGGTTAATACGGTACATAAACTTTTGTATAATGAAAATATAACACCCGATAGCTAGTTGCCTAGTTATAAATCAGCTTTCCTTGCAAAAAAGTTGGATAGGTAAAAATATTGGAAATTACAAGCCAAACGAAGAAGTAATATTCAATGTGTAGATCGCCATATTCAGTCATTTCAAAATAACAAAAAACTGAGGTTTAATAATCGGAACAAAGCATTAACGAAGCACACGTATACGTATATAATACGTATATAGAAACATGTAGCGTGTAAATGAAAGCAAATGTAATTCATTAAAAGGGTAAAATATACCATGTAAAAATAACTTTGTGTGAAAGAAAAAAATACACTTCCTGATGAACGCGAAAATAACGTTAACTAAAGATAACGCAAGGCTTTTATGTATGCATCAATTTTTAAATGAACACGTTTAATATCTATACTTCTAATAACCTTGTTTAATATCACAATATAAAAAACATAGGAAGTAAACATTTTAGCTACTCACTGTATTAGATCCAATTAGCTAAGTAGTGCGACACTATTAACTTCTGTGGTTTCTGCAGAAAATCCTTCTAAGTAATGAAGTTTATTCCATTCTGCCCAGATACAAAAGGCTCGTTCGCCAATGTCATTGTCTTTTCCGGACGCCACTGCAAGGGGAAATACTACGTCATTCGATGCGAAAAGGGCAGTTTCAGTCCATTGGTTCTTGTAAATTACTCGCTTTCACAGTTATGGAGTTATGGGGGAGACTGCGGCACATTTGAACACTACCAATTTTATTGTTTCATTTCAGTCAAAATTGTTTTGTTACATTTTAATTGAAAAATAAACAAAACAGTCTTCCAGTATATACATAATTTTTACACACGAAAATCAAAGTTTTTCCAAGTGAAATGCATTAACAAAACATCGGTAATATGTTCAAATCTGCCCCATGCAAGGGGTGGCATTTGAACAGACATGGGACACTTTTGAATAATGTCTTGTTTTATTAATCTTATTTCAAACCAAATGTTTAACATTATATACGTACTAATAGTCCTCCTCCGTGGCCATGCGGTCTAAGGCGCTGTTTTTTGGACTCCGACTGCGGGACGACATTTTGGTTCAGTCTCTGGGTTTTCGGCCTGTGCATAGGACCGGTGGCAACCCACCATCGCGAGGAAATTGGGGAGCTATAAGTGAGTAGCGTAACCCGGTTCTCGGAAATCTCCTATAACGGCTGGGGGTTCGACGTGCTGACCCCACGTCACCCCATTACCGGTTGAAGATTTCCACACCTCTAGGTAGGATTGTGGGAGGGAGACTGGCAGTCGGGAGATAGGCCAAGGCCCTTCAAGGGCTGTCGAGCCACGGGTTATTAGTTATTTATTTTTAATATAGTACTAATATTTTACATGATCTTAGCTTTGTGTCTGCGTTCTATTTCTTTGATGAAATCTGGGTGAGGGGAAGGCAGATGACCCTCATGAACAATTCCTGGATACACACGTGGCTGTGAAATTTATCGTGTAAATCGACGTATTAGGCCAATATGCCGGTGATATTTTATTGTCATTATAACAGTTTATATTCATCGCCGCAACACAATTTTGTTTGTGTGCAGAGATCCCCACTCTATGGACTTTTGGTTGTTTCGCGCGCAAAATGGCGAATGGAATTGGCTTCAGACGATGCCAGAATGCCCTTCGGTATCGTCGAGATTCCAGTTCCTTTCATTTAGCATATTTGGCAACAGTGAATAGATTTGTTTACACTTTCATAATAACAACAGCGATAAGTTGTTCGTGCAATTTCTCTTTATTACAAAGTGTTCTCTGATATTACGAAATATCTTTTCCCTCAGCCTGTGCTAACTGGGACTGACAAATAACCGGGCACACTGACTGCAGTTTTATCTTAGGTCATGCTGCTTCTTAACCTCCACGAGGCACTTGACAACCGCATCTGTGTTATTTTCTTGTTATATTCGCTCGCCACCGTTTTTCCATGGAACGACACATGTTACAGTGTAATTGTGATTCTAATGTGTTGTACATTTCTTACTTTACGTCGCTTTTCTGTTTCTTTAGTCTAATCGCGACGATGAGGATGAAATCGACAAAGGGATGCCAGTGGCGAGGTTGTGAGTCGACACTCGATGCAATCTAGCATGTTCTTCTTAGCTCTTTTTTATAATAGCGACAATATTTTAGCATCCAATGTTAATTGGCTGGTGCAGGGCCGCCCAAACTACGGTCCGTCGTGGCTTTTCAACTTGCCCGCCTTAGTACTTATAACACTGAAATTAATGTGTTTTGCATTAGCACCACCTTTAAGATAAGTACGTATGACCCACGACCAATGGGCGAGCACGTACTGACACTGCATGTAAAAGGTTTTGGCGTCCCACTATTTCAATTGATACAAGTCGGAGAAGCACTAGACAATGGATAATGTCCAATTAACATTGCCTGCTAATAAAGAACGATTGAGGGAATAAGAGTACAGTATGACCATCTTTCCCCGTATCAGACGTTCTTTTTAGAAAGCTGACAATTGGGGTGCAACCCCTTGATTCAATGTTAATCTCAAGTATGCAGTTTTTGCTACGTACAACATGAGACGGGTACCTTTTCTTTCGAAGAAAAGCTGCCACAGCTGGAAGGGAAGTTCAGTGAACAGCTGAGGTATCCTGCTTCTTAGAAGAAGCCCATGTATTAATACAATAAGGGCAACAAATCTCTTTTCATTGTCGACTGCTGAAAGATTTGTAACCTTCCATTACGGCCCATTGCCCTTGGGTACGATATTACTTTTCTTACTGGTAAAGACGGCAGGTGCTTTGCAGTCACCCCCAGCAAAATTACCTATGTAATTGGTAGTCTTTTATAATGGCCAGCCGTCGAATTCCATTGGTTCCAGATGATTATATAAATAGCAATTTCTCAGAAATTTCGAGAACAGATTTTTTCCGAGAAGGCTCTATACGACTCTATAAATCCCTAGATGTCAGATCACAGGGAATGTCAAAATACTTCCTGCGTTTCGTACTAAACGTGCCTAAAATGGAGGTGTCTGCAGTTATCACTGGCCCTGTAACGCCCTCTGTGATGTCGTAGTGTTAACGCTGTCGCCGTGAAATCAAGAAGTCCCAGATTCGATACACAGACACAGTGTCTCGGACGGATCCCGCTTGAAACTCAATCCCGATTAAGCTACCTGTGCATAAAGTGGACTTAAACTTTGACATTGTAACGGGCACACGTGTTTATGCAATCATAGTAACCGCATTGTGCACAACTAAGATCTGTGAACTGAAAACAACAAACATTCCGTCGAAAGTAAAGTTGCGAACTACTTACTGCGTGTAAGAAGGCTTTCATCGGCGCCATCTTGCTTGGTACGAGGACGATGAATGAACATGGCAAATTTGGAAGAAGGAACCAGCGCGCATTCGCTTCAATGTTAGGGATCGATTCGTACTCATGCGAGTGCTGCACGGAAAACGAGGAGTCGGCATTCGTTTGTAATCTGAGTTAGCACCGTCACGGTCACTTAGGACTATTTATGAAAGGAAGGCAACATGCTCGTAGAAGTAATAAATACAGTGAAACCCCGATTTTACGTTCTGGATTGTATATTTCCTTTACACGTTTAACGTTCCTGGTCTCGATCGTGTCATAAAACGTTAAAAGTTTTCCTAGATTGTACATTTTTTTGTATTAAAGTTCTTTAATTATAGCCCTATGAAAAACGTATAATCGAGGTTCCACTGTATATCTCTTCCGCGATTAAATTGCGGCAAATGTACAAACACAGATTTCGAATCTTTCAAAACAAGGTTGATTCACTTTTTGTGCATGAATTGACACAGCTAAACGTGGAATTTTAGTTTATTTCAATGAACGTGTGTAGTCTTCTCAAATGGTGCATTTCTTAGTGCATAACACGAAACAACAGCTTATAAAAGCACTTTTTGATGCATTTCTCTATGCAGTTTATGCACATTAATTTGTTACTGAAGACAAGTGACATATTTTGGGTTGTGTGTTTATATGCCAAGGTTTTGCTATGATATTCAGTAATAGGAACCTGAGGGCAAGGGCGCCCGCAGTACTTTTCTCAGGGGGGGGGGGAGTCACAAACTTTTATTATTATTATTATTATTACTGATACTACTACTACTTATGTTTTTTAAATTACATACATTTGTAATTCCCATATTCTGTATATTTATAGGCAATTTGCATAACTGTATACTTAGCATTAATTCATGGACAAAAAGCTATTTTTATAGTTAGATCAGTGTAAAATAGACTCTAAGCTTAAATGTAACCCTGCTTCAAATAATAATAATAATAATAGTTGCTGTAACTTACGGCCTGTAAGTCACAGAAAACAATACTTTTTGTTAGAAAATATATCTACAATTTCATCATTCGAATTACATTAACAGTTTCCAGAAATCTCAGGTGCCCATGCTTTAGGGTTTCTAACGCGATAAGCTAACCACGTTGCCATTGAGAAATTTAGCCTGAGCAATAAATATGCTATTTGAAATATACATATTTGCGCCATATTTTACGAGTTTACACTCCATGAAAATTCTTGTCTCTAGTTTAACGTCAGCTTGCCGTTGTCTCAAATGCAATACTAGATGAACGGATACAAAAAATCTAGACAATACATATAATTTATGGCAAAAAATTGCAGTCTAGACAGTTTTTATCAAGAAGTGGGTAAGAGGTGTGTGTGTGAGTGTGTGCATATATACAGACACATGTGTGATAGAGCTCTTAACTAGCGAGGTTCAGTGTTCCCCCTAACCACGGATGGCCTCACAAAAACCAATAAATCTACTTTGATGTTGTAAGGCGTGTGTGCGTGAGACTCGACAGATTGGTGGTTTCGGGGAACCACGTTAGAATACACACACACGCACCTTTACACCGAGAAACCGAATCACTTTCCTTGGGTCCCCAGAAGAAATTAGAGCGGTTTGCTTATGTGACGTGATGTTAAGTAAATCCAGCATGTTTCTCTCCATATACGCAAGTAGACCTGTGTGTGTCGGAAACGTGAATGAAGAAATAGTGAATATCAGGCTCCATGTACGTGAGAGGAGACAATATTTGAGTTTACCCAGGAGCAGCAGATAAAACGATGACCTTTCTGGTAGAGCGTTTGTTTGGAGAAGCGGCAGAACAAAACAACTTGACATGGAAACACACATCTTAGTCTGGGCGCAGGTCCCCTACGTGTTGGGCAACCGATAAGATGATGATTACAACCAGAGTTCAGACAACAATTCCAGCCAGGGTCAGATGCAGATTTTTAAAACTTAAATCCTTAAACATTTCCTTGTTGCACCATCAGGCTTTCCGACAAACAACAACTCCGTAATCTTCAAGTTGAATTCCGATATTCTTTTCCTCTCCATACCAAATGCAGAACTCTAGCTATAAGGGGTGAGCATGAACCCGGGGGTGGGGAACGCCATGCAGTGTTTAGGAGGGGGTCGTAGAGCCCGACACGGCAGTCTCTGCCGCGGCGCAGATCCCAATGGGATGGAAAAATAATACATTTTTCACTTTATTTGAAATCTCACAAATAATGAATCACTATGAAGAAGTCTTCTTTGCATCATTTTGGGCAATTTTACGCATGTGTTAGTCCATATTTTAGTCCATATGTATGTACATATAAAGCCACTTGTTAGGTCATATTAATCCCAGCCCTGGTTATAATGCACGTCGTTTAAAAGTCAACGTTAGATAGAGATCTCTAATTTCTTTGTTCTACATAACAGCTGTGCCTCGGCGCACTGTAGCCTCCTCGATGGCGCAGTGGAAGCGTCGCCGCCTTGTAATGAAGGGGTCCCGGGTTCGATACCCGGTGGAGCCACAAGTGGTTCGGATCCCACTTTAAACTGTAGGTCCAGTCCCGATTAGCCTTACTGAGCATAAAGTGGACTTAAAACACCAAATTAATGAATCAATCAATCGGCGCACTGTAGCGATTTTTTATCTGTTCCATTAGCAACACTGGTTCTCGCGTTGTGTTACGCAGTGCGCGGCAGACTCGTGGGTCAGGCTCTAGAAAAAAGTTTTAATAAAAAGAAGGAAGATTACAGAATAAAATAGACAAGGAGATAAAGAAAACTAGTGTGAGAAAAAGAAAGCAACTAAGGTAAATAAATGTCAAGAAGAGAGGGAGAGAAGAAATAAATAGGTCAGATAAAGAGAGAATAATATAAAACTAAACCAGCGAGAGAGGGAGAGAACAAGAAAAGGAAAATAAAGAACGAAACGACAGAGAGAAAATTGAAATAAACTAACGCCAGAGAGAATGGAAAAGAAAGAAGAGAGAAATAGAACTAAGGAAACGAGAGATACGGAGAACGGAAAAGAAATAAGATAATTTATAGTTTGTTTAACATTAAGCCATCTCCGCAACTCTGATATATGAAACTTCAATGAACATATCAAGTGACAAAAAAGCCTCGCGATAACAACGTTAATACGTCACTGCACAACCGCCTCAGGATACAACTAATGATGCAGGCTTACGTCGTTTGTGCCGAGAAGTGGTTAATCGGGACTGGACCTACAGTTTAAAGTGGATTCGTGACCCCTTTATTACAGATGTGCAGCTTTGGTTACTACGGGAAGCCCGGTTACTCGTGTATGATTCGAATTTTTTAACCATTTATGAAAATGAACGTTACAACTAGAACTTGCACATGAACATCTTACCTGCAATTTTCCTCATAAGCCAGAATTGCCACGGATTGGACTTTTGTGTTCCGGAACCCATTCCCACAGAACATTAAGCACGAAGTACCCGTGGAGAGATTTGGTTTTCAAAGACATCCGGCGCTTTAAACGAACTTCACCGTGAAAATCGCCACTCGCTCCCACGTATGCAAAGATCGACTCCTGGCATAATGAACAGGTGTCTCGATAAACTTCCCTTCTGCAGTTAATCTCGTATGCGTTTCTGCGTCAAACAAAAAGACACCAATTGCCGTGCTGATAACACGGTGCCCTTGAAGTCATCTGTCAGCTACGAGATTTCTGGTAGGATAATTCGTAGCGGTAGCCGGACAATTGCGATGAACACAGAAGTGAAAGATCGGGTGGACAATTGCCATGACAACAGTTAGAAGTGAAAGGGGGGTGGACAATTGCGATGACATTTTAAATCAGGGTTGTTCAAGGTCCAGGAATTTTAAATAAACAGAATTCCGGTCCAGGAGCGAAAATCAGCAAGCGTATCTGTAAAGTATTCAATTCGGTCCAGAAACCTTTTTAGCAGATCATATCAATTTCAATACGGTCCAGGAACCTATTTTGAGACTGAATTTAAATTCGGTCCAGGAACTTTTTCCGGCTCAATTTAAATACAGTCCGTGAACCTTTTTTCCGGATCAATTTAAAAACGACCCAGGAACCTTTTTTCAATGAAACAAAACGCAACTTGACTCGAATTTAAATTGTGCGAGAGAAAAAAAGGTTTTGCTCTGTTACGGAACCAAATAGAACCCATTAGAATATATGAATTTCGGAATCCTTAATAACCCCAGGGTTGTTAATTTCCAGGAATTGTAAATAAATTTAATTCCGGTCCGGAAGAGAAAATCAGCAAGTGTAAATGAGTTCTAGGCCGTAATGAACCTTTTTATGTATAAAGTATTTCAATTCGATCCAGGAACCTTTTTTCAATGAATCAATACGCAACTTGGACCGAATTTAAATTGTGTGAGAAGGGAAGGTTCCGCTTCTGCAGCGGAATCCAATAGAACCCATTTGAATTTATGGGTTGCTGGACCTTTAACAACCCTGTTTTAAATCTTCTATCAAATTGAAGGGTGACGTAACCCGGTACAATTCCTCTTACAAGATAATTATGTGAAATATTGATATTTTCAGCTGGTAATTTGGTTCAATCAAGTTTCTGAATATGGGCTAGAGCCAACAGACACCCTTTGATTGATTGTTTTGGTGTTTTAAGTCCACTTTATGGACTGGACCTACAGTTTAAAGTGGGATCCGAACCACTATGTGCCTCCCGGGACCCCTTGGTTACAAGGCTACGACGGTACCACTGCGCTATCCGGGAGGCCCTAGGCACCCTTTGAAGTAACCCGTTTCCTCGTATGTGCGAATTCACTTTCCAACTCTCTTGTGAATTTTCCTTTTCTGCCCTGGATTAGGTTCCATCCGCATGTACTTGATGTTGGTGTCTTCTGCTTGGCTCTTGAGGCAGGCCAGAACATCATGAATTTTTAGATGCGGTCTTCCAAGCCACCTATTTATTTTCTTGTTGCAAACTTCTACGGCATTATTAGTTCTGTGGCGCCTTTGGTTAGGTTAGGTTAGGTCTTGATCGCCGTAATTGTTCTACCATTAAGTTGTAAAATGACCTTCACCGTGAAAATCATAGCAACTATCCGTGATTTTGGCTTCATCGCAATTGTCCTAGATTCTTCGTAGCACAGGCTTCATCAATGAAGGCGGCTGTGGGCAATTTCAGTCTTTCAGATATTCCAGGCTCATATCGAAACGTAATAGACAATTTTGTGTGCAAGTACCGATTATGGACAGCGGGAGAATATAGTATTTAGTAAAAGGCAGCGGCGTATTTAATATTTCATTTCGGGGCGAAGTTCTTTTTTTCAATCGCATCGCAGTTTCATCTTGACAACCGGTGCTGCTCATAAACTTGCAGAACGATTATCAATGCAAATAATATTGCTGTAATTAAAGTTAATCGTTATATTTAAAACATATACAGTACAGGCGCTGGAAATCTCACCACTTCCATCACCATTTGAGTACTTATTGATTTTCGTTGCTGTGCTTACAATAATATTTCTTCTTTTTCATTTTTAGATACAAAGTATTTTATACAGCGCGATAAGAGCAATATAACAATAAAAACAAACATGCATAAGTAAAAGCAACATTAATAACATAAATAACATTAACAGTTTGAGAATTTGGACAGTCTCAACCTTCTGATATTTATACTTAAAAGTGAAGTGCCTTACTATAGTTTAGTTTAATTTACAAGAATTTCTAACTTCTTTTAAAAGCTTTTGCATCAATGGATGTTTTTATTTCCTTCTTCTCGGTGTATTAGGACCAGTTTGGCGAAGTTTTATAGTTTGTATGAATATGGTGAAAAATTGAGCTCATGGTGCACATTTTATATATTTAACGAATACAGTTTGCACATTTTGCTAAAGACAAATTCATCACAAAATTAAAATTTATTTAACTTTTCTCACAGAACTTTATTTACTATATTTAGAATACTTACTAAAAATACATGTTTCTAGAAGGTCATATTTTGTCATGTTAAGCCAGGGTTGGCAAAATTTGTGTGTTTATAAAAAAAAAACAGTTTTTTGTTTTAAACATGTTTTGAACGTTTTAAACAAGAACCGAAAAAAACATGTTTTAAACAAATAAAACGTTCAAAACAATGCCAAGAAGACTTATTTTGTAAGAATAATGATTAATAAGGAATCTGTTAATAATCCAAGGAAGGACAATGTTCCTAATAAAGTAAACGCCTGACTAACTTCTTAAAATACTTAATTTTTGTTAATCTTAAAAGTTAAATCTCGTATGTAGGCTGTTCAAGAAGCTTCAACTAATGCACAGTTGCCAGGCCCCACTCTATCCACGTGCTAGCTACTCTGTTTTTCGGAATACATTTCTTCGTGAATGCAACAATATATTGACATTAACAACTGTGTGCGGTGTATTAAGTGAGGGACAAAACTTTTCATCCATATAGTATTCAATTTTTTTAAACACTTTTAGAAATAACATACTCGGGCGTTTTAAAGATTATACATCAACTGGTTATACATTTTCAGCCACTCAACAGATTTTTGTGCAGAATAAACAAAATGACACGGAAATACAAAGTTGCAAAACACGCAAATAACCACAAACTATCAAACATCAAGTATCAAAATGTGTTTTAAACATGCCAACCCTGTGTTAGGCACTCTACTCTCTTGCAGTCTCCTCCCCTGCCCACCCAAAGAGCTCCACGAGGAATTTTCAGCATAATTTAGAATAGCAAGGAGAGAGATAAAGGACGGGAGTAAAGTATATAAATTAAAAATAAATCGAAGCAAGAAAGATAAAAGAGGGAAAACGATAGGAATATTGAAACAAATGAAAGCATAGGGAGAAAAAGAAATAGGCAGAGGAATACATAAAAGCAGAGACGATACTAAGAAAGAAATAGAAATGAGAGAGGGAAAGAATAACAGGAAGGGAACAAAGAAGCTAGTTTGAGAAAGAGAGAAAAATGAAATAGAGAATCGGAGGAAGAAAATGAATGAGAGAGAGAGAGAGAGAGAGAGAGAAATAAAGAAGACGTAAAAGAGAGAAAGAAACAGCGAGAAAGGAAAAATGGAAGAGAAACAGAGAAAGGGAATCTAGAAGAAGCAGAGCTCTCCTGAAAATATCTCTAACCAGAAGGAAATTCTCTTGCGACGTCAAAATATGATTAATTCATTTAGTTTATTTTGTGTAACTTTTCTGCCACTTTTGGCTAATCGCGATGATGGCAATGAATGATGGACGACACAACAGGAGCCCCATATACGAGCTGAGTCCAGACGCCAAAGCCTCGTTAGTCTACAAAGAACCAGTCTTCCGAAAGGCTCCCTTTACACCCCATGACGTCATAATGTCGACGGACGTGTTCTACCTTCACTCCCGACGCCCATGAATGCAAACCTGTATTTTGACAATTGCATTCTTATGAAAAATCCTAAATCGAATTTTAGTTATTCCATTTACCCACTTACATACCATGCATTGCTACATTTGAACAGTAACACGCGTTCAATTTGACAAAGTAATAAAAGATCTGACACGAGACATGTTTCAACGAATGAAGATTCTTCGCTATACTCTGTCCCAGCTAACTGTGCAGCAGGCAAACGAAAACAAGTCTCTGCGCAAGCAGCGACGCGAGACGGCTCCACCAATGAACACGTGAGAGGGAACGGGATTGCGCGGAGGGGGAAAAGCGACTGCCTTCCCGGCAGCGTGTACTACTGCGCTCTGGCAACTCGATTTCCTTCGCTTCTCTGACGCTATGCGTGGCCTTGATCCACAGTTAGCTGGGACAGGGTATAGTTTACTAGTGTCAACCGACGGAAAGTTATCCGAGTACATTTCCATGCCTTGCGTTTTAATGTTTTTTTTTAAAGAATGGCTTCTGAACAATGATATCTGCAATTTCGATACGACATGCAGCAGCATGGATGTCCAATGGTGTATTTTCGTCCGTAGCAAAGGCCGTGGACAATCAAGTGCTTTCATTCCTGCACAAGCGAGTTCTTTAGATGACGATTAGACAGATTGAAGTCGATTAGCTCCACTTGTACCCTATCGTGCATTCGTGACAATATTTCAGCCGGGACAATTGAAATGGGACAGTCATGATGAATGTCGTTGCTGTGACAATGCCAAGGATTTTGCAAAAGGTATATTACCAAGTGCGTGCGCAAGTTGGGGGGGGGGGGGCGTATGTGTGGAGCTGCAGCCCTTCATTAGAGAGCTGCGGTAGCTCAATCGTTAGGGCGTCTGACTACCATGCGAGAGAAACACTGGAGGAGGGGGTTAAAGGCGGTCAGGAGCGTGGTGCTGATCACATCACCCCCAGCTTCGGCCGTGATCAAGAAAGTGTGTAGCCCTAACTTCACACCTTCTATACGCCTTCATGGCGTGGTGAAATGAACAGGGGAGTACTTTACGTTTTTCACTTTTTACTTTTGCCCTTCATTAAGAGTAATAGAAAAATTTAATTTTGAGTTTGGAGTTTTTGTTCTAAGTCCACTTTATGCACAGTAAGGCTAATCGGGACTGGACCTACACTTCAAAGTGCTGTCCAAACCACTATGTGCCTCCACCGGACCCGTTGATTTGAAGAAAAAAATAAGTTTATATATGTATGTATGTATGTATATGTATAAATACAACACATATATTTATAATCTTTTTTTAGTCAATATCTGGATCCCTATACCCCTCCCCCTTAACGTATTCTCTTGGTGACATACATTTAATAAACTCCTGGGCATTCTGACAATATCATTCGTCAATCTCTTCCTCCCTCCCCCTCTCACACACATATATACCGTTGGTCCAGTCGGAAGAACGTGACTGTCACGCAGGAAACCCGGGTTCAATTCCCGGGGTGGATGCTTAAACAATGGAGCATTTGCCAGAACAGGTTCTTCTATCTGAACTCCTTCGCTTCTTGCTTCAACAGAAACAACGAAGTTCTTTCTTTCTTTTTTATCGTGATACAAGGACATCAGCACCAGCTCGCCAAAAGTTCACGCTAAACATTTGATTTGACACTAATAGATAAGATGGTGACTGTTCTTAACTGGAACTGCTGCTCTATTTCAAAACAAAACTGGTTGGGTGCTTGATAATGTGTTTCACAATGGCAACATTCTTTCACGCGTAGGGAAATTGCGTTGAAGTGCATGCTACTCATTTGCAGAATTCATTACCGATAGTAATTTGGCTTATCCTACGTCGCTTTTTGACCTCTTTGGTTAATGGTGACCTGAGGATGAACGGTGGTGAAGTGGGTGATGGAGAAGTAAAATGCCTTTCTTGGGATTCGAACCTCGGACCTCTGCATTACGCTGCGCAATTAAGCAGGTGACAGTTGGTTTGATTTGGTTTTTGTTATTTAGCGTCGCTTTTCTGCCTTTTCTGACTACTCGCGACGATGAGGTTGAGTGATATGATGAATTTGATGAACGGACACTCAGGCCAGATCGTTATTCGAACCCACGACCCCTGACGTCGGGCATTCGTGAAGGAATCCTCCCTTCAAATCACCCTCACCGGCAATCGAACCTGGGTCCCCGTGTGGAAGTCAGACGTCCTACCGACTGTGAACTTCTAGCACAAACTTTTACAACCCCTTCACGACTGCTCAGGAAAAAAAAAACTTACTCTGTTCTAGAGATAGTGTTTGCATCTGGGAAATTAGTGTTGCCAACTCACAAAATCGCCCTGTTTCGGACGGACGAGAATTTGTGTTCCTCGAATTATTTTCTTTCAATTACCCTCATTTTAACAAAGGCAACTTTATATCACTTTCCTTGCATTTTTGGCTGGTCGAGAACGAGTAACAGATCAAACACACGATAAAACTGTGTTCGAATCCTCGACTCGGCATTACGATAATCTTGGAGGTCGGTTAGTGTGTAGTCGCGTTTTTGCCACTTTTGACTAATCTCTACGACGATGGCGCATGGCAACTAGGTGAAGTTGATGCACAGTTACTCAAAAAGACACACCTATCCATGCCGGGTCTCGAACTTGGACCGTCGGTGGAGAGATCGTGTGTCCAGCACTGAACACGCTCCGCCACCGAGACGACGATTAGTGTATAATTGAAACATGTGGATGATTATGATAATGTAAACGAGACCGTAGAAATAATTTTCTTCAACCTGTTCTTCAAGCTCATTTTCTCGCCGCTATGTCAATAATGTAATTCCAAGCTATGTTTTGAAGAGGGGAGGTCTCTTCTATTAATTGGCCACGGCCCATCTCACAAGTACAGTGCCTTGTATCACAAGCAAAAAAAAACCGTGCAGGCTCCCCTCCCCCACCCCTTGCTTTGTGACAAGTTATAACAATGGAGATTGGAACTAAAATTTATTTGTCAGCGTAGCCAACCGCACGGTCCTGATTGTACATGTACCGTAATTTCTTGTCCCAATCGGACGTACGAACGAAACGCTATACCGTATGCTAAACGCACGCTCCCGAACAGATATTTTAGTTCTATCGAAGAGAATGAGCAATATCGAAAACGGATATTCTGATTCTGTTACTGTCGACTAGAATCAGAAATTCATATCAACTTCAAAAAGTGCTAATAATGAAGTTCTCTGAACACACACACACACAAAACTTGAAAAAAAAAACAACTGAAATATTCCTAAGATAGAGAAGAAACTGTCGTTCTGAAAGCGGGTAACCATCGTTCGATTTCCTGGATGAGTGATTTTCCCAACAATATCCCTGTATGGAAGGGTTGGGGTTCACCCAGCTTTTAATAAATGGGTAACTGGGGACAGTTCTGAATGATTTCGGGCCCTACCCCCATGCGCCTTTACGGCATGTTGCAACAACTTTACCTTTACGTATATACAATGTGCGTGACTGTGTGATATATGAAGGTATTGTCCAGGAGACACATTTGACATGCGTGTAGGGATTTCACTCACTGAGGAGTTGGCAACTCTGAGTTCAACGTCACGTCCTCGGGTCGTTTTTCTCAGAAAAATAGTCCAGGAGAAAATTATGTAGCACATTGCATGTAAAGAGGAATCGGATTCGTTGATCACTTGTTTGGATGTTGGTGTTTTTTTTCGTCATTTTGATAACCTCTACCCTTTCATTGTATGTGAATTTTAAGCTAAGTTCATGACACTGATCATATATTGTTTATTTCTCTAATAAGAATCTCATGACTATCAATTTCCCTGATTTACTACTATTTCTATTTAATCCACTCACCTATAACCAATATGGCGTCATCTCATATCGAGTATCCTAATCGACCAACCTGCATGTATCTACCTGGGTTCGACTAGGACCTCCATGGCATCATTCGTTCTCATAGCCCCGATAATGAAGAGGTAGAAAAGCGACGTAACATAACCAAAATAGAAGTATAAAGGAGTAGCAAAAGTGACAATCAGTGCCGGATCTACAAATCTTGCCCCTCGCAAAATATTACCAAAGGCACACACACACATACACACACACACATATATATACGTATATATTACACATATATAATGTGTTTGTGTGTGTGTGTAATTCTTAATCTCATGTTGACAAAGTCACATACAAGAGCCTACAGGGTGATTCAAAAGTCCCCTAACACCCCCTATAAAAAGTTAAGTAGTTAGGCTGGGTACAATTGGTCATGGTAAAAACAGGCTAGCCTTGAGGGGAACCACATTGATGTGTTCCAAGCGGAAGTTCGCCATATTGAATTCAACTCAAAGTTTTTGAATGGGAAGGGGGCAGTGGCGTCTCGCCCCTTGGGGCTCCCGGGGCTTAGCCCCTAAAGAAAAACGGACGTATTCACGTAATTAACAATCACCATAATGCATAACTATCACACAGTCTTTTAAAAGGCGATTTTTACCCACGTAAATTCATCGTCTGTTGCAATGGATACGACAGCGCTCCTAGCGGCATTGATGTCAATTATCGTTTTCCGGGGCACGTCGCAAAGGAAGGCGTGGCCTACACCCACCTACGCTACAGTGAAGGTCACATGCTAGCAGAGAGAGGAGGGGAGAGTGCAATGGATTTGGGTGCTAATTCGGGGCTAGTTCCGTTGCGTCGCGTTCGATCTCGCGTGTTGTTGTGTAGTGTTTTGGTGGCTTTCATTCGCTATGTTTGAGTGAGTTTGGCAGGGTTGATGTTCGAACACAAATTGATGAAGGACATAGGCTGTCAATTACAAGACACAATGAATTTGTCCGGAAAAATAGTCATATATTAAATAGAATTATCGATTGCTTAAAATTCTGTAGTCGACATGAACTTGCTCTACGAGGACATAATGAAAGAGAACAATCTATAAACAGAGGCATCTTCCCAGATCTATTATCCCTTCATAGAAGAGGGAAAACTAAAGAGGGAACTTCGTGTTCCTTATTGTAGTGAAGAGTTGAAAAACATAAACTCTATCAGTAGATTGCATTCATTTTTTATGTACCTATTCAGAAACAGTAAAAATGACAAACATAGTTTTAATAACTCCAGTGGCAACAGCTGAATCTGAACGATGTTTCAGCACATTGAAGCGTATTAAAACCTGCTTAAGAAATGCAATGGGACAAGACAGACCAAATGCCTTGGCACTTGCTTACGATAAAGATAGAATACATTTCAAACATAGAGGGCTGCAACAAAAAAGTAATAACAAAATTTGCTGAGCAGAAGAACAGGAGTCAACTTTCGTAGAAAGGTATGTTTCACAACAATACCTGTTTCTTTTGTAATCATGTGAATTGTCATTATATTTTAAATTATTTAAAAAAATAAGTCCTGTTTTGTAGTTTAGAAGAAGATAAAAATACCCGTTTTTTTGTAACATGTAATTTGTCATTACATTTTAAATTCTTTAAAAAAAAGTAAGTCCAGTTTTGTAGTCTAGAAGAAAAAAATACCTATTTTTTGTAATTCATGTGAATTGTCATTATATTTTAAATTCTTTAAAAAATAAGCCCCGGCCAAATTTGAGGCCACGAGACGCCACTGGAAGGGGGTGATGTGTATAGGCGCCAATTTCTTCAGAGCTGAGTAAAGCATAAATACTGGTTTCTTTCTGTTTCCTGTTTAGAATTTGGGACCTAATAAACTTGAGTTAACCTTTTAAAAATTGTAATTAAATGTGCCTTCATGGTACGGTGCTATATGCACAGGGAACTTAACTTTACCTGTATATATTATATTTGTTTTCGTACCCCTGAGTAACTACGTTTATTTTTTACATACACGAACCCTCTACTATGTCAATGGCTGAGGGCCCCCTAAAGGCTTACTTGTCTCCGCACTGCGGGGTTTTGCGGCTTGTAGATCCGGCACTGCTGACAATAATGCCCAGTAGACAACACAAGATACAGACTAAAAGTTACACAAAATACAAGAGGCGACATAAATATATTATAAGATAGTTTGTCCTCACTGACTCAACGCGCAGCTCAAACCCCTGGACGTAGAAACCTGAAATTGCATTCGGTGTTTTCCTCGTATGACATCAGCACACACTAAAAGGGATTTTCCGAACCCCTAAGGTGGGAAATGGCGGGCGGGTCGTTAGTTACTAATTAATATATATATATATAATACTAATAATAAAGAATAATGGTAAGAAATCAAAATGAAATAAAAGTTGTTATAGATTGGAGGACTCGTTTTGATTGTTCGTTGACAAATGAGATTTGAAGATCACGTGTCTCATTTGGACAGTATAGAATTCTTATTAGCATCACAACGGCTGTTGTTGGCAGAAGCAAGTACGCAGGAAGGAAAAGCAATAACCGTTCCGTTTTTGCTTTCTGAATGCCACCAGACGAGTGGAAAGACAAAAAGGTTGTAAAGAGTAATGTTTCGACTGAGGATGAAAGTTCACTGTAGAGAATATTAAGTGCTTCTAAATTACGATTATTGTTGCTGCCTTACACGCGCGCACATAGTGGTTCTGACCGCACTTTAAACTGCAGGGCCAGTCCCGATTAGCCTATCTGTGCATAGAATGGACTTAAAAACTCGCACAGAACTCGAAATATGCTCCGTGCAGCTATCGTAGCAAACACTCTCGCACCGTGACCGAGCAGCGTAACTTTTCTCGTGAGATTTCGGCCGGTGGCCACCTAACATCATAAGGAAATTGGGGAGCTAGGAATGTGTAGCGTAATCCTTTCATGAAAACCAACAACAGCAACGACTGGGGGTTCGTCGTGCTAACTACACGTCACCCCGAAACTGGTCGAATGATCTCCCACCTCGCACGTGGGAGCGAGGCCGGCAGTCGGTAGGTAGGGCCGTTGCGTCACGGGTTATTATGATGGTAGAAAAACATTTTAGTACTTGTATTGTGTATCTGCCACTTTTTGGACAATTCCGACGATGAGATGAAATCTGTGAAGGAACGCTTAGAGAGAACACCCGTGCCGAGGCCGGGATTCGCACCCGGGAACTTCGGATCGAAGGTCGAGTACTTAACGCACTCGGCCATCGATCCGACGCAAACATTTTAAAAATGCCCTTTACGTAGCTGTTCTCGTAAATCCTCTAATTCCATTCGAGGAGATTCACACTTCCAAGTTTAACGAACTGTTATCCAGCCAACATGCATTTCGACACTGGCGCCGAACCCTTCTTTGTTCTACTGTTCAATTATTTCTCAACAAGTTGACGAACAAAGTTTCCGTAGCTCAGGGAGCCCGTGTTCGAAGTCATGTGCTACTGTACGTGAAAACGTGCAACAAGGAGCTGATAATGATCTGGTTTCTACCAGAACTGACGTGTTGATATTTTCTATGAAGAAATACTGCTATCTTCATTTGGTGCAAAGGTACATAAACCTTAAACTTAAAACTCAGCTAGCTTATCTACAGGGTAGGGTTCTTTGTAGACAACGAAACCAGACAGGGTGCCTTCCAATGGAGACGTTTAAACGAATATATTATTTAAACACAGGATACATGGAGTAAGAATATTTACATGATAAGCTACTTTCTTCTATGCTTTGTATTATTTTATTTTCTCTATTTGTATATTCTTCTATCTGGACTTCCTTCTCAATGGACAGATCTGGACTTCCCTCTTAATGGACGTTCTGGATCGGGACTTCCTTCTCGATATGGAGGATCTGGACTTGCCTCTTAATGGACGTTCTGGATCGGGACTTCCTTCTTGATAGACGGCCTGGATCTGGACTTCCCTCTGGATTTCAATTTATTTCGGTTTTGACTATTTAACGAATTCCTTTATCCTTTTCCAACTTTTTCCTCCAAGCTTTGGGAATAATACTAATATCCTCCCTTGGGGCTGCGATCGGAACGCGCCACCACTAACTAGGTACAACAGAGTGTATACTTGGTGCAGCCGATTGACATGCGCATCCAAGTAGGTGCTACAGTTAAACTGCGCAACCAAAAAGTGCTGTGGGGCGTCGATCAGAACGCGCTCGCCACTGATGTAAACAAAATTTCCCCTACGGGAATGGTAAATCAACCAAACAGATGCAATATCTGTTCAAAGACACAAACTTGTATCAGTGCTTTGACTTCCTTAATTTTCATATAACTTACATGTGATCATTGATTTGATTTATACGATATATATATTAATTTACTTCTTTCATATTTATTTTTTGTCTTCTTATAATATATTGTATTGTTTTTCATCTTTCCAATTTGCTTTGTTCTTATTTATAAAGTTATTCACATATATTATGCCAATTCTTAACCTTGCACGCCTGGTGCTGCCATCTCTATTCGTCTTTGGCAAACTATTCACATTACTTGGTCCTATTGGGTACGTAACAATACTGACTGGTCTTCGACATATGCCTGCTACGCTATTGCTACAGGTTTTTCAGATTTTAAAATGGCGTGGGGTGCGTGTCAGGGGCCATACAGCTATCCAGAATTTTTCATCAACTGTTTCACTTAAAAGGATCTTAAAATGGCTTTCGTGAACAAGACAAGGAAAGTTTAAAATGCCGTATGCATCAACAGCACTTCGATAATTTTCTTATAATTAAAATTTGAGTGATTTTAAAACTGTTCGTTATAAATTGACGCGAAGTGGAGGATGAACGATTAGATGAAACGGATGAAAGTTCAATCCCAAATACACGAGGCCAGCGTGCCTTCCCCCTCCCCTCCTAGGATTATACTCGTCGTGAGTCTAGACGCCGGAACCTCCTTAGTCTGCAAGTTGGCTGTGGACCCTTTCGAGGTTTTCCTTAGTTTCAGACTTCCCTTACTTTTCCA